>NC_060143.1:26946097-27251305 GCF_021461385.2 Schistocerca piceifrons
AACAGCTTGATGGTTATTCTGTAAGTGACATAGCCTCTTTTCGGTACTATCCTGTGACTTCGTGTGATGTAGAGAGATCTTTCTCTTTGTATAAAAACATTTTAAGTGACAGAAGGAAATCATTTATTCCAGAAAACTGTGAAAATATTTGATTGTTTATTGCAATAAAAGCAGCTGTTGCTAAAATAGACTAAGAGAAAGAGGCAAACAGACAGTAATAAATATTAACTTTGTTAATTAATGTACTAAGAATAATTGTATAATCAGATTACTTTAGGATGATTAACAGATGTGAGAAAGTTGAAATAATGAATTTTATTTATTATGCGTATTTTAAAGTTTTTAGAGCATATTTATCAGATTTTTAATGCATAGATGCATGCATACATTCGTACTTTTCAGTGCACTAATTATTACATTACATCAACGATGTCGTTTTCATCCCATCCTTCTACTGGTACGCTGTCGATTACCACATACTGACTGACTGACATCACTTGTTTGAGATGGAGAAAGACTCTTGGCGAAGGGGGAAACATCTCCTGGGGATGGCTAGCACCAAAACAGTGATTGTGTACATGGCAGCAATATGAGGAGTCATTCAAACTGAACACAGCGCCATCAGGTATTCCATCACTGTGTATGATGAGTTGAAATGTAGAGGTCTTCAGTCACCTGCAGACAGCAGTTGAGAAATGCTCCACAAGGCCTCAAAACTCTTCCAGTTTCCTTATGTTGTGACTGTCTTTTATTTCAGTCTCTCAGAGAGAGAGAGAGATAGAGAGAGAGAGAGAGAGAGAGAGAGAGAGAGAGAGAGAGAGTGTGTGTGTGCGTGTGTGTGTGTGTGTGTGTGTGTGTGTTGTGGAAGCAACAGCATGATTTACACTGAGCGATGTCTAGTTTTCTGTGAGAGCCAATGGGTCAAACTGTGTTAATGTCAGTTTAGAACCTGACACAGAGCTCGAAGTCATGGCAGAAAAAACGAAAGTATGGCAGTGCACAAAACGTGTTACAGCAGAAAAAGCGTTGTATCAAAATCAGGGCCCTCTCTTGCGACTGAATCTGTGGGACACGGTCCTTGTACAGTACAGGCGATGAAATTTCACACTGGTCTGTGGAAGCGATGTCGATCATTGGCCGCCTGCTCCGGTGGACCAGTACCTGTATATTTAATAGGATCGCTGCATATGCTCGATGCTGGCATGCAGACGGTACTTGTTTTCAATATATCAGAAGAGAGAGATGCGGTAAAAATCTATCTGATGAAGTTAGCGGAACTTTTATAGTTCATAATTTTTCTCTTTTGGATGGTACAGAATAACGATGATAGAATGTTTGTGTGACCGTGAGAGAAGTGGATCTCCTTCGGACTGCCGCACCTGTATGATGTTGAGTCTTCTTAATTTTCCCGATAAGAAACGCCACCGTAACTGTTCGTATTGTCTTTTACACTACCTCGTGGTGCAGGAGCAGGCTTCGTTTAGCATTGACCTTACACATCGTGCATGGGTGACCTTACACATCGTACATGGTTGGTGGAGCTTCGACAACGTGTTCCATTTCCACTGAGTTGTCAAAACATGGTCCTACAGCATTAACTCAGCTCATTCTGTTTCTAAACGGGTTGCAGAATATGGTTGTAACGCCGGAAATGCATATCCTCGTATTTCCATCTATTGTACTATAATTTTTTTTCCTTATTTTGTTACCTGAATATATGACGTTTTTGTGTCTTTGTCTATTGTAATTGTTTTACTATTTGTATATATATGCATTTATGTCGATGTATAATTGGTTTGTTGCGTAAAGATTATTTGTATTTTTACGCTGGGTCTGGCCTAGGGAAACTATGCTATCGAACCATTACATCGATAGGTCGTGTGGAGAACCAAAGTGTTTAGGATCTTTGGTAGTGTTAACTCTGCCGCGTGGAGCGCGGGCCGAGCAGAGAGGGGCTGGCTGGGGTGGTGCAGTGGAGCAGGTGGGTTGTGTGAAGCTCCCGCGAGTTGCCGCGCTTTCGGGGTTTGGCGGCATGTAATTGCGCTCGACTTGCGATGATAGTTTCTGATATGGTGTCGCGGACGGGAAGCATTAGCTGACGCACATCAGGAGCCCGTTTCGTCTCGTGACCGTGTCGAGAAGAAGGCGCGCCAACATCCAGCTTCTGCAACAGCGACGGCCGACAATGAGTGACTGTCGCCACCTCCTCGATCGACGGCTTCAAACCTTCAATCAACCAACACAAAAGCACGTAAAGTTTCAGAACTGTATGGCAGACCTCAGCTTTTCAAATTGTTCCATTTGCCTCGCAAAATTACAGCAACTTAGCATGAACCTTTGTTGCTCATTGTCCCAATTGCATTGCCAAGCAGGGTCCCTTCCTTTTCCGAAATGAGCCCGAGTGTCGTTGAAATTCAAACGCCAGCATCATTCGATTTCACTACTTTAATTTCAAAGTTCAGTTAAGGTATTCGTAGCTGGCTACAATATTTAGATTGCACAAGCACAAATTAAGAGTGCGAGTTTTGTTACCGTAATTTAGGTACCTGTGACTGCAGCTCAGCTTGGTACGTACTAAATTTTACTATTGTTAATTGTTCAGAATCATTTAATTCAAGTTCAAAGTTAAATCTCTTATTTCTAAATTGCGTAGATTCAAGTAGCTTTTGAAATGATTGTTGAGGCAGTCCAAGACTAACCGTATTTTACTGAATTTCGATGTGCTTCAGAAAGAAAGCTCACTATTAACTTCAGTCACTAAATTAACTTTCGATTTTCCGGTTTTATTAATTCTTTTGCTAAATTAAGTCAGAGTGTAGCGAAATTTATTACTTCTGACAAACTTTCAGTTTTCACACCACACGTGTCAACCTTCAGTTGCCACACTTCTAGTGCTAATTATATGTGTAATAACCTTTCTTTTTCAGTTGCTATAGTAATTGTCCTTAGGACTGGCGACCGTAATTTCCCCTAAATCTCAAATATCTAATTACCGCTAGTTAATTGTTAACGTAACGGCCGCACATTTACTTTCGTTATTAACTTTACCCCTTTTCAAAATTAATTTCCACCAGTTTCATTTGCATTTTTCCTTTCATTTAGATGTAACCCTTTCCTCCCTCTCTACCGACAAATTAACTTCGGTGACGATTGCTTTTCCCAAATTTCCATTGGGTACGCGCGGTTTATTTTTTCACTGTCATTAAGGTCGATAAGTGAGGGGGAGGTTACATGGTGGATTTAATGCTCTCCGACTTCTGTTCAGTTCTGACTTAAATTGAGACGATAACACGTGCAAAGCTGCAGGGATGGCGGGGCAGAGTCTGAGAAGTAGTTACAAGATGCATAGGGGCTACCTAAAACCACGATGTAATTTTACTGTCGCAAATAGGTTCGAAAAAATTACTCGATATATGAGAGTGCCAAGAATATGATTCACTAGTGGCTGTAATCATTAAGACTTCTCCATAGGATCTACCGCAGGTATGTGGTTGAATGAAAAGATTTGATTTCAAATCGCAGACAGCATTTCTCACGGAAAGCGTAACAATAGAGATCTGAAAAGCCAGTGTATATTTCTTACGACCTCAAGAGCACAACATCTACTGTATGTGATAATTCTCAATCAACCAGCGCCCATAACCCAGTGGATATATCGCAGAACCTTTGACACGGCATCGAAACAGAATGCGTTACAAATACTAGAGAAATATCTAGTGGCAGCATGAAGGAGTTGCAAATACAGGCTTCATACCATGTTCCTTAGCCAAATCACTTTCTACATTCAGTGATTTTATTACGAGCTTACACCACCGGCGACTTGTAACAGCACTGTAGGTCTGTTAGTACACACTCTGAATGATCACCCTCTATATTCAGTATCGAAGTATATGTGTGGAAAAACCATTCAGAGACAATGCCATACCTCGAGTAGGCTTGTATAGGTTTTAACATGGATATGGTTAGCGATACTTGCGAGTACCTGTAGAGCCAAGACCACATGTGACAGTAACATGGCCATTGCGATCACGTTTCTGAACATCTGGTGGCTTGTAAGACGGTTAAGCCTCTTTCTAAGAGACAGTGGTATCACGCGCAGGGAAAAAACTTATGAGACATGTCCACACTTCGCCGATTTTCAGTCAGTATTGTTATGTATCGCCAGCATTCAGCTATTGGTGAAGTACAGGGTTATTACAAATGATTGAAGCGATTTCACAGCTCTACAATAACTTTATTATTTGAGATATTTTCACAATGCTTTGCACACACATACAAAAACTCAAAAAGTTTTTTTAGGCATTCACAAATGTTCGATATGTGCCCCTTTAGTGATTCGGCAGACATCAAGCCGATAATCAAGTTCCTCCCACACTCGGCGCAGCATGTCCCCATCAATGAGTTCGAAAGCATCGTTGATGCGAGCTCGCAGTTCTGGCACATTGTGTCTGTTCACTTCACCATTAAGAAAAAAATGTTGCTTCATCACTGAAAACAAGTTTCGCACTGAACGCATCCTCTTCCATGAGCTGTTGCAACCGCGCCGAAAATTCAAAGCGTTTGACTTTGTCATCGGGTGTCAGGGCTTGTAGCAATTGTAAACGGTAAGGCTTCTGCTTTAGCCTTTTCCATAAGATTTTCCAAACCGTCGGCTGTGGTACGTTTAGCTCCCTGCTTGCTTTATTCGTCGACTTCCGCGGGCTACGCGTGAAACTTGCCCGCACGCGTTCAACCGTTTCTTCGCTCACTGCAGGCCGACCCGTTGATTTCCCCTTACAGAGGCATCCAGAAGCTTTAAACTGCGCATACCATCGCCAAATGGAGTTAGCAGTTGGTGGATCTTTGTTGAACTTCGTCCTGAAGTGTCGTTGCACTGTTATGACTGACTGATGTAAGTGCATTTCAAGCACGACATACGCTTTCTCGGCTCCTGTCGCCATTTTGTCTCACTGCGCTCTCGAGCGCCCTGGCGGCAGAAACCTGAAGTGCGGCTTCAGCCGAACAAAACTTTATGAGTTTTTCTACGTATCTGTAGTGTGTCGTAACCATATGTCAATGAATGGAGCTACAGTGAATTTATGAAATCGCTTCAATCATTTGTAATAGCCCTGTATTATACTTATTAGTAGTAGGGGATGCGTGACAGATTCGCATTGTGCATGCACAACGCGAGGTTGGATGCCAGCTAGTGGCATTACAGGAATGTGACGTGGCAAGGAAAACATGTAAGCGTAGCACCGGAGGTGGGGAATCATTGTAGCGACGCTCCGGCCCGCAAATGATGGAGAAATCCACTGAGATAATCAACTTCGACAAAGGGCGGATTATTATTACGCAGAGCCTCTGAACGAGAATCTCGAAAACGGCGAGGCTGTTCGAAAGTTCACGTGCTACTGTCGTGAGGATCTATGGAAAGTAGTAGAACGGCAGTGAAACTACCACTAGGCGATAAGTGGTTGGGTGTCCTCTATTCTTCACAGGACATGGGGTTCGGAGCCTTGCCTGCTCTTTAAAGCATTTCTGCCAGAAGACCACAATCCTGGTGGACGCATAAGTGTTTCGGAGTGCATCGTTCATCATACATTGTTGACCATGATGCTCCACAGCAGATGACCCCTATGTGTTCACATATTAGCCCAACGGGGTCGCGAATTACGATTGGAGTAGGCGTGGGATCATCGAAATTGGGTCTTGGATCAATGATAACGTGTCGGCTCTTGCGATAAATCAATTTTCTTGCTACACCTGGTCGATGGTCCTATACATAAACGCCATCATCGAGGTCAACGGCGGCTCGATACGTGCATCGCCCCTCGAGCGCAGGTTGGTGGGACCAGTACTATGTTATGGGAGACATTCTCCTGCGCTTGCATGGTACCTGACGTAGAATCGAAGGACCGCTCACAGCTACGGACCACCTGCATCCCTTCATGCTTGACGCCATTCCCCGAGGACGATGTCATCTATCAGCACGATAACTGTCCGCGTCTCAAAGCCAGAACTGTGCTACGGTTGTATGAGGAACATGATAGTGAACTCACGTTGATGTCTTGGACACAAAATTCGCCTGATGTGAATCCAATAGAACCCTTTTGGGTCGTAATCAAATGGTTCAAATGGCTCTGAGCACTATGCGACTCAACTGCTGTGGTCATCAGTCCCCTAGAACTTAAAACTACTTTAACCTAACTAACCTAAGGACATCACACACATCCATGCCCGAGGCAGGATTTGAACCTGCGACCGTAGCAGTCGCACGGTTCCGGACTGCGCGCCTAGAACCGCGAGACCACCGCGGCCGGCAGGTCGTAATCAGGCACCGCGTTCACAAATCAGCGACCCACTGTTTAACGTAATTACATGACTTGTGCGTAGACATCTGCAGCCGCATACCTCCACAAACCTAACAACAAACTGTCGAATTTACGATAAGCAGAATCGGTGACGTACTGCGTTCCCAAGATGGTCCAATAAGCTATTAAGCAGGTGGTCATAATGTTTTGGATCGTAACTGAACTTCGAACTGCAGGCAAACTGTACGCCGTGTGAAGTTTGGTAGGTCGAAACATCGCTGGGTGACACGGATATACGTAACATAGAAATTACAGCATTTAAGATACGATGAACAGTTTTAATAGAAAACACAATAACAGTAACATACGTTTAAAAGTAAATACAAATCAGAACAGAAAATATACGTAAGCCTTGATTTTTAATTACTTTATTGAGGAGGGAGGAGGAGGAGATTAGTGTTTAACGTCCCGTCGACAACGAGGTCATTAGAGACGGAGCGCAAGCTCGGGTTAGGGAAGGATGGGGAAGGAAATCGGCCGTGCCCCTTCAAAGGAACCATCCCGGCATTTGCCTGGAGCGATTTAGGGAAATCACGGAAAACCTAAATCAGGATGGCCGGAGACGGGATTGAACCGTCGTCCTCCCGAATTCGAGTCCAGTGTGCTAACCACTGCGCCACCTCGCTCGGTTATTGAAAATGTGGTGAATATTATGCAGAGATTCTTCAGAAACTCAGTGAAATATCTGATCTACATAATGCACCAAAAAGTCGACTGTGATGGGACTGATGGGCTACATTTGAGAAAGCCGGTTCGGTTGTGGACATTACGCCATCGCGCCAGCCTTTGTCTCGATCTGCGGAAAATATCGCCATTCTGAGTGACAACATTGCTGTAAGTCCGGTGAAATCTACACGCCGGCGATCACAGCGGTATTGGATATTCCCAAAACCAGCATGCACTGAATTCTGAATGACCTGCATCTTTGGGCCTGCTAAGTCCACCTGGCACAAGAACTGAAGCCAAACGATTACGAAAAACGCTAGGCATTTGCCTGTTGGATGCTTGTGAAACAAAGAGCGGACAACAGTTTCATCAATAAAATAATGTTCACTGATGAGGTGCACTTTCTGTTGAATGGTTTCATGAAGAAGCAAAACTGCAGGATTTGGAACACAGAAAACCCTCAATAACTTGCCCCCCTTCTAACAGCCGTGTACCGCAAGTCTCTAGAGGAACGGAGGGTTCCAAATGATTGGAAAAGAGCACAGATAGTCCCAGTCTTCAAGAAGGGTCGTCGAGCAGATGCGCAGAACTATAGACCTATATCTCTGACGCCGATCTGTTGTAGAATTTTAGAACATGTTTTTTGCTCGAGTATCATGTCGTTTTTGGAAACCCAGAATCTACTATGTAGGAATCAACATGGATTCCGGAAACAGCGATCGTGTGAGACCCAACTTGCTTTATTTGTTCATGAGACCCAGAAAATATTAGATACAGGATCCCAGGTAGATGCTATTTTTCTTGACTTCCGGAAGGCGTTCGATACAGTTCCGCACTGTCGCCTGATAAACAAAGTAAGAGCCTACGGAATATCAGACCAGCTGTGTGGCTGGATTGAAGAGTTTTTAGCAAACAGAACACAGCATGTTGTTATCAATGGAGAGACGTCTACAGACGTTAAAGTAACCTCTGGCGTGCCACAGGGGAGTGTTATGGGACCATTGCTTTTCACAATATATATAAATGACCTAGTAGATAGTGTCGGAAGTCCCATGCGGCTTTTCGCGGATGATGCTGTAGTATACAGAGAAGTTACAGCATTAGAACATTGTAGCGAAATGCAGGAAGATCTGCAGCGGATAGGCACTTGGTGCAGGGAGTGGCAACTGACCCTTAACATAGACAAATGTAATGTACTGCGAATAAATAGAAAGAAGGATCCTTTATTGTATGACTATATGATAGCGGAACAAACACTGGTAGCAGTTACTTCTGTAAAATATCTGGGAGTATGCGTGCGGAACGATTTGAAGTGGAATGATCATACAAAATTAATTGTTGGTAAGGCGGGTACCAGGTTGAGATTCATTGGGAGAGTGCTTAGAAAATGTAGTCCATCAACAAAGGAGGTGGCTTACAAAACACTCGTTCGACCTATACTTGAGTATTGCTCATCAGTGTGGGATCCGTACCAGATCGGTATGACGGAGGAGATAGAGAAGATCCAAAGAAGAGCGGCGCGTTTCGTCACAGGGTTATTTGGTAACAGTGATAGCGTTGCGGAGATGTTTAATAAACTCAAGTGGCAGACTCTGCAAGAGAGGCGCTCTGGATCGCGGTGTAGCTTGCTCGCCAGGTTTCGAGAGGGTGCGTTTCTGGATGAGGTATCGAATATATTGCTTCCCCCTACTTATACCTCCCGAGGAGATCACGAATATAAAATTAGAGAGATTAGAGCGCGCACGGAGGCTTTCAGACAGTCGCTCTTCCCGCGAACCATACGCGACTGGAACAGGAAAGGGAGGTAATGACAGTGGCACGTAAAGTGCCCTCCGCCTCACACCGTTGGGTGGCTTGCGGAGTATAAATGTAGATGTAGATGTAGAAGCCCTTACATCCGCAACGAGTGAGTATGTGGTGTGGCATTTGGGCTGAGGGCGTAATTAGGTAGTCGTTCCTCGAAGACGGTGCCGAAAACGTATTAACCATGGACTTTGAATGCTACTGCAATCTATTAAGAATTTTTACGGTCTCAGCAGGGTCGTGTGAGTGCTGAAGGGTTTGGTTTCAACAAGCGACGTAATCTGTCACAAATCGATTGCAACCATGGTCTTAACACGGCGTATTGCTAAGAGAAGGGTCTCGGGCTCTGTTTCCTGCCATTTGGAGATTTTCTCCTATCAGGAGTATCGTCCTTAGGTCCATATAAGAAAATGTCACATGACTAAAATGTAAATGAAGAGATTTACAAGAAAATTGAAAATCCAGTAGCCACTCACATGCGTGTGCGTAGATTCGAGGCTTCCCAGGGCAGATACATCCCAGTGGGGGCATGATAGAACAGTGTAGTAGTAATAATAGTTCTAGATGTGGGTAGTTAGTCGGCAAACTTGGAACTCTTCCGACACAGCCAGTAACAATTGTAGCAATTTAGTCGGAAGTAACTAACTTCGGACATTAATCATATTACCTTTTTATATTGTTTTATTTAATTACATTTACAGTATACCTTATCCAGCATTGTATGTTTTCATGTTTGTAGAATCTGTACGACCTGGTTCAGTTTCCTTGCACACTTTTCAAAAGTTATTGTAATGACCTGAATTGTAAATAATTAAGTCTCGATAGGCCAGAAACCTGATGCTGTCGAGTTCCGACATGTGCTCATAGACGTTTCTACTATTCCTGCAAACAAGCACAATTTAAATGAGATTTCTGAGTGCGAAAACACCTGTAAAATCTTTCCCTATATACAGAACATAGATGGCGTTTTCCTATCCATTTTGTGCAACTGCGCTGAAATGCTAGTAATTTACATATTCGAGCATGTAGTACACATGACCATTTGAGGTTTCTAGCATAACACCATTATGATGCTCACATTTTAATGGTTAGCAGTCTATGGATGAACCGGTTAGTTGGAAAAGGGTCATGTCCACATTTCTTTTCTGTGGGTCCTGCCCACTCGTCCCGCATAAGGTGCCTAAAGGATACTGCGTTCTCGGAATGCTATACAACAATTGGAAAAAATAACGTTACTAATCGTAGTTTTATTTCAATAAAGCATATTGACAATAGTTAAATTTGAACTTACAATGGTGTCGCAAGCGACGGGCGACATGTAAACAATCAGAGTCCTTTGCTGTATACGAGGGCAGTTCAATAAGTAACGCAACAAATTTTTTTTCTCTGCCAATTTTGGTTGAAAAAACCGGAAATTTCGTGTGGAATATTTTCAAACATTCTCGCTTCGTCTCGTATAGTTTCATTGACTTCCGACAGGTGGCAGCGCTGTACGGAGCTGTTAAAATGGCGTCTGTAACGGATGTGCGTTGCAAACAACGGGCAGTGATCGAGTTTCTTTTGGCGGAAAACCAGGACATCTCAAATATTCATAGGCGCTTGCAGAATGTCTACGGTGATCTGGCAGTGGACAAAAGCACGGTGAGTCGTTGGGCAAAGCGTGTGTCATCATCGCCGCAAGGTCAAGCAAGACTGTCTGATCTCCCGCGTGCGGGCCGGCCGTGCACAGCTGTGACTCCTGCAATGGCGGAGCGTGCGAACACACTCGTTCGAGATGATCGACGGATCACCATCAAACAACTCAGTGCTCAACTTGACATCTCTGTTGGTAGTGCTGTCACAATTGTTCACCAATTGGGATATTCAAAGGTTTGTTCCCTCTGGGTCCCTCGTTGTCTAACCGAACACCATAAAGAGCAAAGGAGAACCATCTGTGCGGAATTGCTTGCTCGTCATGTGGCTGAGGGTGACAATTTCTTGTCAAAGATTGTTACACGCGATGAAACATAGTTTCATCACTTCGAATCTGAAACAAAACGGCAATCAATGGAGTGGCGCCACACCCACTCCCCTACCAAGAAAAAGTTTAAAGCCATACCCTCAGCCGGTAAAGTCATGGTTACAGTCTTCTGGGACGCTGAAGGGGTTATTCTGTTCGATGTCCTTCCCCATGGTCAAACGATCAACTCTGAAGTGTATTGTGCTACTCTTCAGAAATTGAAGAAACGACTTCAGCGTGTTCGTAGCCACAAAAATCTGAACGAACTTCTCCTTCTTCATGACAACGCAAGACCTCACACAAGTCTTCGCACCCGAGAGGAGCTCACAAAACTTCAGTGGACTGTTCTTCCTCATGCACCCTACAGCCCCAATCTCGCACCGTCGGATTTCCATATGTTTGGCCCAATGAAGGACGCAATCCGTGGGAGGCACTACGCGGATGATGAAGAAGTTATTGATGCAGTACGACTTTGGCTCCGACATCAACCAGTGGAATGGTACCGTGCAAGCATACAGGCCCTCATTTCAAGGTGGCGTAAGGCCATAGCATTGAATGGAGATTACGTTGAAAAATAGTGTTGTGTAGCTAAAAGATTGGGGAATAACCTGGTGTATTTCAATGCTGAATAAAACAACCCCTGTTTCAGAAAAAAAATGTGTTGCATTACTTATTGAACTGCCCTCGTAAAAGGACTATGTAAGCAATTGGTATGGATCATACGTCACTGCTATCGTAGTGCTATCTCCGAATACTGTCCGGCCAAGGCTGGCAAGAGAGGTGCTTATATTCACTTCGTCTAGATGTCGCTCCTATCTTGGTGACGTCCTCGTCAGCGCGCTATTGCCTGACGTCGTCTCACCGCCTTCTTTGCTATTGCGATCTTTCGTCTTCGAGCTGGCGCTAGTCAATACGCCGGAACATTCTTCCTCCCCCCCCCCCCCTCTTCCCATCCAATGCGACGGACCGTCGTCGTGTAGGGAGTGCGACCACGGCGGGAGAGTCCGAAGGGTGGGCGGAGTGCTGGACCGGAAGCTGTGGCTGCAGGGGCCGTACCGGCCTGCGCTCTGGCGGAAACGTCCCCCGCAAAACGACCAGAAGGGTACGCGTCCACCTCCTGCTGCCATGAATCGGATGAAGGCGGAGACTGCTGCGGTGTGGGCGGGTCCAGGTCCATCGGTAGGAAGAGAGGAGGCGGAGGAGGCGAAGGTCGTCCCGTAGTGTCAAGATGACACCCTCTGGCGGCAGCTGTGGCCGCGCTGTCGTCGGGATCCGTGAATCTGCGGGAAGAGACACAGAAAGATCATCGTACACATGATAGAGGCGAAGCTAATTTTAATGGCAGCGCTGCA
This sequence comes from Schistocerca piceifrons, assembly GCF_021461385.2. Taxonomy (NCBI): domain Eukaryota; kingdom Metazoa; phylum Arthropoda; class Insecta; order Orthoptera; family Acrididae; genus Schistocerca; species Schistocerca piceifrons. The sequence goes on from NC_060143.1 coordinate 26,958,271, forward strand.
AGCCATCGCGACCTCAGAGAAGATGCACGCAAGCGCCAAGTCGACGGACTATCTCACATCGCGTTCGCCGTCTGCTGCCGCTAAAAACCCTGTAAAAAGTATCATGCGGCGCGAAGCGATAGTTGCGGCCTTCCTTCGGCGCCGGGTGCTAAGGAGGATGGAGCAGTAGAAGCAGTGTGCGATGGCGGCGGCCGTGAAGCAATTCCGCCGGCGATGACCCATCTCGTGGGTGCGAACAATATGAGGCGGGAAACAGTTGCAATGTTTGATCCCTGGTGTGTGCGGAGCGACGTTTGGCCATCTGCTGATTGACGATTCTGACAAAACTTTCCGCTTCGCCGTTTGACTGGATGGAACGGTGGATGTCACTGCGTACACAGAATATTTCAGATTCATTTCACGTCAACGGAGGACCGTTGTCTGACACCATGACTTCAGGTAAACCTTCGAGGCAAAAATACCTGAATTGTGCTACGTGACGTTGTGAGTTATGTGGCACAGCAAAAGGAAACTTGCTATACGAATCAACCACAATCAACTAACGTGTGTTTCTGTGGTGTCACCGCCAGACACCACACTTGCTAGGTGGTAGCCTTTACCTCGGCGGTCCGGTAGTATACGTCGGACCCGCGTGTCGCCACTATCAGTGATTGCAGACCGAGCGCCATCACACTGCAGGTCTAGTCTAGAGACACTCCCTAGCACTCACTCCAGTTGTACAGCCGACTTTGCTAGCGATGGTTCACTGTCTACATACGTTCTCATTTGCAGAGACGATAGTTTAGCATAGCCTTCAGCTACGTCATTTGCTACGACCTAGCAAGGCGCCATATTCAGTAATTAGAATGAATCTGAACAGATAATATTGTGAATCATGTACAGTCAAGAGAGACGTTCATCAATAGTGGATTGAAGTTAAGTATCAAACTAATTACGTCCGCTTTCTGAATTCTAATTCCTTGTCATGTTCCAGACCTCACGTCAGTATAGTTCTTCCCTCCTCACGCCAGCCTGCGTGAGCTAAAACGCGTGCATTTCGGCATCCACTCGTAACACGGTGTTGGCTCTTCAGCCAACACCACAGTTTCAAAAAGGTCCCGGAAAGTCTACGCGCACACGTCGCCATGATGATTGGGACTTAGGCCAAGCAGAGAATTTTTGTGGGGAGCGGACTGATTTTCTGCACATGCGTGACACTGCGACGTCATCTGTTCTATTTGCGCGCCCATACCCTGCCAAGTACAGTGTCGACGCACTAACTGTTTCGTACGAACAATCCCCCAGTGTCCTTGGTGAAGTAACTGCAACACTTCTTTTTGCAAAGCCTTAGGGATCGAAACACGTGACTGTCCACTGTCATTTTGAACAAGAATAGCCGGCCGGAGTCGCCGTGCGGTTCTAGGCGCTACAGTCAGGAGCCGAGCGACCGCTACGGTCGCAGGTTCGAATCCTCCCTCGGGCATGGATGTGTGTGATGTCCTTAGGTTAGTTAGGTTTAAGTAGTTCGAAGTTCTAGGGGACTGATGACCTCAGAAGTTAAGTCGCATAGTGCTCAGAGCCATTTTGTGATATTGCGAGGAAGTGGAAAGTCTCGTATGGCTAACAAATTCGGCTGAAGAGGATGTACACCTTGACTATTTATGACATGACCAAGACACTGCAACTCAGGTTTACAAAAAATGGTTCAAATGGCTCTGAGCACTATGGGACTTAACATCTGAGGTCATCAGTCCCCTAGAACTAAGAACTACTTAAACCTAACTAACCAAGGACATCACACACATCCATGCCCGAGGCAGGATTCGAACCTGCGACTGTAGCGGTCGCGCGGTTCCAGTCTGAAGCGCCTAGAACCGCTCGGCCACGTTTACAAACATCACAGTTGTCCAGTCTCCACTTAAGTCCTGCATCAGACAACACACGAAACAAAGCACGTAAATTTGCAATATATTCTTCAGGTGAACGAACTACTACGACAATATCGTCTAAATAGTTTGAATAGTTTGGTACTTGTGCAGTCAGCTGTTCCAAATACCACTGGAAAATGGCGGATGCGGAAACACTGCCAAAAGGCAAACGCAAATATTTAAAGAAGCCCATATGAGTATTTACTACACACACTTTGAGATTCTTCATCGAGCGGTATTTGAAGATATGCGTCGCGCAAATCAATTTTTGAAAAGTAGCGTCCAACGCGTAATCTGTCCACGAGATCCTCTTGGCGAGGCAATGGTTAAGTATCAACGACAGTTTGTGGGTTGGCTGTAGACTTGAAGTCAACACAGAGGCGAATGCGATCAAAAGGTTTGGGGAGCTAAACTTGCCCACTGACTAGCTGATATAAGTGCAACAACTACATTACTTTGCAATTCTTTACGTTTAGCCGCGACTTTGTCTCCAATGCAATGGGAACGGTTCTGACCCCGCAAAATTTCGGCTCAGTTTTGTCTTTCAGCGTAATACGTGCAACAAAATTGTTAGCTTTGCCTAAACCTTCAGAAAAGAGTTCCGGGAATTCCTTTAGCAAACACTGTATTTTGCATTGAATGCAGACACAACACATTGTCCTGAATGTTAAAGCCAAACAAATCAAAAGAATGAAGACCAAATATGTTCTCATATTCGCGTGATTGTAGCACTGTAAAAGTAACTGTTCAGGAAAGCGAGTGATACATAGCAGGCAAAGTACATTCGGTTGCGTGCTAGTTTTAGACAGGCATGGGGAGCCTAACGGTTCATATGTGTGAGGATTTAGCAATGTGACAGAGGCACCCATGTCCAAGTGAAATTTCGCATGTTTCCCACAAATAAGTAAATGAACAAAAAGTTTGTTTGACTGGCGTATCACTGTCAAAACTGGACGCTTGCTAGTTTTTCTAATGCCTGTTGCACACTTTGAATATACTGCATTAATGATATGGGCATTGTGACTATAGTTTTGTGAGTAGGCCGAATTCTTATGTTTGTTCCGTTGCAAACATAGGACTGTACATGTCCTTTCCTACCGTAAGCATAACGCTGATGCTATCGGGAGGGACAGTCGTGGCGTTTGTGCCGTGAATAACACCTAGATCAAGACTCAATTCTGTTCGCTTGTGTAGTCACCTGTTTAGCAAACAGCTTACCCGGCGTGGAACGTTGTTTACTCGGGATGGCTAGTGCAAGCCGCCGGTGTGGAATGGGGCGATCGGAAGCACGGCACTCAGCTCGACATATAGTTGGCTGCTCAAATTTATGAGCCGACGAGGCACCTCAATCGTACTGATCTAGTATTTGCACTACCTGCTGAAATGATGGATCGGACTGTTGCAAAATCTGCCGGCTGGTGTGGCCGTGCGGTTCTAGGCGCGACAGTCTGGAACCGCGTGACCGCTGCGGTCGTAGGTTCGAATCCTGCCTCGGGCATGGATGTGTGTGATGTCCTTAGGTTAGTTAGGTTTAAGTAGTTCTAAGTTCTAGGGGACTGATGACCACAGATGTTGAGTCCCATAGTGCTCAGAGCCATTTTTTTTGTTGCAAAATCTGTTCTCTGAGTTTGACATTAGGTATATTGCACACGATCACTTCACACAACATAACATCTGAATACAAAGCACTGCAAGCACATTTGAATTTGCGTTTCATTGTCATACCGTGCTAATCTGTTACCCACTCGTGATAAGTTTGTCCTGACCGTTTTTTGCAATTAAAGAATTGATACCTAGCTGCTACCACATTCACTTGTTGGCCATAATAGTTAACGAAGGGATTACTTGTTCATAAAACAGTTCACTCGGAGTAACGTTAGGAAAATGTTTTTGTAGGAGCCCAAACAGTACACTTCCTGCTGTTGATAATAGATATGGAAGTTTCACAGTACCTGCTACATTGTGAGCTAGTAGGTGCGCCTCAAATCGGGGCAACCACTCGAGCCATTCCTCTTCTTGTTCAAGAAACTGTCGAAAAGGTGGTATAGCAGCTGTAGTAGGCAATGCTTGTTCCGTCGAGCGTTGGCCAGAAGCTGCTGCACCGTGTTGAGTAACGTAGAGATCTGCTGCGTGTGGAAGTGAAACACCTGCATTAGCTGTGTAGCATCTAAAGCTTGCGGCTGTGGCGCCTGAGCAGAGGGCGGGCATGTTGGAAGACACAGATGCAACTGTGGTGTCACCGCCAGACACCACACTTGCTAGGTGGTAGCTTTAAATCGGCCGCGGTCCATTTAGTACATGCCGGACCCGCGTGTCGCCACTGTCAGTGATTGCAGACCGAGCGCCGCCACAAGGCAGGTCTCGAGATACGGAATAGCACTCGCCCCAGTTGTACGACGACTTTGCTAGCGACTACACTGACGAAGACTTTCTCTCATTTGCCGAGAGATAGTTAGAATAGCCTTCAGCTAAGTCAATGGCTACGACCTAGCAAGGCGCCATTAGCCTTACATAGTTTGATAGTTATCGTATGAAATGTCTCATCAAGAACGTTGTAAACCAATGAAGGATTAAAAGTTAAGTATTAAAGCAGCTACGTACTTTTCTTGCTACCATTTATGAAGTATCCTGTTTCAGACCTCTCTCTAGATTAACGCGTGTCTTTCGGCTACTTCAGTGTGGCGTAGCTGTCTTGTTACGCCACAACAGCAACAAACAAACAAGACAAGAAAGCAAGGAAATTTTTTGGAACGCCCACCTGAAAACACTGATTAGCAAAAACGACAAGAAACTGTTAAAGCAAGTGAGCGCCACTGCAAAGTAAAGGTTGCCCACCGAACCTGGACACTGAAGTTGAGCGATCAGTTAATCTGTTACAAAACCTCAACTATTGTGACATCTCTTCGTTCATTTGCGGGTTGTTGCCCCCTTGGCCGTTCGGGCTAGCAGCATCGTATGATGTGTTGCAGTCGGCGAAATCTCGCAGCGTCTTCCCATGTTGGGATTAATTATTAATTTGGCTGTTACTTATCAGTGAAGTGCACCAGCGGTACTTTCAGCCCTGTGGCCGTCAACGCTCCAGTTACCTGCCCTGGTCGTTAACGTACTTAGTAGGCAATGTGCCTTTTCCTCCTCGTGTTGTTGCTGTCCAGCAGTTTTCTTTAACTAGGCCTTCAGCCGTATTGTTTAGTTGTGATCCTTAAGCCAGCTTGTAAATAAGTGGTTCTTAGAAAAATAAAATTGTGTGTTTGATTGTGCAACTCACAGTAACTGTTTAGGGCCCCATCCACAACCTTAACTGTATCCTGTGCGGTCTCTGACTACCTGCCAAACAGGTCTCAGTTTGGGTACGTTATGAATAAAGCTTTATGATCACCACAGCCTCTTATTGTTATAAAAATGTGGATAATATCAAGTTTCATAACACAATCATTCCTCCGCAAACAGATCGCTAGATGCCTCATCAACATCATCAGGTTCGAACAAGGGATAACTCCAGAACTGACCAGTCCTTAGCGATTAAATTATGTTGAAAGGCATTATATTTTTTCATCCTCAGCCAGTTAATACATAGCAACACCACGATACCACGTTTAAACCCATTGTGTAGTAAAATAGCTTTCTTGTCTTCTGAATAATTTACTTTCTGAGACTTTACCGCTTTCCCAACTCACCGATTCATATACATTTATATACGACAGTGACACCACTTTGTGAATGAAAATGTGCAACACTTTTCGGATATGTGACGATGCTACCAGAGTGGTTTCTGACAAAGACTGTCCAACAAAGACTGTCCATCAAATGATGGAAAAGTGATATGAATATATTATGTTTGTACACCACGTCATTGTAGATTAACAGGCTTCTGATAGCGTTAAAATGATAAAAACTGCATCAGACACTGGATATGGAATTTCCGTATAAACTAATCAGACTGCTAAAAATGACCCTCACGAGCACGAAACGCAAAGTGAAAGTAGAAGGAAAGCTCACTAAGAATTCAGCTAGCCGAAGGTCACGACAGGGCCGGCGTGATGAGAAAGGTGCAGATCAATAACACAGCTGGTACTCGTTGACGTTATGAACCGAAATCTGACATGTTTGTATGCTGCCTGGAAGACTGAAAGAGCCGAAAGAAGCATTTGGCAGACCAGAAACCGAGACGGAAGAGTTGCGCTTCGAGTAAACGCCACCAAAAGACGGTATCTCTTCACTTCCAGGAGAAACGTTGCTGTTAAAAAGAAATATATCATAAATGGAGTCAAGTAAGAGAAATGTGAGAGTACTTCGAAGCGCTGGTAACTGACGATAGCAGCATAACTGAAGAAATAACAGCAAGGATTGCCGAGGGAAATAGTGCTTTCTGGGCCCCGATTAAGATTGTTCAGTCACGAATCCTGAGCAGCAAATCGAAGGCGACTGTCTACCGAACGGTCTACCGAATGCTTAAAAAACATGGACAATTACTGTGACAAAAAAGGTGCTCCCATGAAAATAAGAAAGTAAAACATCAAGATTTTTTGGAGCAATGAGCAAGGAGGGGCAATGGATAATACGGAAAAACCAGGCATTGGAAGAACTATGCAGTTATGCTGACCTAGTTTCGGAAATCAAGATGGATGGGCCATGTAGAGCGAATGTCAGAGGATATATATGTCAAGAAGATATACAGAGGAAAGCCAGGTGGCAGACAGTGCAAAGGGAGACCAAGGAAACGTTGGCTGGATGATGTGGAGAAGGACTTGAGAAAGGTGGGAATAAGAAGATGAGCAGAAGATCGTCAAGATTGGACTGCGATCGTCAAGGAAACCAAGGCCCTGCATGCGCTGTAGCGCCAAGGAGTAAGTAAGTAAGTATGTACAGAATGTGCTGGGCGGTTTTAATTAAACTTTCGCTACTTGAGAGTGCCGAGTGAAAGACGAGTGATCGTAGATAACTAAACTAGTGGAAACATTTGAAAAGACACGCAAAAGAGAAATAACGAATAAACCATTGAAAGAAACGCATTTTAATTTCCACACGAGAGTATAACATTTGTTAATACCGTACCTTGTTTACGTTCCAGATTAGAAACGTTGATCAAAGTGACGTGTCTTGCATCCACGACAGCTTGGAACCGCACTAGAGGTAACATTTTACAACTGTTCGCAGCAATTTTCGAACGATGGGCCATGGTACAGGGTGTTTTAAAAATGACCGGTATATTTGAAACGGCAATAAAAACTAAACGGGCAGCGATAGAAATACACCGTTTGTTGCAATATGCTTGGGACAACAGTACATTTTCAGGCGGACAAACTTTCGAAATTACAGTAGTTACAATTTTCAACAACAGATGGCGCTGCAAGTGATGTGAAAGATATAGAAGACAACGCAGTCTGTGGGTGCGCCATTCTGTACGTCGTCTTTCTGCTGTAAGCGTGTGCTGTTCACAACGTGCAAGTGTGCTGTAGACAACATGGTTTATTCCTTAGAACAGAGGATTTTTCTGGTGTTGGAATTCCACCGCCTAGAACACAGTGTTGTTGCAACAAGACGAAGTTTTCAACGGAGGTTTAATGTAACCAAAGGACCAAAAAGCGATACAGTAAAGGATCTGTTTGAAAAATTTCAACGGACTGGGAACGTGATGGATGAACGTGCTGGAAAGGTAGGGCGACCGCGTACGGCAACCACAGAGGGCAACGCGCAGCTAGTGCAGCAGGTGATCCAACAGCGGCGTCGGGTTTCCGTTCGCCGTGTTGCAGCTGCGGTCCAAATGACGCCAACGTCCACGTATCGTCTCATGCGTCAGAGTTTACACCTCTATCCGTACAAAATTCAAATGCGGCAAACCCTCAGCGCCGCTACCATTGCTGCACGAGAGACATTCGCTAACGATATAGTGCACAGGATTGATGGCGGCGATATGCATGTGGGCAGCATTTGGTTTACTGACGAAGCTTATTTTTACCTGGACGACTTCGTCAATAAACAGAACTGGCGCATATGGGGAACCGAAAAGCCCCATGTTGCAGTCCCATCGTCCCTGCATCCTCAAAAAGTACTGGTCTGGGCCGCCATTTCTTCCAAAGGAATCATTGGCCCATTTTTCAGATCCGAAACGATTACTGCATCACGCTATCTGGACATTCTTCGTGAATTTGTGGCGGTACAAACTGCCTTAGACGACACTGCGAACACCTCGTGGTTTATGCAAGATGGTGTCCGGCCACATCGCACGGCCGACGTCTTTAATTTCTTGAATGAATATTTCGATGATCGTGTGATTGCTTTGGGCTATCCGAAACATACAGGAGGCGGCGTGGATTGGCCTCCCTATTCGCCAGACATGAACCCCTGTGACTTCTTTCTGTGGGGACACTTGAAAGACCAGGTGTACCGCCAGAATCCAGAAACAATTGAACAGCTGAAGCAGTACATCTCATCTGCATGTGAAGCCATTCCGCCAGACACGTTGTCAAAGGTTTCGGGTAATTTCATTCAGAGACTACGCCATATTATTGCTACGCATGGTGGATATGTGGAAAATATCGTACTATAGAGTTTCCCAGACCGCAGCGCCATCTGTTGTTGAAAATTGTAACTACTGTAATTTCGAAAGTTTGTCTGCCTGAAAATGTACTGTTGTCCCAAGCATATTGCAACAAACGGTGTATTTCTATCGCTGCTCGTTTAGCTTTTATTGCCGTTCCAAATATACCGGTCATTTTTGAAACACCCTGTATGTTTAACTGTCATGACACAGCTGGTGCACAGAAAAAAAATCATACATTGCATCCAACATTCTCAGCCATGGCAACAGTAAGTCATCAAAAATTTGTGGTGCAACTGGCCGTCTGCCTCTCCCAGGAGCAATTCCCCAACACCCAGTTAATTAGAACTCCCGAATCATGTCCCTCACCACCGTTGCGGAAACAGGACCTCTCCGAATTCTATTAGAGCGACGATACTCGCTAAGAGCGGCGGCATCACTGCTGTTGTTTCCACAAAACAGCTTTACGAGAAGAGTGGGTTCACCCCACCCAGACCCATGCTGGCTGACTGCAACCGCAATGCGCACTGACGCCTGCGTTTCAAACCCACACGGCAGTACCAATATTGGCGCCTAACGGCAAGTCATGACACCAAAACTGCTAACAAATCCAGCAGCCCACAATCTGAACATCATTCGTACATAGTTCGGTACGCATCGGGTTAATAGCTTTCCAACGGTCTGACCTGAAGTATCTTAAAAGGTATGCTTCCACTTTTAAGCAATTTGAAGGTTATATCAGTGCTATAATGAGCGACATAAAAAATACTTGGAAGTCACAAGTTGTGTGGTGACTACACACTCTTTAATGACCCGTCTTGATCTATACAATGTCTGATCAATCCAGGTAAAGGAGAACACGTCATACTTAGGTATGGAGAAGGTATTTGACTCCGCACGTATGTATGAAATGTTCTCCTTTACCTTGATTAATCTCATCATGTGTAAATCCAAACGTGTCATTAAAGAGAGTAGTCACCACACAAGTTGTGACACAAGCGTCCATTATGGCATAGATACAACCTTCAAATATTTTTTCCGTCTACAATGGTTAAAGTAGTGAAAATGTAATTACAACCACCCTGTAGATGACTTCTTCCTACCCAATTCGTGGGATTGTGCTGAAATGCTAACCATTTGCATTTTAGAGCAAGTAGTACACACCATGGCGGTTTGAGGTGTGTTGCATGCCGCCTTCATAATGATAAATTTTTTATAATGTGTATATATATTTATATCCGATAGGCCCCCGGAGTAAACAACATTCCATTGGAACTACTGACGGCCTTGGGAGAGCCAGTCCTGACAAAACTCTACCATCTGGTGAGCAAGATGTATGACACAGGCGAAATACCCTCAGGCTTCAAGAAGAATATAATAATTCCAATCCCAAAGAAAGCAGGTGTTGACAGATGTGAAAATTACCGAACTATCAGTTTAATAAGTCACAGCTGCAAAATACTAACACGAATTCTTTACAGACGAATGGAAAAACTAGTAGAAGCCAACCTCGGGGAAGATCAGTTTGGATTCCGTAGAAACAGTGGAACACGTGAGGCAATACTGACCTTACGACTTATCTTAGAAGAAAGATTAAGGAAAGGCAAACCTACATTTCTAACATTTGTAGACTTAGAGAAAGCTTTTGACAATGTTGACTGGAATACTCTCTTTCAAATTCTAAAGGTGGCAGGGGTAAAATACAGGGAGCGAAAGGCTATTTACAATTTGTACAGAAACCAGATGGCAGTTATAAGAGTCGAGGGACATGAAAGGGAAGCAGTTCTTGGGAAGGGATTAAGACAGGGTTGTAGCCTCTCCCCGATGTTGTTCAATCTGTATATTGAGCAAGCAGTAAAGGAAACAAAAGAAAAATTCCGAGTAGGTATTAAAATTCATGGAGAAGAAATAAAAACTTTGAGGTTCGCCGATGACATTGTAATTCTGTCAGAGACAGCAAAGGACTTCGAAGAGCAGTTGAATGGCATGGACAGTGTCTTGAAAGGAGGATATAAGATGAACATCAACAAAAGCAAAACAAGGATAATGGAATGTAGTCTAATTAAGTCGGGTGATGCTGAGGGAATTAGATTAGGAAATGAGACACTTAAAGTAGTAAAGGAGTTTTGCTATTTGGGGAGCAAAATAACTGATGATGGTCGAAGTAGAGAGGATATAAAATGTAGGCTGGCAATGGCAAGGAAAGCGTTTCTGAAGAAGAGAAATTTGTTAACATCGAGTATAGATATAAGTGTCAGGAAGTCATTTCTGAAAGTATTTGTATGGAGTGTAGCCATGTATGGAAGTGAAACATCGACGATAAATAGTTTGGACAAGAAGAGAATAGAAGCTTTCGAAATGTGGTGCTACAGAAGAATGCTGAAGATTAGATGGGTAGATCACATAACTAATGAGGAAGTATTGAATAGGATTGGGGAGAAGAGAAGTTTGTGGCGCAACTTGACCAAAAGAAGTTATCGGTTGGTAGGACATGTTCTGAGGCATCAAGGGATCACCAATTTAGTATTGGAGGGCAGCGTGGAGTGTAAAAATCGTAGAGGGAGACCAAGAGATGAATACACTAAGCAGATTCAGAAGGATGTATGTTGCAGTAGGTACTGGGAGATGAAAAAGCTTGCACAGGATAGAGTAGCATGGAGAGCTGCATCAAACCAGTCTCAGGACTGAAGACCACAACAACAACAGGCCTAATTATATTATTTTGTGAATGACAATGTGTAACATTATTTAGCTCTGTGGTGTTTTGTCGAAAACTGATATTCTGAGCCCGTGTCTATGTGCAAAATATAGGTTGACTCTTACGAAGAGGATAACAGCAACCAACCACTTTTTACAACGCCATTTATTTATTTATATAGCTCCGTTACCGGTTTCGACCCCACAGGTTCATCTTCACACGGCTAGTTCACGTTAAGATAAATTTTACATTAGCTTTCGCTTTTTATTTTCCCAACTGAGGAAATCTCCTTGAGGTAGCAGCGCAGCCGAAAAATCCGCGCCATTACGTTCCAGTGCAGACTGCTTGTGATCTTGCAGCATCGAAAACTATATGATGCACTTTTTTATGTATATGCACGTAATCTGAAGCACCACTCACACACCATGAAGTTTCACCACATGGAAGTATGTATACAAAGATGGCGATATAGCAAGCATAAGATATTGTAGTATGTAAGAGTCAACCTATATTTTTTAGCTCTTTGTAGATATGTGAGGATCCGATCAGTTATGGTCTGTGGACTGAAAATTACATGCAATCGTATGAATGCTTGTGTAAAAAATTATTCTATATATCTGATATGTTACGAACTCACGAGACTGAGTAGTGAGCTGTGAAGCTTCGTATGTGAGGCAAACCTTGACAGTACATTCTCTAGACAGAATTCGGACCTGTTGTTGTCACGTGCGGCTACCTCGGAGAACGCGCTTGGTTTTCCCCGAACGAGTTAGCACCTGCATGAAGACTGAGCGTAACCTGTCGCACAAATACGCGAAATGGCGTTCCCTACTTGAAGATGTTAGCCTCTCTACCCGAAAATCTCCAAGAGGAACTAGACTCCCACGTTCTGCAATAACAACCTGAAACTTTCAACTCACACGTAAAAGAAGCCGGGGGCGCCTTACCTGCCGTCCTATGTTGTTTTTCTCCCGGTGTCCGCAGACCCTTCCGGTGTATAGTGGGGATGGTACCTCTAGCGAGACCATGACAGATTCCATTTCCTACGATTGCACAACTTAGTTAGTAATCCATTTCTAAAAACGTCGTTGTAGACAAACCATTTAGGCTTCTTTACATGAATGTGAACATTTCACATTAGACCAAATGGCGCCTGTTACCGACACCAACACGAATATACAAGCATCTGTCATTTTATTTCCGATTCCGCGACTTGGAGAATTACATTAAGCTTACAGAACGAGTCACTAAGAATTACCGTTTAATCAGAGATTCATAGATTTTCGGAAAGCTTTTGACAGTTTCAAATAAATCTGTGATGACAGTCCTTGAGAGGAAAGGCATACATTCGACCTACGCCAATATACAGAAGGAGATATACATCAATGATAAAGGTTCCGTTAGGCTTCCTCAAATTAGGGACAACTTGAAAACTGAGATAGTAGTCTCAAAGAAAAGTTAATATCTACATCAATACTACTCATGCCACCGTACGATGTGTGGCAGAGGGTACTCTCTGTAACTCTGCCACATCCCCCTTCTTCCTGTTTCAGTCGCGTATGCTACGGATAGAGCATCGAGTGATATTATACTGAGTGCACTGTCCGAAAATTAAACAGAGAACCGACTCGTGGAGATAACATCTTGGGCCTACTGATAACAAACAGACCCGAATTTTTCGACTCTGTAAGCGCAGAACAGGGAATCAGTGATCATAAGGCCGTTGCAGCATCCCTGAATATGGAAGTAAATAGTGTATATTTCTATTGTTTACTGTCAAATCACAATTTACGAAAGATGTTTACATTTTATTGATAGGATTAAGTAGGAATAATTAATATTTGTCATGTTGGAAATAATTGTGGTAGCAGGGAATGTCTGCACCAAAGTATTGTTGACAAGAGAGACCGTAAATTGATATAATCTTTAAAAGGGCGGGAGAGACCGCGTATGGATACATTTTAAGAAAAGAGCGGGAAAGATCCGCGCATTGATACATTTTGTAATGGTAGAAGGGATTGTCTGCACCAGAAAGCATTGTTGGCAGGAGAAACGGCACTTTAGCGTTCGTAGGAAGTCAGTAGTAAGCGAGAAGTGAAGCGAGTCGGTAGCAGGTCTGAAGCGAGAGGTTGAGAGGAGCGGTGTGCCTGCCAGCCACTAGTTATGATTTACAAGAGATTATAAACGGATGTACAGAGACATCAGCTAACTATTATAATAAGAGGAACTAATATTATTGAATTAATTTTTTGAGAAACTCAAGACTACTGAAGGTATGTTTGCGCATTGCTAGTTGTAAGATTATTGTAAAAAAATAAGTCCCATTTGAACGTTTGTAAAATCATTTCATTCAGAATATAATTAATTTTTGCCAGCAATATTGCATTTCTAATTATAATCCATCCCAAAAACCAGCAACGTAAAACTTTGCAAAATTTTATTGTTGTCAAGAAAAAGTTTAACTATGAATTACGTAATTTCAGTCAAATTAATTAAAGAATAACGTCAGCTTTGGTAATAAATACAACCACTTATTATGAAAGCCCACCAGCAGCTAATAGAATATAGTAAAACAGAGTAAGTATATTCATGTCGCAGTTTGATGTAGCAGTCAGATGGCGATCCAGTAACAGTAAAAAAGGTAAGGAACAGTTTTGGGTTATTGCAGGTAATGACTGAGGGCCACGACGACGACACATTCTATGTTTCGTCTAAATAATCAGAAAATCACTTTTAATAAGCAGCAATTAAATTTGTGTGCGAAGATAAAGAGAATAAATTTCAAAGGGAAGATTTCATTTGTTATTATTAAGCAAGAGATAGAAATCCTAAGGGAAGGTTTCATAGTTTATTGTAAAAGGGAATGTTATCATTAACAAAAGAGATATAGAGGAGACGACAGGAAGGTTTCAATAGGAATATAAAAAAAGGGAGGAAGGTTTATCTGTTTAGCAAGAGTAATAGAAGGCAGATTTCAGACTACCTAATAGATCAATACGAAAATTTCTGTTCCGACACTGACAATGATGAGTGTTTATGGAAAAAGTTCAAGGCAATCGTAAAATGCGTTTTAGACAGGTACGTGCCGAGTAAAACTGTGAAGGACGAGAAAAACCCACCGTGGTTCAACAACAAAGTTAGGAACTACTGCGAAAGCAAAGAGAGCATCACTGCAAGTTTAAACGCAGCCAAAACCTCTCAGACAAACAGAACAAACAGAAGCTAAACGATGTCAAAGTTAGCGTAAGGAGGGCTATGCGTGAAGCGTTCAGTGAATTCGAAAGTAAATTCCATTTACCGACTTGACAGAAAATTCTAGGAAGTTCTGGTCTTACGTTAAATCAGTAAGTGGCTCGAAACAGCATATCCAGACACTCCGGAATGATGATGGCATTGAAACAGAGGATGACACGCGTAAAACTGAAATACTAAACACCTTTTTCCAAAGCTGTTTCACAGAGGAAGAGCGCACTGCAGTTCCTTCTCTAAATCCTCGCACAAACGAAAACATGGCTGACATCGAAATAAGTGTCCAAGGAATAGAAAAGCAACTGGAATCACTCAACAGAGGAAAGTCCACTGGATCTGACGGGATACCAGTTCGATTCTACACAGAGTACGCGGAAGAACTTGCCCCCCTTCTAACAGCCGTGTACCCCAAGTCTCTAGAGGAACGGAAGGTTCCAAATGATTGGAAAAGAGCACCCTTCAAGAAGGGTCGTCGAGCAGATGCGCAAAACTATAGACCTGTATCTCTGACGTCGATCTGTTGTAGAATTTTATAACATGTTTTTTGCTCGCGTATCATGTCGTTTCTGGAAACCCAGAATCAACTTTGTCGGAATCAACATGGATCCCGGAAACGGCGATAGTGTGAGACCCCACTCGCTTTATTTGTTCATGAGACCCAGAAAATATTAGATACAGGCTCCCAGGTAGATGCTATTTTCCTTGACTTCCGGAAGGCGTTCGATACAGTTCCGCACTGTCGCCTGATAAACAAAGTAAGAGCCTACGGAATATCAGACCAGCTGTGTGGCTGGATTGAAGAGTTTTTAGCAAACAGAACACAGCATGTTGTTCTCAATGGAGAGACGTCTACAGACGTTAAAGTAACCACTGGCGTGCCACAGGGGAGTGTTATGGGACCATTGCTTTTCACTATATATATATATATATATATATATATATATATATATATATATATATATATATATATAAATGACCTAGTAGATAGTGTTGGAAGTTCCATGCGGCTTTCCGCGGATGATGCTGTAGTATACAGTGAAGTTGCAGCATTAGAAAATTGTAGCGAAATGCAGAAAGATCTGCAGCGGATAGGCACTTGGTGCAGGGACTGGCAACTGACCCTTAACATAGACAGATGTAATGTATTGCGAATAGATAGAAAGAAGGATCCTTTATTGTATGATTATATGATAGCGGAACAAACACTGTAAAATATCTGGGAGTATGCGTGCGGAACGATTTGAAGTGGAATGATCATATAAAATTAATTGTTGGTAAGGCGGGTACCAGGCTGAGATTCATTGGGAAAGTCCTTAGAAAATATAGTCCATCAACAAAGGAGGTGGCTTACAAAACACTCGTTCGACCTATACTTGAGTATTGCTCATCAGTGTGGGATCCGTACCAGATCGGGTTGACGGAGGAGATAGAGAAGATCCAAAGAAGAGCGGCGCGTTTCGTCACAGGGTTATTTGGCAAGCGTGATAGCGTTACGGAGATGTTTAGCAAACTCAAGTGGCAGACTGCAAGAGAGACGCTCTGCATCGCGGTGTAGCTTGCTGTCCAGGTTTCGAGAGGGTGCGTTTCTGGATGAGGTATCGAATATATTGCTTCCCCCTACTTATACCTCCCGAGGAGATGACGAATGTAAAATTAGAGAGATTCGAGCGCGCACGGAGGCTTTCCGGCAGTCGTTCCTCCCGCGAACCACACGCGACTGGAACAGGTAAGGAGGTAATGACAGCGGCACGTAAAGTGCCCTCCGCCACACACCGTTGGGTGGCTTGCGGAGTATAAATGTAGATGTAGATGGTTCGCAGGAAGAACGTTTGCTGGAGAGCCTCAGTGTGGACTCGAATCTCTACAATTTTATGTCCATAGTCTTTTTGCGATATTCGCGTATGAAGAAACAGTGTATTGATTGACTCTTCTAGAAACTTAAAATCGTCGAAAAGACAACAATAGACCACATCGTAATGCACAACGCGTCTCGTGCAGCGTCTGCCTCTGGAGTTGACTAAATATGTCCGAGTCGCTTTCGCGCTCACTAAATGAACCTGCAACGAAACGTGCTGCACTTCTTTGTGTATTCTGATATTTCCTCTATCAGTCCTTTCTGCTACGAATCCTTGACTGACGAGAAATATTCAAGTATTGTTCGAACGAGTATTTAACTGGCCTGCAGGTTTGTCATCGCTAGAATATTTGTACCATTTGCACAAGGTGCTTTAAGTTTTTAAATATTTTAGCGGACACAAACCTTTTATTATGTGTTGATTTTTATCAACTTGACATCTTGTGCGTGAGGATCAGCGTAAAATGAACATGTTTCACAGCAAAAAGTTCAAGGTATCTAAATGTACAGGTCCACTTCCAGTTTTTACAATACCAAACTAAAACATTTATAAGAAATGTTACATCTTAACTTATGAGACATATTCCATATCTTTAGTCTTTCGTACAGAACTGAAGATGACAGCAGTGTCTACTGAAAACGATTGTCTTGAATAAAGAAATATTTATGAGATCTTGGCTGCCGAATGGCTGTTAACAGTTAAAACAGTGCTCTAAAAATGAGAAAATTCACTTAAGTCCCAACTACTGTATTTTTCGCTACCAGCTCTGTGTTGGATGGAATTTACAATCTGGGATTCTTATAGCAGTCCACACTTCAGTCCCGCTTTCATAATGCTTTCTTCAAAGCCTGAAAACATAATGGACAGATATTTTTAGTCCTAGATTATCACATTGTCAACAACTGCTGAAAAGACATGATGATAAGATGAAGGTTTCATATCATTCAAGAAACAAAAAACGTTGAAATGTTATGTCTATTAACAAGACGTTGGATCTTAAATAGCTGCCAAAAATCCTTTGTGCAATACATGAAAATTACGTCAACGTATATTTTGTGGTTTTTCAGGTTTTCAGCTTCACAGAATATTATAACGTTCTTGTCAGCATCATTATGTAGCAACAAATTCGCTCCTCTGTAGTTTTCACACTTAATTTCTTCAGAGCAATATGAACCGCCTGAATACTTGTAGGTAATTTCGATAAAATTTTCCGCCTAGCTTTGTAGATGAATTTACGAAAGCTGCCGACATGTTTAATGGTTACCTCTACCTTGTGTTCACCTTTCATTTGGTTATATACAAGTTTTGATGATGTCCCACATATATCTTGTGTAGAGTCCCCCTTCAGATCTCCCATTGCTTTCTGCCTTTATCACCAGCTATTTCTGCTTGGTTATGGCCGTTGAGACTCTTGAGCACATTGATGTCTTCAATGGAGGCAGTTTTAATAAAACTTTTACAATTATTAATTACGCACGTCCATCGCACTACATCATCTTTTAACAATTTTTCGAATCCGAAAGTGTAACCTTCCTGAAGTAGCACTTTCTTTCCCATTCTTCTCACACTAACAGCAACAGAATGGGAGGACATGTTCGCTATGAAGCGATCTGCCGTAGACTGAAACCTGAGCCCACAAGATACCATTACTAATACTGATTGACACTCTCCAACAGAATCTACAAGTCTTCTTAACACTTTTCACTGTGCTTATCATACCGCCAATCTATACAATCTGATACAGAGTGGCATTGCAGTATCTATTACACAATACTCTGCTTATTGTTGAACCTTAATTTAATTTTATATCATTTTCATTGCTACAGATAAGTACCAAATGTGAATTTGAACGTCGCTTTACATGCTTTCGTAGAACCTCATTACTTCTGTTCATCGTTTCCTTTACAACAAGTGCGCAGTAAGTACTGCTGCACCCTCTTACGTGATTCAATCTATGGCCTTCTAACTATAGAAATCAATTTCACACAACATATTGAAAAGCGACTGCGGTGATGACTGAACACCACAGCAGTTTGTGTCAGTGGAAGTGAATTCATTGGTTCCACATGCATTAGACCGCTTACACCAAAAGATTTGAATTGATCAGTTCCGAGAGGGTTTATCTAGATCACGTCCGCATGTTTTGAAGATTAATGTTGTATGCACGCACTTTCAAAAAGAAGCAGCAGCGAAAATTAGAGTAACTGCAAAAGAGTGTAAGACATACGAGGACTTTGAATGTACTTTCCTGCATGAGTATTGGCCCAAGGCAAAACAAGAGCAGGTTATGCTGTGAATACGGGTGATGGAACGCTATGCAAATTCGAGGCGGCGGGACCCAAAACAATATTTCAAGGAGATGATCGACAGAAACCATTTCTTAGGCATATATTATGAACCAGCAGAACTAATGCAAATTTGTCTGATGATACTTTCGCATTAAATCCAGAGGGAAATTACAATCACAGGTAGGAACATGCATGATGTATGTGGATTCCAGCTTTTGTTGCAAGAGCTAGGATACAGTCGAAGTATGGGAGCAAGGGAACCTTTCCACCTGAAAATCAGCAATAAGTAATCAAAACTGGAGAGAAAGACGCCTACCGCGAAGGAATGGAAGTGGATAGGATACGTAAAGTGAGCACAAGGCAATAGGGACCACAGTATCAGCAAGACGATAGGAGAAATATCTGGCGACATGGTGATCGGCGAGATAAGTGGATACATGAAAATTAGGAAGAAGGAAGAGTCGGAATTGTGGAAGTTCAGGGATCGGACCTATGACATAACCAAAGAAACAAGAAGCAAAGAAATGATTCCCAGAACGGACAAGATCCACCTGCTTTAGGAAGGAGTATTCGAGGTGCTAGGAAGCATGAGTATAGTACACAGATTTCGTGGAGCTCCGAAGCACATTATTAGGAGAGGGTGACAAGACTGACTATTTGAATATTCCATCGTCAACAGAGATTTAAGTGGTAGAATAGTTCGATGTGTGCTAGATACAGCTAGCCAAGTATCAGTTTTAGTTAAGTGTATACGTGATGGTTGCAACAGGGAACGGAGATGGCCAGCATTCAAAACACTAAATTTTAAGATTAGTGGTGCCCTGATTGGCAAGAGTGCCGATCTTAAAGAGAAAGTGAGGGTAGATTTTTCGTACCAAACATCAAAGCAGATTTTATGGCTATACCGGTGTCAACAGTTCAAGTAATATTGGTACTCGACTTATCGAAGATGTGTGACATGGTTTTGCAACTTGCAAAACATTTGTCACTGCAAAAGTTGCAAATAGGTTAGTGAATCTGTGCTTTAACAATTATGTAGAGACAGACAGAAGTCAAGGTTTCGTGATGCTGAGGCTTGTGGAGACAAATAAAAGTGAAATAGAAGCGATTTACGGTGAGATAGATGCAAAACTTCGGCACATTGAATCCATAGATGCAAGAGTGAGACTGCAATATGTGCTAAAGTACTAACCAACCAGCTGGAGACAAATAAGAGAAATTGTAGACTGACCATCTGTCAGCTGGAAAAGCTACCAGCAACTTGTTAAATTAGCATTGGAGAGGATAAGTACAAAAGCAGAGAAGAAGAAGGAAAATCAGAGAGTACTAATAGAGGAGATGAAGGTTACTGTAGGCTACAAAGTTCTGTTATGAGCATGGAAACTATCAAACCTTTTATGTATTTTGTGGACCCTATAGTGTGTGGAATATTGTTGCACACAGCACCATAGAATGAGACACTCTACAGAGCCACAAATCAATTGGAAATCAACGCATTTCAATTGTCGAGTTGTTTAGGGAATGAGAAGACATGACGTCCAGTCTCAGTACTGTTGTAAGGACATATAATAATAACACGAAGTAAACCAACGTAAAAGTAAAGGTATCATGAGGTTGTACAAGAGAGTTTACACAAGCCCAGGGGTCATCAGGAGAAGTCAGAAGGACGATGTAGGAGCTACTGGGAGGAGAAGTACTAGACAGATCATTCATTGTAGTTGCCCATTGATGAAGATGTGCATATTGATAGAGGTTGATTTTTACATGTTCGCCAGACGTGAAGGAGCACTGAGCAAGAAGCTATGGACCTTGATAATTTGCGTTTAGGTGAGTGACATTAGTTGGCTATGATATGACGAGAATTTGAGGAAAGCAGACGTGAAGGAACGCTTTGCTGTGAGGGTTTAGCAGATGTGAAGGAATGTTGCAATATGAAAGTTGGTACGTAGGACAAAATGCTAATTTATATGATTATTTGCTTGTTTGATGTCAATATGACGCAATACTGTATGTGTATCTCCATGTTCAATAGACAAGGCAGATAATTCAACTTTTGGAGGCAAACCA
Organism: Schistocerca piceifrons; assembly: GCF_021461385.2. Lineage (NCBI taxonomy): Eukaryota > Metazoa > Arthropoda > Insecta > Orthoptera > Acrididae > Schistocerca > Schistocerca piceifrons. The sequence continues at coordinate 26,978,874 of NC_060143.1, forward strand.
TGGTGAAGGCAAAACAGTAAGAGGTGATAAAAGATTGAACTTGACATGACCTGGATTGAAGGGACGAGTAAGTTAATTATGGATAAGGGAGGAGTAAGTTAATTATGGATCTTCAATAAAAGAGAGACAGGCCATGACCCATTACAAATGCGAAATAAGGTAACAGTTAAAGATAAGAGACGACAGGGTAAGAAATGACCAAAGCAAACAACATGTAAAGCAAAATAACTCTGTATTGTAATTTTCAGGTATGAGTCGAGAACCGTATTTGCATGCAGTTTTTAGGGAACCTACAGTACAAACATTAAATGAATTCGTAAGATGGAAGGTGAATGATGTATCGGGAATTTTACTTGTCAGATGGAAAGCAATGAATGAGGAGAACTGAAGATCGGTGAAACTGTGAAATAATAAAATATATTGGTTTGCCACAGTAGATATGAGTGAGTATCCAAGTAATTGTGAAGAACCTACTAAGTATCAGTAGACTTTTGTGAGTTAACTAGCATTGTGTGTGAACAATAAATAACTACATCAAAACAGTTAAACACTAACATAAACTAACTCTAAACCGAAATAAGCACTGAAGTAAATGTCATTATGTAAATAAGAGAAAGAGTTTAAAAATTTTAAGTAAGACAGTTGTATTTCAATTTAACTCTCATGATGTTAATTAAATTTGTGAAGACGAATCTTTTAAAGAATTGAAATTCATTTAGGACTTAACAGTCACGAATAGTAAAAACTGGTAAAGTAATTGAGAAGGTTCATTTGTAATATTGTTAAATTGGAAAGGAATTTAAATTATTTTATTACTGATGGAAGTGCTATTACTAAATAAAGAAGGAATTGCAAAAGTTTTATTCTTGAAGGAAGTGTAATAGGAATAGACTACATTTGTATTTTATTTTTCGAATTGTAGTATTAATGTGTTATAAACTGTTTGAGGTCACTCCAGCCACACACTGGAGGCAGGCACGAGACAGATGCAGATGGAGGTAGGCACGAGAGAGTTGGCATGAGTAGCTGAGGCATTATGGCCCTGCAGCTGGGCTGACATATCAGTTATACAAGAAACCAGTATGGCAGGTTGTTCAGCTTTGGCATATGCCTTGAGAACCAGTGGCTGCCTGCCAACACAGACAAGCCTCTGAGGAATATACACTCACCATCTGCCTGTTTGCTGCTGAGTAACCTCATCGCACAAGCAGAGCCCCATGGGAATTCCAGAAACCCATCACTGCCTCTCTGTGAGCAAATGCACAGCTGGACGTTCTGAAACGTAAGTACTACAAAATAAGCGTGTTCTAGCAGCTCTGTTCATATATGCAAAATGACGATGACTCCACAAACCTGCTGCCAATGCTCCGCTACATTTTCCCATGTGATAAATGTATTGTATTTTCGTACATAATGAACACCAAGAAATTCACAACCATACTCACGATTTGAAAGTGAATGTGCACAAGGGACACATATGATTAAGTCAAATGCAGAACCTTGTGGATGGAGTGGAATGTTTCGTCAAGTGAGAGAGGATGGCTGACCACTTCTCAAGTGGTTTGGTGAGTGAAAAGATACTCAATTTTGATGTGTCTTTTGAGAATATCAAGGAAGAAGAGAGATTATTAAGACATTGTTCATACCCCTGTACCTAAAGCAAATGCGAACAGATGTGATTATACTGAGGATTCGAATTTTTCATACGATATGTTATGGTTACAAGCATTGTGAACACTTGAACTTATGACTTCATACGTATGTGTTACAAGGACAATAGGGAGAAACTTTATATTTCAAACGAATTTTAGTATGCCATGACAGAATATACTCATTACCATGAACCTTGAGCATAAAAACCATTTCTGTACCTCTTGTACCAAGTCATTGATAATGCCAGTCTTGTTTGATGAACTAGTTTTGTGCCTCAAACTGACATCAATGGTTTTTTTTTCTTTCAGGAACAATTTAATGTTTTTTGCATACCAGAGACTAACCTATACATCTTGATTATAGAGTATATGAACTATACCGAGATAGTAAAATCTTGTTTTAACTTGTTTGAATATGTTCTGAATAGAGAACAAATGCATGTCACAATGTTCGGTTCCACCATTTTTGTACTACTATTTACTTATTGTCCGGCCACACCAATCATATCACTATTTACAGACATAACCACAATTTTATACACAGTGACACCAATGTGAACTCTGTATGAAAAAAATTGAGTCCATATGTTGTGAATGCCCTGAGTTGTACTTCTGTTTCGTGCCAACTATATATATATATATAATATACACTCCTGGAAATGGAAAAAAGAACACATTGACACCGGTGTGTCAGACCCACCATACTTGCTCCGGACACTGCGAGAGGGCTGTACAAGCAATGATCACACGCACGGCACAGCGGACACACCAGGAACCGCGGTGTTGGCCGTCGAATGGCGCTAGCTGCGCAGCATTTGTGCACCGCCGCCGTCAGTGTCAGCCAGTTTGCCGTGGCATACGGAGCTCCATCGCAGTCTTTAACACTGGTAGCATGCCGCGACAGCGTGGACGTGAACCGTATGTGCAGTTGACGGACTTTGAGCGAGGGCGTATAGTGGGCATGCGGGAGGCCGGGTGGACGTACCGCCGAATTGCTCAACACGTGGGGCGTGAGGTCTCCACAGTACATCGATGTTGTCGCCAGTGGTCGGCGGAAGGTGCACGTGCCCGTCGACCTGGGACCGGACCGCAGCGACGCACGGATACACGCCAAGACCGTAGGATCCTACGCAGTGCCGTAGGGGACCGCACCGCCACTTCCCAGCAAATTAGGGACACTGTTGCTCCTGGGGTATCGGCGAGGACCATTCTCAACCGTCTCCATGAAGCTGGGCTACGGTCCCGCACACCGTTAGGCCGTCTTCCGCTCACGCCCCAACATCGTCCAGCCCGCCTCCAGTGGTGTCGCGACAGGCGTGAATGGAGGGACGAATGGAGACGTGTCGTCTTCAGCGATGAGAGTAGCTTCTGCCTTGGTGCCAATGATGGTCGTATGCGTGTTTGGCGCCGTGCAGGTGAGCGCCACAATCAGGACTGCATACGACCGAGACACACAGGGCCAACACCCGGCATCATGGTGTGGGGAGCGATCTCCTACACTGGCCGTACACCACTGGTGATCGTCGAGGGGACACTGAATCCAAACCGTCATCGAACCCATCGTTCTACCATTCCTAGACCGGCAAGGGAACTTGCTGTTCCAACAGGACAATGCACGTCCGCATGTATCCCGTGCCACCCAACGTGCTCTAGAAGGTGTAAGTCAACTACCCTGGCCAACAAGATCTCCGGATCTGTCCCCCATTGAGCATGTTTGGGACTGGATGAAGCGTCGTCTCACGCGGTCTGCACGTCCAGCACGAACGCTGGTCCAACTGAGGCGCCAGGTGGAAATGGCATGGCAAGCCGTTCCACAGGACTACATCCAGCATCTCTACGATCGTCTCCATGGGAGAATAGCAGCCTGCATTGCTGCGAAAGGTGGATATACACTGTACTAGTGCCGACATTGTGCATGCTCTGTTGCCTGTGTCTATGTGCCTGTGGTTCTGTCAGTGTGATCATGTGATGTATCTGACCCCAGGAATGTGTCAATAAAATTTCCCCTTCCTGGGACAATGAATTCACAGTGTTCTTATTTCAATTTCCAGGAGTGTATATATATATATTGTTTTTATGGCCTCACTGAACTACTTTAATCAATCATTTCCTGGTCCTCTTCGTCAGTAAGCGCATGTTTCGTTCTTTCTTAATTGCCCAGTATCTTTTCATTCGTTCTCATTTTTCCGATCTTTCCTCATCTCCAAATACCCTTTTTATTGTGTGTCGTTTGCCTACTTTTGGTTGATCCATCCTACTTGTCGCTTCAAATTCCACAGTTTCTGCATAATTTGTCTTTGCTAATCTGGTTTCTGGTGTCCTCATTTTGTGGCCTAAGAAAGAAATCCTCTTTTTACGTACAGTATCTGTGATGAGCTCTGGTTTCCCTGTACAGTACTTCATTCGGCACTATCCGCCATTGTCCTTCCTTCTGGTGTTTTTTATTTTTGCATGTCGTTTGCTATTCTTCTCTCTACCTATAGTATTTTGTCGACTCTGTTTCTCTGAGTGACTTTAAAAAGAGTCTCGCTTGCGTATGTTAGCCCTGGCTGAACCGCCGTCTTGTAGTGTTTTAATTTTGTTTGAATTGATAGACATTTCTTATTGTATGTAGACCATGTTAGTTTAGAGCTTTTATCATTTTATTCGTTCTTTATTGCCAAGCAGGTTTTTCATCCAAGTTCTGTGTTATAATCTCTCCAAGATATTTAAATTGATTCACTCTTTTAATTTTTCTGTTGTCTGGTGTTAGGTGGTCTATTACTAGCGGGTCTGTCACCATCACCTCGGTCTTTTCGTAAGATATCTGGAGTCCTATTTTTTGCGCTATATTTTGCAGGTTTATTATTTTATTTCTAGCTTCTTGTACATTACTAGTAATGCCAAGTCATCTGCGAATCCCAAACAATTTAGGTTTATATGATCTTTCTTGGTTCCAATTGTTATGTTTTTAGCATTCTCTTTGTACCATTCTCTCATCAAGTTTCAAGACCACAGTTGAAGAGCTGTGGTGATAGACCATGTCCTTGTCTTAATCTTGTTGAAATCATAAATGGCTCAGATAGTTATCCTCTGAATTTTACTTCGGGCTTGGTGTTTGTAAGGGTTAATTTTATCATTTTAATAAATGTCCACAACTTCTTAATATTTCCAGCATAAAAGATCAGTGGATGCAATCATAAGCTTTTTTGAAGTCTACAAAGATATGACTAGTTGCTTCTGTCACATTTTGTAGACATCCATTATTAATTTCAATGTGTTGATCTGTTCTGGGCAGCTTCTCCAGGGTCTACACCCTCCTTGATATTCTCCTAGCGTCTTTTCACGTTGATCTTTACAGCGATTGTAGAGAATTCTGGGCAATATTTTGTATGTGCAATCCAATAGTGAAATCCCTCTGCAGTGGTCCGGATTTGATTTCTCTCCTTTTTTGTGTAATGGGCGTATGATATCTGTAATCCAATGTTCTGGTAGCTCTTCTCTGATACAAACTTTAACTATGCATTGATGTAATGATATCTTCACGGGTTCTGCTGCATATTTCCAGAGTTCTGTCAATGTTTGACCTTTTCCACTTCCTTTGTAGTTCTTGAGCAGGCTCAAAGCTTCGTAGACTTCCTGAATTGTTGGTGAGTTTATATTTTCTGGTGGGGTTTTTGTTGGAGTTTCTGTGTTTATTTCAAGAAGCCCAGGAGGATCCTCGCAGTTTAGTAGTTCGTTAAATGTTTCTCCTAAATTTTCTGAATTTTTATCATTATGGGCCATCTTATTGTTTTTAATCTTTTAGAATTAGTGTTGGGTGAGTTGCCTGCTAAATGTTTCGTAGTAATCTCGTGAGTTGGTTTCCTTACTATTTGTTTCCATCATGGAAAGTATATCTTTTTGATATTTAGGTTTAACCCTCCTTAATATTTTTGAGTCATCTTCCTTTGTTTTGTGAGTTACAAGAAAATTTTTTCTGTTTCTTGACTCTGACGTTCTTCTGGACGAAGGAAAATTTTTCTTGTATGGTATCGTAGGCGATTTTTAATGATTTCAAATGCAAGATTTGTACAAAAATGTCATTTTCAAAACTTACATTGTACACATGGTTTCATTTTATTGACTAAAATAAGTAATTAAAAATATTCTCTATTGTTATAAATAGTAAAATGATGAAAAGGTTGAACATTCTCAAATGTGTTCTCAGGTTTCCATTGGGAATAAATATTTCCGTTGCAGCTAAGACACAGTTAGAGTTAATGTACACAATTATAGCCAGAGGGTCTGATAGGGTTAAGACACCTTACCGTTCAGCACTTGCAATATTTATCATTCAGCTTATCAAAATTACGTGACACTGGAAAAACACAGAGAACTGTCTTCCTAGTCGGAAGCGTGCTGCAGAAAGTTATTTCTTATATTCAGCACCTTGACAGACGGACTTCTCCAGCAGACTTAACTGGCACACAGGTGACTCCATACATACACATTACCTCAGAGCTGAGAGACTCCCATTTGGCTGGTTTGAACTTGGACGCAAGTTGTTGGTATAGAGCCAATGACTGATATTGGAACCACTTGAACCACCATTTGCAGATTATGAGTATTGTGAGATCCAGCCGCAACAGCGAGGTAAACAGTAGTGAAGGTCGAGTCAGTTTTAACTTCAATCTCTACTCAGAATATTTGTTTGCAGTCACAAGTTGCAATTAGAAGTTCAACATGCTTTCAGCCCTGGCCACAGATGCAAACGCATACCTTTCCGTAGCATTTTCTATCTTTATAAACTAACCTTTCGACAATCACGATACAGTTTACGAGTATATAACTGTTTTATCCAGATGCAGGTCATCTGAAACCAATTCCAGATCGCCTGTTCAGGTTTGCCAAGGCATTAGATTATTATTGTCAAATTATTGAAGTCCCTCTTTAACTTCTTAATAAAATTAACTCGTTTATCATTGTTTTGGTGAGTAGCAATTTACTTATGTCCGAAATACAGGTTAAGGTGATCGACATCTATGACTTTTGAGTCAAACGAACTGTGGATTGAGTGCTCCAAAAATCGAATTCGTTGGTAGAAGAGCCTACAGGACGTTCTGTATTGCATCAAACTGTTAAGAGGCAACTGCATGACGTGAATCTGCATTCCCGATAGCCATGGCAAGCACCATTTTGTACGCGACAACACCACGGACTTCACTACAGCAATTCAGACGTGGTCTGCTACATCAGTTACCATTTAGCAGAGATGTTTCGGGAATGCAAACAGGAATCTCTGGAGGGAAGGCAACGTTGTTTACGAGGATAGCTACCCAGGAAATTTAAAAGACGGATATTTGAAGCTGACTGAGAACGATTTTATTGCGCCAACGTACATTTCGCGTATGGACCACAAAGATAATAGCAATTAGGGCTCATACAGACGCATTTAGACAGTCGTTTTTTCCTCGCTCTGTTTGCTAGTGGAAGAGGAGAGGCAAAGACTGATAGTGGTAAAAGATACCCTCCGCCAGAAGCATGTATGTATATGTAGATACAGATAATGGAACGTGCTGTTTGTAGACATCGAAAATGACCACTTGTTCTGCACCCAGAATCGCCATTGAAGAATGACACAATTTGGACTAGGTGATGATCACGCCGGTGGTATGCCATAACGGATTCAAGCCTGCATTCGAGCAGGGTTGCGTTCCACCACGTACTGACGTTGCCCGGGAGTGCTGTGAAAAATTGCGTGGCCACTGTAAGGTTGCTAGTTTATTTTTGACGTTCAGGGAAAGTGATGTGAGCTCTGTATCTTTGTTGGATGTATCACAGTTCATATTTGCACGGTAAACATTTCTCAAACAGTAGTTTTCAATGATCGATATGTTAGGCCGTAGAGAATCCGAGTACAAGCACTATAATCTTTGGTTGTCAGTGGCATTGTCGTTACAGCAGAATTCTAAGAGAAGATAGTGAGTGAGCTGGGTGTTGGCTACACTACTGACCGATCTGAAACAGCTTGCAGAGAGCTGAACAAGGATACTGAGAACGAATTTTGGAACATTATTTGATAAAAAATAAATTTGACGAGTGAAGATATGAGATAATATTGCTGCTGCATAGCTCGCTTGAGCGTAGTTATGAAGTGTTTCAATAACGGTAGGCTTTAATGGAATTTTTCCTTATTGGTTTGGGTTGGTTTACTTCATTGTTCAAACATGATTAAATGAAGTTATCAGTTCACATGGCTTGCACTCAGAGGTTAAAGTTTTACCACTCCTCTACCATTTTCAGCAATTAATTTCATGACGGAAAATTTTTTGTTATAAAGGTATATTGTTTCGTTAAACGAATGAGGGGGGAAATATCTTAAACTTATGCAGTGTGTAAAGACGGCTTCTTTTCGTAAATTCTGAACATGAATTGTATAAATGGAAAAGAGATTTACATGAAGTACGAAATATGCACCAAAATGGAACTCACAATAGTATGAAACAAGAGCTACTTGAAAAATTTAGAACTTCTCGTGAGAACCAATGCACTGTTCCAGGAATATACACGAAATTTGGTGCGCCCAGTTGCAAGTGAGGTGAACTTAACTGATTTTTTTTTCGGCCTGGTTAAACAGACTCAAGAAATTATACAGAATAGGAAGTAGTAAAATTACGAAGTTTACCTCACGTAAATGTGTAGAGAAGATGTCATTAATAGGTAATATTATAGGGAAATTCGTAGCTGACGTGAAGGCGAAGTTACTTGTTATCCCTAAGGCCTGAGTATAAAGCCAATCAGTCAGCATTGGTGTGAATTACGCTTTATCATTCGAGCGAAAAAAAAAAAACCAGAACCACTTGTGCAGTCGGTGAGTGCTATGGCACATTCGTATACAGCAATGCCAGTGATAAGTATCAGTGGATTACTGTTTCCGCAGCTTTAGCGCTATCTCCAGGAACATCAGGGCAAGTTAGGACCAATTTTTTTTTAAAAAAAAAAGGACTTTCCTTACAAAAGTGTTGTAATCGATGTACCAAAAACTGGAAAAATGGGAGAGAATAATTTTCAGTGTTACATCTGAAATGACTTCCTACCATCGGCAGAAAATAATTCATTGCTTTTGTCGACATAACGACACCTCTGTCTTTAGAAGGACGACAAAATATAATTCGGATTCCACCGGGAGCTAATAGTCTGATTCAGCCTCTCGACAAAAATAATTTTCAGTATTGTAAAGCACCTTTTTAGAATTTTACTGGACATTACAATTTCATTTCAGGTTCATTGTTAAACTTCAGTCATTTCTGCATTGTCATTTTGCATCACCACATTTTTACGAAGTTGATCAGTCATGCCTGGTACGCAGTATATTGTCCAGAACAACGGCCATGACCATTTCCTACTCCATTTCAGTTCTGTCTAAATAAAACTAGTAATTACTGTGAAGTGGCTGAATGCATTGATTTTCCTTTTATCACTATGTCTGTTGTTGTTGTTGAGACCACAACAACAACACTATGTCTGATGTAGGAGATTGTTTATTTTCGTCATCCAATAGATATTTCGCATTTTTGTCAAGACTATAGGAAATAAACACGGGACTGTCTCATTGTTAGTAAAATTTTCGTTATTTAAAAATTATCATAAGAAATGTACTACAGGAATTGTTATAAAAATTTGATATCAACAAATTGAAGTCATCTGTGATGAAATATTATACACTGCCTTGATTTTCTTTCCTCTGCTGGTCACCTGCGTAACAATTACACTTCTGCAACAGTTTAGCTGTCAATATGAACCGCAAGTTATTAAAACAGTAATGATTTGAGACTTTTTTCGTATTGTTTCATGTATGCGTACTTTGGACTCCGCAGTGCGCGCCATTGCGTCCTCTAGTCACGGATGCGTCTGCTTGTTCGCTGATTCCCGCACTGGGCAGGAGGGGCTGTACAAACCACTGTCATAAGCGCTTATTCGTGCGGCAGTAATGAGTGACTTTAACATATTTTTTAAATGCTTTCAGTTCACCTGAGCAGCAAAAATTTTGACCGTCTATTTCTTTCGATACACTCTTCCTGGGTGAAAAAATTTAGTGTAGGTTTCAACATGTCGGATTGGATCATTCCCTTCTAAATTGCTTTTTAACTTAACCACATCACGTTATAATTCACTTCTCGTTTTAAAGGATTGTAGATGATACGATTATGACCCTGCTACTGTGAACAGTATACAGGGTGTTCTGAACTATTTGTTCAAATTAATACTGGAGGTAGACCACATCAAAATAAATACATTTCGAAATTGCACGTTATAATTCACTTCTCGTTTTAAAGGATTGTAGATGATACGATTATGACTCTGCTACTGTGAACAGTATACAGGGTGTTCTGAACTATTTGTTCAAATTAATACTGGAGGTAGACCACATCAAAATAAATACATTTCGAAATTGCACGTTATAATTCACTTCTCGTTTTAAAGGATTGAAGATGATACGATTATGACTCTGCTACTGTGAACAGTATACAGGGTGTTCTGAACTATTTGTTCAAATTAATACTGGAGGTAGACCACATCAAAATAAATACATTTCGAAATTGCACGTTATAATTCACTTCTCGTTTTAAAGGATTGTAGATGATACGATTATGACTCTGCTACTGTGAACAGTATACAGGGTGTTCTGAACTATTTGTTCAAATTAATACTGGAGGTAGACCACATCAAAATAAATACATTTCGAAATTGCACGTTATAATTCACTTCTCGTTTTAAAGGATTAAAGATGATACGATTATGACTCTGCTACTGTGAACAGTATACAGGGTGTTCTGAACTATTTGTTCAAATTAATACTGGAGGTAGACCACATCAAAATAAATACATTTCGAAATTGCACGTTGTAATTCACTTCTCGTTTTAAAGGATTGTAGATGATACGATTATGACTCTGCTACTGTGAACAGCATACAGGGTGTTCTGAACTATTTGTTGAAATTAATACTGGAGGTAGACCACATCAAAATAAATACGTTTCGAAATTGAACGTAAAGTCTCTCAAGTCAAATTGTAATGTTAGGAAACATTTTATTAGTGATGCAGATGTAAGTTGTGTCGGCGTCGCTAAATGGGAGTCTGTACCGACATTCAGTACTGCTCTGTGTATGGATGACTGGCTCTGACATCTCCTTGGAAACACATTGATTCTTTCACAAGCATCACTGTTTCTTGACAACTGCGGCGACTTTCTTGTAAACACTTCGATTCAGTCGGCAATCATTACCACCTTATGACAACAACAGTGAGCATGAAGTGGTTCATATATGCTGAAATGGCTGACATTCACCTGGTATACGAGTCTGTAAATGGAAATGGACGAGGTTCAGTGAGAGAATATCGACAGCGCTTTCGCAACCGATGGGTTCCACAGCCTCAAATATTCGGACGTGTGCTATGTGAAACTGGCACTTTCCGTGCAAGTATGGTCGGATGGTTGATTTGGGGTAAGGAACAAAACAGTGAGGTCATTGGTCCCATCGGATTAGGGAAGGATGGGGAAAGACGTCGGCCGAGTCCTTTCAAAACAACCAATCCCGCATTTGCCTGAAGCGATTTAGGGAAATCACGGAAAACCTGAATCAAGATGGCCCGATGTGGGTTTGAACCGTCATCCTCCCAAATGAGAGTCCAGAGCGCTAACCGCTGCACCACCTCGCTCGGTTGCAAGGATGTGTGTTACAAGTGGGAATCAAAGAGCGCGAACTCCCAAAATCAAAGACGAGATTTTGCAACATTTTGAATACACTGCATCCACAAGTACACATCGTTGGTGTCAGACATAGCCTTGGGTGGAATCTGTTACATGGCCAGCAGCTTCATCCTTTCCATTCTTTGTGCGTGGTAACACTAGCACCTGAAGATTTTCGCCACTGAATAGAACAACAGTTTTTACAGCAGACTGCCTACCATTCCTTAGCTCCTGCTGAGATCCTGTACTCCGTCGAGAATTCGTTTGCTTGTGATCCGGAACCGCACTGCTGCTACGGTAGCAGGTTCGAATCCTGCCTCGGGCATGGATGTGTGTGATGTCCTTAGGTTAGTTAGGTTTTAAGTAGTTCTAAGTTCTAGGGGACTGGTGACCTCAGATGTTAAGGCCTATCGTGCTTAGAGCCATTTTTTAATATGTGAGCCGGCATTCTCAGTGATATATACGCTATTGCAGTGCCTGCCTGTGTTATTCCTTTGGACACGAACAGCCACTGCGGCGACTACAGTCGTTATGAAATACATTAAATGAATTCGTAATTGTGAATGAATTTCCCGCTTATCGCGGACGTCTGGCCGGGAGTCGTGCACCGATGGCCAAATGGTAAGGCGATCGCTCGCGATAAGTGGGAAATCCCGGTTCGAATCCCAGTCCGACACAAATTTTCGCTGTCGTCATTCCATTCTACCGCTGATGGTTGTCCTCATTCGCAATTGCGAATAAATTTAATGTATTCTTGGTGTTAGGTTGACTGGAGCATACAGTCTTCCACTTCGCCTCATCGGTCAGAGATATCTTCGTGGAAAATGTGTTGTCAAAACTGCTGGAGGACGTAGTTCTCAATGTTAGCCAGCTTCAGGAATTGATGGATCGGCCGAGGCGGCCTGTGGCCTGACCTTACAGGCCAAGTGACCTCACATGTCTTGTTATAACACTACCGTCTGCTGCTGCTATACCATAACCTTAAAGTAGGAGGCAGGTCGTGAAATAAAACCATCTAGTTAAAACAATTACGGAATAAAGCAACAGAGGAGTGTTACCCTCTGAGAGGAATTTTGTTATGTTGACCGTGTTGTACCTAACGGGGGTGGCCTATCGGAAATGAAAGTCAGAATTACGTAAATATTTGACCAGTACAAACAATATTTTACCTATCTACACTGTTCAAAGAACAAGGAAAACGGTCGTCAGCCTAATTAGGCAAGAGGATGACCGACATTCTTGTTCAAGAAATTAAGTATGAGTAACCTTAACGAACAAACACAACCTATACTTTGCTACACGCAAGTCCAATGAACTCTGACACCTGCATATGTTCACGGTAAGATTTGAGATGACAGAGCAGAACAAACTATTTGCATAAATATAACAGAATAACGAAACATACTATTACTTTCAGGGCTTATTCAAACTGAATGGTCTTTACAACATTACTATTGATATTCACTGCAGAATCATTAATTGGACATAGGTTCAGTATTACTGTTCAAACATTTTCCTAGTTGACATAAAATTATAAATGAAGTTCACTGCAAAATTATGAACTGGTCACAGGTTAAATATCTCTCAACTAAATACTATTCTGTTTAGAATGAAAGTTAAATGGAATTCACTAACAGGTTACTTCTCGTTATCTTTTGAATAAAGAAATTATTCTTTTCATAAATAGTGGTAAAGGATAACCTGTGGATCTTATCACATTATTAATATGCACTTTCAATACCCAAAAGAAGCAAGTGCTTAGCAAGCATCCAACTTTCCACAACTGCAATTCACGACTTTTACTGCAGTGAGACACAATGTTGACAAATTTAAAAGAAACTGAATCACCTTTTAAAATTTACTACAGGCAGCACTATGATCACTAACTAAGCAAAACTTTATAAGCCTCAGTTTTAAGAACTTTTAATTTTTAAAAGAACCAGCAAATTGTCTTTATTACCACAGTCTTCTACTTTCAAGTAAATGATTAAATAAGTGACTTTGAAACTTCAAAAAAACTTGGACTGTTGGACTGTTTCCATCACTGGGAGGCTTTCACAAGACTACATTTACTACCTCCCACAATTTCACTAAATCCACAGTAAATCTGAATACGCCCTTCTCACCAAAGATTAAACAACATTATTTAATTAGCTATTTGGCTTTGAGGCTTTCATTTTTTCCACAAACTAGGCCACTCGGTAATAACAGTTCAAATGGAGAGGAACCTGAGAGGTGTTGTGATAGGGAAAAAATCAAGGTAGGTACATGAATTCAGTTATAAGTTACCTTATATTTGTGCACACTAAAGCATCCAATAAGCTGATCCTTCACTGTACATTATTATAGTATTCCGTTACAATGATTACGCAGTGTGGTGGCAACTGCATGTTGGTAGGTGGATTTGCAGGCATAATTGCTGGACTCTGTCCCTTCTTGGTGGCGATGATAGATACCAGTTCCAGAATAGTTCCAGCTATTTATCCATCCATCCGAGCCGCGCGGAATTAGCCGAGCGTGCTAAGGCGCTGCAGTCATGGACTGTGCAGCTAGTCCCGGCGGAGGTTCGAGTCCTCCCTCGGGCATGTGTGTGTGTGTGTTTATCCTTAGGATAATTTAGCTTAAGTAGTGTGTAAGCTTAGGGACTGATGACCTTAGCATTTAAGTCCCATAAGATTTCACACACATTTGAACATCCATCCGAGGCATTGGTAAGCGGCAGGAAAAGCCTCTCTCGGAATAGTACAATATACAACTTTTACGTGGGCAGTGCACAGTTTGGTAGCTCGTCCCCGACTGACACTTGGTTCCACCTTTCCTACCTAGGCCAACCACAATTTGTGCGCGCTACACAGTTCCGTTCCCGAGGGGAACCACTACACCTTTAACATACAAACTAAATAAGAACCCTAAGTGAAGGTCAGCAGTTTACATAACAGCAAACAAACATTTTAAGTAAAACAGAACATTTGCACATATTAGTATTTCTACAAAAAATTATTCACCCAAATTCCAAATTTATACAGTAAGTTTTGTCTCTCTCCAATTGAGACGAAGAATTTAAATGACAGATATACTACATTGCATAGAATCAAACCATGACATCAAAGTTTTTTTACACAGAAAAGAATAAACACTCTCATGATATCGATTCAATCCAACAACATTTACAGATGCTCAATGTTATAACATTTAACCAAAACAAAAAGGCAAAATAAATCAGTAGAGCATTAGAGCTATGGTGTTACATGGTGTATGAAACAGTTGTGGAAACAGAAGACCTCGTCGCTAGAATTGCCGTCGTTGCTGGTACCACTGCGGACATGTCAATCGTCGAACGGAGACGACAGTGTTTGGTCTCACTATGTACTGCGTACATTTAGGTCAGTGGTCGCGCATATTAGCAGTTCCTGTGAATGCCACTTCTGTCATTAGCATGCTAAACATCCTTCTGTGTAAATTGTCCCTAGCACAACAAACCGGTTTCGTGGAAAATGTGTACCATAACTAAATATATTTGTTTGGATTTTCTCTACCTCCTGTATAAATTTGAACGAAAGTTTCGGAACTAACTGTATGCTATTTTGTCCTGGAAAGTTGCATTGGACCCCCTGGCGCCCCTTTTGGCTTGAGAGTCCCAAGTGGTTGCTTGTGCCTTAAACCAGCACTGCCTATAAGACGTGAATGCTGCTAAGATTTGGAGCAGCGTTTAGAAATCGCCGGACTGTAGGTCGAGAGGAAGATAGAAGGCAAGAAAAAATAAAGTATAGAGGTAGTGTGAAAAGTAACCGACGAAATTCTGATACCAGCGAGTCACGTGTAAGCAATAAAACTGGGTGGGGCATTAGATGAGAACAGACTGTATAATAACGATTGTTGTGCAAAAACTGCGAATAGATGAAGTTGTGGAAGTGGTGGGTGGAAGTGAGTGGAAGTAGCACGCTACAGACACCAGATATGATGACCTTGTGTCCGCAAACTATGAGGACATTGTGATTGCCAAGTACTTGGTTATTGCCATTTTCCTCTTAATTTCTTTCGTACTACCTTCTCGACAAACACCGATTTAGACTATATTCTGACACTTTTTATCTACTTAGAAAGAAATGAGCATGTCACATATCCTAAAATCGACCGGCAGCCGATTTGTATAGCACAGAGAACCAACATCGTCTGCAGGATAAATCTTTGCTGCTGCGTATATTGTAACATGTTTCATTCAAGAATGTACCCCTGCGCTTATACTGTATCGACATATGAATGCTCCTAAGATTTGGAGCAGCGTTTAGAAGGCATGAAAAGATGAAACAACAAATACAGAGGTACTGTAAAATGTAAATGACGAAATTCAGTTAGTAACGAGTCAAGAAAAGGAATGAAACTAGGTGGAGCATTAGACGATCACAGACTGTGTAATAAACTTGTTGTAGAAGGAACTTGTAGCGCACCAATTTGGATGCACACTGCCCTCATTTATATGCTTAAGCGATCTCAAGTAAGGCCTGTATATGTGAATAATTTTTGTAATAAGTTTATGTTAAAAATGTATACTAAAATTTGTTTCTTTTCTTTTTTTGTTACATGTATTCCAGGAAGTTACCGACAATGTGTTCCAGTGGTGTTTCCTAAAATTGCTGCAGACATTTCTCATAATTAAAACCGCAGTTCAGGAAGTTGAAGCAGATTGAATCTTTTTCTCATGAATTTGATTCTGAGACAGTTTTGAGGAAAGTGCCTTAATAAGAGTGACTTCACTAATTTCAGAAAGGCAAAAAGCATGTCTTGATATAAAATTCAAGAAAACCTGTCTATACGAAAACATAATACCTAAATATGGTGAACATTAAGACTAACTGTAAATCTATCTCAATACAATTTGCTAAAACTAGAGGTGAGAAGTTCTGGCTAAGATGTGAAGTAAAACAGTTATATAAAAAGAAAGAAGGCCTAAACCGATTAGCTTACAGCACCTATCTGGAATTAATGTTATTAGCACATCCAGCACAGATCCCATTACTCCAAGATATCCTTGGAAACATAATAAAAAACACATACAATAAAATAAACAGCGCTCATCAAAAGAAGCTTGACAATTTGAGAAAGAGAAACAAGCTGCCTATCGATAAATACGTAAATAAGAATAGTAATCGCCATAAATTTTTCCAAGAGGTGTAAATTCAACCAACATTGAATTCAGTCAGATAGAAATGACACTACTAAATAAGGGTTTGAAGCATAATACAAATCCAAGCATCAATCACAATAACATAAAAGACACCATATGCTAACTAAAGACAGCCAGTGACCTTGCAAAACTTAATGACACGGAACAAACAGTAATAGGCCACAAGGCTGATAAAATTATACAGAAACACATAACCACTAAAGCAACAAAAACAAACAACTTTGAAATAAATGTACTCCAGTCAATCAATAAGAAACTACAAAACCATAATGCCCTGGCAGTAAAATCTGATAAAGGTTCCACAACACTATTATGTTTAAAGATGATTATATACACAAAACACTCGAATTCTTTGCAAAAAACCACATACTGGAAGTCCAAGTTGACCCCACACCAAAGTTTCAAGCTAAATTAAGAAAATGCCTCAACAACAGTAACTTCCATTTCACTAAGAATGAAGTACGAGACCTTATTGAGACGAACCCAACAGCCCCCAAACTCAGAGCACAACCAAACGTCCATAAAACCAACACACCTATCAGGCCTGTTGTGAACTCAATTAATAGCCCAGCCTACAAATTAATGAGAGAACTAAATGACTACTTGTAGAAAAATACACATTTGAAAAATCATATTCCGTAAAGAATAGCTATGAACTTATTAACAGTTTGAAAGATTTGACAGTACGACCTCAAGCCAAGGTTCTATCCCTAGATATTGTTAACCTTTACAGCAGTATACCTGTAGATGAAACAGTTGAGATAATAAGAATGAACCTATTGAGAAACAAGAGAATGAGCAAACCAGAAATCATAGAACTTGTAGATGTAGTTCTCTTTTAACAATAAAATTTACAAGCAGGACCAAGGACTAGCAATGGGAAGCTCTCTCAGTGGCCTATTAGCTGAAATATTTATCAACCATATAGAAAATAAAATTCTAACACTAAATGATAACATCACAAGCAAAGTTAAAGTCTATAAGAGATATGTAGATGACACCCTAATTCTATTTGATGGCATAGATGATGAAGTGACAAACCTCTTTACAAATTCAATAGCTTACATAAAAATATTCAATTCGCCCTTGAACAGGAAGAAGACACCACCATATCTTTTCTTGACATAAAAATATCAAAACAGAACAAAAAGGTAGCTTTCAATGTTTACAGAAGACCTACTGGCACTGACACCACTATACCAAACTCCTCAGTACATCCCTTCTCCCACAAAAAAAGCTGCTTATAAATCAATGCTATACAGAGCACACAAATTTCCACTTGAACATACAGAACTCCAACAAGAAATAGAAACCATAACATATACTGCAATAAACAATGGATGTGACCCTTCTCTAATTAATACCATGCCACAAAAGATAAAAAATAAACCGAACAAACAACATGAAACTACACTCACAACTGGCAGTGCCCCAGCAGTCAAATATGTAAAAATGCCATACCTTGGAATAGTATCTGACAAATTAGCAAGACTATTCAAAAACACAAAAGTAAAAATTAGCCTCAGCACCAACAACAATCTAAGTAGGAAGCTTATTCACAATATAAAACCACCAGATACAAGTCTTGATGCATCTTCCATTTACAAAATTACCTGCAGCCAATGTAATAAACATTGTATCGGCCAAACAAGCAGAAATTTCAGAACCCGATTCAAAGAACATTTAGACTGCTACAGGTTTGATAAATGTAACAAATCAGCAGTAGCAACTCACATTAAAGACACAGGCCACCCTTTGAAAAATCGAAGACAACCTCGAAATTTTACGCAGAAGAAGAAAAAGTAAAAGAATGGATATCATCAAAGAAATGGAAATTTTTAAACATAACACAAAGCATGGAGATAACATTGTTAATGAAATAACCGTATTCAAAAACTCAAAATTCTTCAACGGTCTTAAGCCAGTTCTAATTCAATAGATTCAAGAAATGTCAACGTAAATAATTGACTAGAACCAAGAATATCGATACAAAACCTCGATAATCGATACAGACTCACATTCTACAGTCTGCCATCTTGTGTTGTGTGTATAACAGCGAAGCAATTTGTGCAGTGGCAATAAGTGACATAATGTAATGTGCAATAGTGTAATGCGAGTCAACAGCTCCACCATTACACCAGTGATACAAATGAAGCAGCAAGATGATGAAATTGTAAGTAATCAACTGTCATATAAAAACCTTTCACACTATTTGCGTAACACATAACTGATGCAAATCTATCTACATCCTATACAAGCTGTAATATACATAGTCAACAAAGAAGAAAACTAGCAGAAGACATCACTGATTTCGATTTCTAGATATACGCTGCCCCCCTTCTTTCCCCCAAATGCCACACCAGCAGCTACATTAAAAAAATTAAAAAACAATGGACAAAGTGTTCTAGACTAATCTAGTTTAAGACTGTTTATTTTTAAGTAACATTTCTCTATGTATGTACGTATGTATTAACGCTTGAAAATGAACAGAACATGTTCGAAACGCGTTGCATTGTGTTAGATTAAGCATAAAATAAAATAAAAAGTGACCGGTAGCAGAAACTTGAAATAAATAATTATCCTACACCGTCACGGTCCACAAACATAGCCATTATGGCTGAAAATAGCTTAAGTGATAATTTTTTAAAGTGCTTTGTGACAAATAAGTGATGTGCTTAATTATGAAAAAATGCTTGAGTTCAACTTTCATATACATAGTGGCTAATTATCGACCGCTTATAAGCTACGTACAGAAACTTTATCGTTCGTTTCGCAAGATTTTAACTATTTCAGCAAATCAGAAGGGACTTTCAAAACTAATTTTAGGCATAAACCGCTATTTAATCAAGTTACACTGACTAAATATTTACGATAAACTACATTTGCACATTGGGACTTAATCGTTAAACTACAGTGCAGTTAAGCCAACATTAGCGGTTGCCAGAATTTCGCTACCTCGACTCTGATTTGTTTCAAGTGACATACAGCTACAGACTTAACGGCGACTCAGTGTAGGCCACAGTTTGAACCTCCCCTTCTCTGTAGATCAGAAAGACCATCCTGCAAAGTTTAATCAGCTCAGTCCAATTAAATTTATCCACAAGCAAGGATAAAAACCTCAAGTGAGTCCTCATCCCACTTCGGTGCACAGGGTCACCATTCTATGCAGAGGAGTGTTTCACGAAAGAGGACAGCTTCTTAACGTTGTAATCCTGCATTTAACGGAGCGGGTTACCTCAAACTATGAACAGCTGGAACGTCAAAACTGGGCGGAAATATCACGCAATAGACATCAGAAGAAATTCGTCATGCTACAAAACTAGAAAAGTGGAGAAGTAATTTGAACTACTGAGATTTCAGAAGATAACCTTCATCTATTGCAGAGAGCAATTTATAACATTCATTCTTGTCTCTTATCACATACGCATTATTACGGATTTGCTAATGTATAGCACGTGAGGCAATACTGACCTTACGACTTATCTTAGAAGAAAGATTAAGGAAAGGCAAACCTACGTTTCTAGCATTTGTAGACTTAGAGAAAGCTTTTGACAATGTTGACTGGAATACTCTCTTTCAAATTGTAAACGTGGCAGGGGTAAAATACAGGGAGCGAAAGGCTATTTACAATTTGTACAGAAACCAGATGGCAGTTATAAGAGTCGAGGGACATGAAAGGGAAGCAGTGGTTGGGAAGGGAGTAAGACGGGGTTGTAGCCTCTCCCCGATGTTATTCAATCTGTATATTGAGCAAGCAGTAAAGGAAACAAAAGAAAAATTCGGAGTAGGTATTAAAATCCATGGAGAAGAAATAAAAACTTTGAGGTTCGCCGATGACATGGTAATTCTGTCAGAGACTGCAAAGGACTTGGAAGAGCAGTTGAATGGAATGGATAGCGTCTTGAAAGGAGGTTATAAGATGAACATCAACAAAAGCAAAACGAGGATAATGGAATGTAGTCGAATTAAGTCGGGTGATGCTGAGGGAATTAGATAAGGAAATGAGACACTTAAAGTAGTAAAGGAGTTTTGCTATTTGGGGAGCAAAATAACTTATGATGGTCGAAGTAGAGAGGATATAAAATGTAGACTGGCAATGGCAAGGAAAGCGTTTCTGAAGAAGAGAAATTTGTTAACATCGAGTATAGATTTAAGTGTCAGGAAGTCATTTCTGAAGGTATTTGTATGGAGTGCAGCCATGTATGGAAGTGAAACATGGACAATAAATAGTGTGGACAAGAAGAGAATAGAAGCTTTCGAAATGTGGTGCTACAGAAGAATGCTGAAGATTAGATGGGTAGATCACATAACTAATGAGGAAGTATTGAATAGGATTGGGGAGAAGTTTGTGGCACAGCTTGACCAGAAGAAGGAATCGGTTGGTAGGACATGTTCTGAGGCATCAAGGGATCACCAATTTAGTATTGGAGGGCAGCGTGGAGGGTAAAAATCGTAGAGGGAGACCAAGGGATGAATACACTAAGCAGATTCAGAAGGATGTAGGTTGCAGTAGGTACTGGGAGGTGAAGAAGCTTGCACAGGATAGAGTAGCATGGAGAGCTACATCAAACCAGTCTCACGACTGAAGACCACAACAACAACAATGTATAGCATCAGCCACAGCAGTAAAAAATGGATTCCTAGTAAATTTTTTCCGATATTAAAATAATTTGCGATAAAAGGAGACAAGGTAACACACTTGGATCAGCAGGAACATCGTCGACACTCCAAAGCATCTCCTATGGTACAACATCTGCAAAATAATTAAACCTTGCGATAATTTAACGTAAATGTGAAGGGAATCAATATGACAACTGTTCACTTCCGCAGATGCTCAAAGTTGCACATGCAAAATGACCACTGTTCTCTAGTTGATGTGAACTCTTTATAACTCTTGATTCATTCATAGTACTAAATAGAGTTCTCAGCCGAAAAGTCCTAGAAATACCACACGGTGCTCCACGCAGCCACCGAACGACGCAAAGAAACCGCGAGTGGAAAGAGAGATAAGCACCGCACAGACGTAAAACCATTATTTCCGTCGAGGAAAGACCGCATGTTGATTCAGTAGGGCAGGAAATCCCTCTGCCTCAACTCACGCGGAGTAAACAAGTGACGCACTTCGAGTTGGTTACTTACCAGCAAAAATACGAGTGGCCCTCATATTTCGTCTGTGGACATAAACCAAAATAACCATCTACTTTGTGAGTCGCAAAGGCCTCTGAGCCATGACTTGTGCTTCATGATGAATGCACTAATGCATGGAAAGTGTGCAATGAAAAATTTGGTTTAAGTTTGAAGCTGAGGTGATGAGACATTGGCTAACGGAGGATACCGACATGCTAAGATAAAAATTTGCAAAAGAAACTAGAGAAGAACAGTCCGAGAAGCGTTATGCTATACAACATGCTCAAAAATTAAGTGAGCAGCGATAGCACGAAGTGAAGTTTGTAGCGTCTGTGTAGTTGTGGCAATGCTTGAGAAGATCCAGGTCTGTGTAGTTTTGTGGGGAACTATCTCGTTGAGTGGTCATTCTTCTTGATAAGGTTGACGGAAAAGATGGAGTGCGATTGATCAAAATTGTACTTGCAGCTCGGCAACTCCTTTCCATAATTTCACAGATAAATCAGACCTTACTTGTAAAAGCGCCTGTCGCCTTCACCGTTAACACTGAACCTCGCAAATGAAACCGGGTGTTTCAGTTGCAGAGTGATCTCAATTGTTTATGGGCAGAAGTAACTGGGGTACTGCAAACAGAATTGACATCAGAGTGTTGCTCTCAATAAAAAAATTAAAAAAATGGCCAGGAGCGAGCAGAACTCGCGCACTGAGGGTTTCGGACAAATTTAATTATGTATAGAGAGAGATCATCCATTCCTGGAATCGAGAATCTCGACCACATTTGCCTGTCATTGACGATCACATTGGCAAGATACCGGTCGCAGGTATTCCTAGAATTTTGAGAATATTTTACTTTCAGTAATATAATTATGACATAATGTCATTCAGGAGGCAGGCAACCATTATTATAATAATCAGTAGTTCTGCATTCAGGTTGACTCGCATGGTGAAAATGAAACATCAGGCAGGGAGTGGCCTTATTGTTCATACGACACGGTTCGGAATTTATATATCATCAGATTTTCAGGAACGATTGCTGATGTGATGATGGATGAATTCCGAAACATGTCATATGAGCCGTTTTACTTTTACCAACGCGACCCAGTCAGCCTGAATGCAGAACTGCTGATCGTTTTAATTCCAAGTTTGACGTCGGATAACGAATGAAGAAACAAATATTTGTCGAGTGAAACAACTGTAAATCAACAATTGTCGGATCTTTCCTTTACTTGTGCTGTGAAACCTTCATAGCTGACAAAGTTCCTGATCGTAGGTCAACAGGAAGTACCCTCTCGTTTTAGATGACTGAGTTTGCGAGTATCAAAATACGTCACGTAAATGGCCGTATCTTTTGACTGCACTGACTTGTTACATAGCCAAGGCATTGTAGAGCTCAATATATAGCATAAAAATAAACTTGATACCTCAATCCGTTCCTGAGAGAAAGGGTTTCTGAAGACAGACAAACAGACGGACGGACAACAAACTGACCCTTATGGGATCCGTTTGTACCAATTGGCGGTACGGAAGCCTAAATAACGAGACAGCTAAAGCGGGAAACACCAAGAATCCACATTTCCAGAATACAAATGGTCCCTGCAACCTATCAACGGAAAATTAATAGATGAATTACAGAAATAAATAGTGGTAGTTCGTCCATACTTTCGGGAAGCATACACATTGTGTTAACAGGGAACCGATACAGGCTGGATACATTCATTATCAGTGAGCTATGAGGGAGGTTTAGACGAGGAAACGAGATAGAAAGCACCTCAGCTCATTGTTTACCACCAGTGCATCGAAGAGTAGTCGGTTGACCGCCCGCAGGTCCGGTAACGAGTGCATTTTATCTCGATACGATCCTAGGGTGCTTTACTGAAAAATGTAATTGGGTTCTACTCACGTATTTACTGGACACGTATGGGTTCATATTAATGAAGTCCAGAATATGTTGCGACCAACAAAGGGGCCGTGCCTATACGCCACTATCGATTTCGTCTAAATTTATGATATAAGCTGGCCTTGGCCACAAACGAAAGTGGGAGCTCCAGATGGCCAATCATTTAGAAAAAAATGTAGAATTTCTGACGCGGAAAGAGCGAGGGATCAGCAATTTACCTGTATGTTAGCGTGGAGCTCAGGCTTGGTTCAAAACCTGAACAGAACAGAAACAGAAAAAAGTACATGTTCCGACTGTAGTCCGACGTAACCTCTTGTAGATTGCACGGCTGGTTACTTGTCCATTGTTGCGATGGCACTCCAGTCGCAAGTTGATATGACACGTACCTGACAGTTGCCGGTAAACAGTGAACTGGGCGACGACACACTTTTCATATATTGTTTGTGTGGCCTATTTAATTTATGACAGCGAACTTGCTTAGTTCTCAGTGTCAAATACAGTGGACAGCACTCCAGAAGGTACGTTTATTTCGACTTACACTGAGATAACAAGTCATGGGTCAGCGATACGCACATATGCAGATGGCGATAGTATCGTGTATACAAAATATAAAGGGACAATGTATTGGCGGAGCTGTCGTTTGTACTCAAGTGATTCATGTAAAAAGGTATCCGACGTAATTATGGCCGTCGACGGGATTTAACAGACTTTGAACTCGGAACGGTAGTTGCAAATGGACGCACGGGGCATTCCATTTCGGAAATCGTAAGGAATTCAATATTCCACGATCCATGGTGTCAAGAGTGTGCCGAGAACACCAAACTTCACGCATAACGCTCACCACGGACAACGCGGTGCCCGACGGTCTTCACTTAGCTAACAGTAGCGTTTGCGTTGAAACACGTATGTTGTGTGGCGGTGATGGCGAGGCATTGCAGAGTCTCTGACCAGAGAGCTATTTGTCGTTCCCTAGTCTGCGCTTGACTGCGCGAGAGTTCAGTTCTGTTGCGGTCGAGTTGTGAGACAGTTGAGTTGCGAGTTAGCAGTTGGAGAGTAGTAGCGCATGCGAGATGACGTAGTCTGTGGTAGTAGCGCGCGAGAGATAGTCGCAGTTGTGTGTGAGGAGTCGGCGGGCGTCGACATTCGGGACGAGGTATATTTTTAAATAAGGTAATGAAGCAGCACTGCACACATTTGATAATGTAATGTAAATTAACTGTAACTAATTTGTTCAAGAATCGCCCCAATAATAATTTTGTTTTTAAACCAACCATTTTTAACAAAGAATCCTTTTTTCAAAGAATATTTGCCTTACATTTCCATAAAGAAAAGTTCCCTTTAACTTCAAAAAAAAAATAAAAAATTTTGCGATGCATTTCCTCCAAGCTATGGCGAAAAATAAGAGCAGATGCAGTTTTACTGAGGTAGGAATTTGAGTTTAATCAGGGCCTAAGATCGACATTTCGGTCTATTTGCGTTTTCATTGTCACTGAGATTTCATTTTTTTATTGAACTGACTTACATTTTTGTGGGCAGCTTATACCTGGGTCAGATTGCTAATTTTTATTTAATTGCCATTGTCAATAAATCATGTTATTTTGCTGGGAGGTTACACTAGGTTGTATTGTCGTTAACATTTAAATTTTTCACTTTTTCAAATATTTGCGGGGAGGTTACACTTAGCTCTATGTCTATTTTCATTTAAAATACCATTATAAAATATCTGTGGTGAGGTTACAGCGTAGAGTTGTCGGTGCTAACAGACAAGTAGCACTGCGTCAAGTAATCGCAGAAATCAACATGGGGCGTGCGACGAACGAATCCGTTAGGACGGTGCAGTGAAATTTATCGTTAATGGGCTATGGCAGCAGACGACCGACTCGAGTGCCTTTGCTGACAGCACGACATCGCCTGTAGCGCCTCTCCATTGTTCGTGACCATGTCGGTTGAACCCTAGACGACTGGGAAACCGTGGCCTGGTCAGGTGAGTCGGATGGCAGGGTTCGAGTGTGGAGCAGACCCAACGAAGCGATGGACCCAAGCTGTCAACAAGGCACTGTCCAAGGTGGTAGTAGCTCCATAATGGCGCGCGTACTGTTTACGTGGAATCGACTCGGTCCAACTCAACCGATCATTGACATGAAATGGTTATGTTTGGCTACTTGCAGACCATTTGGAGCTATTCACGGACTTCATGTTCGCAAACAACGCTGAAATTTGTATGGATGACAATGTGCCATGTCACCGTTTCACAGTTGTTCGCGATTGGTTTGAAGAATGTTCTTGACAATTCGAGCGAATGATTTGGCCACCCAAGTCGGCCAAGACGAATCTCATCTAACATTAGTTGGGAATAATTGAGAAGTTAGTTAGTTCACAAAATCCTGACCAGCAACACTTTCGAAATTATAGGCGACTGTAAAGGTAGCACGGCTCAATATTTAATGACTTGGTGAGTCCCTGCTACATCTAGTTGCTGTAATTCGCCAAGCAAAAGGAGGTCCAACACGATACTTGTCACCTCATTGAAAAACTAAGCTACAGCTGCTATTACCCGAAATCGTTAGCTACAAAATTTCCTCTGAGTGCCTCCACTTTCGTAAATGGCTCTCCTACTAGCTTAATAGTTGTCGAGTTCAAATGTCTTTGCGTGCACACATCTGCGCGTTTTTAGTGGACGGTCATTTTTCTATCGTGCGGCAGTGCCCCTGGTCGACAATTATTCTGCAGTCATCATCATCATCTTGGACAGTTCCCAGCCACTGGCTGGGTCTGTCGGGAACACAAGCCTCTCCATCGTGTTCTGTCTTTCCACCATTCCCCCTCTTCCACCTTCGTCCAGTTCTCTCCTCTTCTCGTCACACATTCCTTCACTCCCTTCACCCATCTATCTCTTGGTCTTCCCCTGGGCCTCTTCCCCTCCAGTTGCAGATCAAACATCCTCTTTGGAATTCTTCCCTCATCCATTCTCTTCATGTGTCCATACCACTGCAGTCTTGATTTTTCTATCCTGTCCTGTACTGGTTCCTCCTTTAGTCTTTCCCTCACATACACATTTCGCAATCTGTCTCGTCTTGTTACACTCAAACTGCTCCTCTGGAACTTCATTTCACTAGCCTGTATTCTACTTTTGCCGCTTTTGTGCATTACCCATGTCTCACTTCCGTATGCCAATATGGGGACAAAGTAGGTTCGGTACATAATTCCCTTGGATTTCTGTGGCACCTCCTTGCTCCAAATAAGCCCCCTAATGCATTTGAAGAACTGCCCTGCTTTTCTGCACCTTTCATTTATTTCCATTGCGTTTCCCCCCTTACTTTCAATCATGCTTCCCAGGTACTTGAAGTTCTCTACCACTTGTAGTTTTTCCCCTCCACAAGTTATATCCACATTTGGCCTATTCTTCTTCCTTGTTGTGATAATTATTTCACGTTTCTTTGCATTCCATATTGTGCTGCCGTTGCCTCCCGTACATCTAACTGCTCTTGCACCTCCTTCTCGCAATTTCCCCATAACATCAGGTCATCGGCAAAAAACACTGCTTTCATTTTATGATCTCCAATTGCATCTGATACTTGCTGTAGGATTTCATCCATAACAATAATAAACAATAAAGGCGAAAGTGCACTTCCCTGTCGCAGCCCATTTTCCAGCTTGAACCATGCAGTACGTTCCCTCCCCACTTTCACACAACTCTCACTTCCCTCATACATTTTTCTGACTTTTCGTGTTATCTCTTCATCTATCCCTTTTGCGTTCAGCACATCCCAGAGCTTGTCCCTATAGATACAGTCATACGCCTTCTCAATATCTAAAAAGGCCATGATTAAGTCCTTCCCGTACTCATAGTGCCTTTCCTGCAGTTGCCTTACCGCAAATATGAGGTCCGTTGTTGATCTTCCTGGCCTGAAACCATACTGCTCCTCTTGCAGTCTACTTTCAATACTGCTTCTTATTCTCTTCTCCAGGATCTTTTCATAGATTTTTCCACAGTGGCATAGCAGGGTGATTCCTCTGTAGTTCTCACATCTCCTTTTATCCCCTTTCTTGAAGATCGGGACTATAATTCCTTTCTTCAAATCCTCAGGAATTCTGTTCTCCTTCCACACCACCCTCAGCACTCTGTATAGCCACTGGGTTCCTACTTCTCCTGTTGCTCGTATCATATCCACTGTTACTTCGTCCCAACCTGGTGCCTTGCCCCCTTTCATCCTCTTTATGGCTTCTTCCACTTCATTCCAAGCTAGATCATCAATTTCCCCACTATTATAATCGTCTGCTGCCTTAGGCTCTCCATCGCTGTTAGTTACGGCATTCAACAGATCTTCAAAGTACTCCTTCCAAATCTTTTTGAGCTCATGCATTTCCTCCACAACTCTTCCATTATTATCCATGATCCTCAGGCACTCGCTTATGTCGTTCCTCTTATTTCTTACCATGGTGTAAAGTACTTTTTTGTTCCCTTCACTGTCCTCTTCTAACATTCTTGTCCATTTTTCCATCCACTTCTTCTTCTCCGCCCTTACTATGGTCTGTGCCGCTTTCTTGCTTTCCTTATATTTTTCCCTAACTTCCTCTGTTCGGGTCTGGAACCATTCTCTGAAGGCTTTGTTCTTTCGAAGTACTGCCTCTTTACATATGTTGTTCCACCATGGGGTTTCCTTACTTCTCCTCTTTGTGCTAGTTCTTCCGCACACAGTCTCAGCTGCCTCAACTAGAGCCCTCTTAAAATCTCCCCATTCTTCTTCCACTGTTCTCTGATCTTCCTTTGGCAGCTTCTTCCTGATCAGTGTCTGGTACTGGGTCCTCCGTTCATCCTCTTTCAGCATCCATGTCTTCAACCTTTTCTCCTGTATGTCTGTTGCCCTCCTATCTTTTTTCTCTCTCAGGGTGGCTACCAACAGCCGATGGTCACTGCCTAAGGCCTCAGATGGAATGACCTTAACATCTGTGAGGCTGCTCATCATCTGCCTATCCACTAGTACATAGTCTACTACTGATGTTTGGGACCAGTCTCCACTGTACCAAGTTATTTTGTGGCTACTTCTCTTCTTGTACCAGGAATTTGCGATCGCCAGCCCATTCCTCTTGCAGAACTCCAGCAACAATTTTCCTTCTCTATTTCGGTTCCCCCAGCCCTCTGGTCCCATTATCTCCTCGAATCCTTTCCTGTCTGTGCCAACATGTGCATTGAGGTCCCCTATTATAATCTGATTACCTCCATTTATCTGCTTTTGCATGTCATCTTCAAATTCCTCCTTCTCCTTTTTTGTACACCCCACCTGTGGGGCATATGCTCGGATGATTTCAATGCTTTTTCCTTTCACTCGTACTCTGGCTTTTATCATTCGATCATTGATACCTTCCACCTCCTCCTGCAGACCCTCTCTGACCACTATTGCCACCCCATTTCTTCCCCTCTCATTCCCTATCCAGTACAGTTTACATCCTTTACTTAGTGGATTTTCACCAACTCCTCTCCACCTAGTCTCAGCAAGTGCCAAGATGTCCAATTTCCTCCTTTCCATCATTTCTACAATTTCTTCTAACTTCCCAGTTAGAGTCCTTACGTTTAAGGTGCCCAGTCGTAAAGCATCTCGTAATCCTTTTCCATTGCTTGGTTGGTTTCCTTTAAATCCGTTCCGTGATCCGAGGCATGTTCCCTTTTTGAAAGCAGTTGATTTATCCACTACTGGCTTGCTAGGCCTATCGCAGCTTCACCAGAGCCCCGTTAGCCGTCACGTTTCAGGGTTCCCATAGGGCCTCCCCAGCTACCGTAGCGGTCCTGGGGCACACGAAGTCCCCGCTGTACATCGCCCCTATAGGCAGTCCCCTACTTTGTGCCGTTGCCCATCTCCCACGACTTGGACGAGGGGTTGGACTTATGGGTGCAGTAATGCACAATATTCTGCAATAATGCCCGATATCGGCATCAGTCCACATAGTTTTGATGCACGGATATCCCACTATCGAAGCTACTCCGTTACCGGTTGGCTGTCTATGTGAAGAGGCACAGGAAGCCCGAAATAATATCTGTCGTGGCCCAGATTTTGTGAGGCAATATTCCCATTATAAAACGATACATGTATTCCATCGGCTTCTGGCATCTTTGGGCCCGCTCACCTCGACATTCCAGAAAAAGAGACAAACATGCTTTCCGAAGCATCTCCCAGTGCGCAACCCGAATAGGACCCTCCTGATAGTGACGAAAGTCACTACGATTCCGATTGAAAAACGTAAAATATCGAATAAAACATTTCAATACAGCAATTTTGACTTATAGTTCGTTATCAGCGACTTTAAAATACTTTTATTTACGTTTATTTAAGTTTTACTCGAATCCGCTAGATTTATAATTATTGATCCGCCAAATTGCACCCGCCATTTTTATTTTCATAATTCGGAATTCGGATTCGTAGTCAACGACCCCAAAAATCTAAAAGGAGTACAGTTTTGTAGGATTGTTTATCCATTTTCCTATAACGTCCAGGTTCCGAAACGAGTTGGTAAACTGTACGTTGGGGAGAGTACACAACGGAGACTCGAGGGTCGTGGATTCGAGTCCCTATATGAGAACTTTTATTAGTTATTTTCAATTATTACTCTACTTGCGCTGCAAATAAACCGAAATATGAACAAGGTAACCCACTTGCCCGGTTATGAGGACGAAGATATGGACAACAAATAGAAAAAATTCAAAGGCATCGTTCAATATGCCCTAGACAAGCATGTTCCGAATAAGGTTTTAAGGGATGGGAAAGATCCGCCATAGTTTAATAGCCGTGTTAGAAAAGCGCTACGTAAACAAAGAGCACTTCATCTCAGATTCAAGAGAAGTAAAAACCTAGCCGACAAACAAAAGCTGAACAAAGCAAAAATGAGCGTAAGGAGAGCAATGAGAGAAGCATTCAGTGATTTCGAAAGTAAGACGTTGTCAACAGACCTGAGTAAAAACCCTAAGAGATTTTGGTCGTATGTAACATCGGTAAGTGGGTCAAAATCATCTACTCATCTCTCAGCGACCACACCGACACTGAAACGGAAGGTAACTGAGATAAGGACGAAATCTTGGATTCAGTCTTCCGCAGTTGTTTCACCGCGGAAGACCGTAACACCGTCCCTCCTTTCAATCGTCGTGCGAACGTCGAAATGACAGATACTGAGATAACCGATTGCGGAATTGAGAAGCAGCTACAATCGCTTAGTAGTGGAAAGGCTTCAGGACCACATGAGATACCTATAAGATTCTATAAAGATTATGCGAAAGAACTTGCTCCCCTTCTAGCAGTAATTTATCGTAGATCGCTTGGGCAACGAAATATACCTAACGACTGGAAAAAAGTGCAGGTCATTCCCGTTTTTAAGAAAGGGCATAAGACGGAGCCGCACAATTGTAGACATATATCGTTGACGTCAATTTGTTGTGGAATTATGGAACATGTTTTATGCGCAAGAATTATGAAGTTCTTGGAAAATGAAGAGCTCCTCTACAGATATCGACAAGGCTTTCGCAAACAGAGATCCTGCGAAACGCAGCTCGCTCTGTTCCTCCGCGCGGCCCTTCCCGCCGGAGGTTCGAGTCCTCCCGCGAGCATGGGTGTACGTGTGTTGTTCTTAGCATAAGTTAGTTTAAGTAGTGTGTACGTCTAGGGACCTATGACCTCAGCAGCTTGGTCCCTTAGGAATTCACGCACATTGTCACATCTGTTCCTCCATGAGATCCACAGCGCAGTGGACAACGGAGCTCAGGCTGATGCTGTGTTCCTTGATTTCAGTAACGCCTTTGACACCGTCACGCATTGCCGTAAAATGAAAAAAGTACGAGCTTTCGGAGTATCGGAGCAAACCTGCCACTGCATTCAAGACTTTCTTGCAGACAGAACACGTCGCTCTTAACGGAACTAAATCGACAGATGTAAAGGTAATATCCGGAGTATCGCAGGGAAGTGTGATCGGGCCGTTGCTGTTTACAATATATATAAATGATCTAGTAGAAAGTGTCGGATGCTCTTTAAGGCCGTTCGCAGAGGATGCAGTTGTTTATACCAAAGTAGCAACGCCAAAAGATAGTAAGAATTTGCACAACGACCTGTAGGTAATTGATGAATGGTGCAGGCTCTGGCAGTTGACCGTGAACGTAAATAAATGTAACATATTACGCATACATAGGAAAAGAAATCCACTACTGTACAGCTACACTATTGATGACAAACAGCTGGAGACAGCGTCTGCCGTAAAATATCTATGAGTAACTATCCAGAGAGACCTTAATTGGAATGGCCAAATAAAACAGATCTCGCGTATTGACCACGAGGAGAAAATTCGAGAAATTAAATACAGAGGCTTACCGACAATCAGTCTTCCCAAGCGCCATTAGGTGGCTTGCGGAGTATGATGTAGATGTTGATGTAGTGCAATATGCCATGACCCTTGCTGCAAAATTTCTGCCAAAAATGGTTCAAATGGCTCTGAGCACTATAGGACTTAACATCTGTGGTCATCAGTCCCCTAGAACTTAGAACTACTTAAACCTAACTAACCTAAGGACATCACATACACCCATGCCCGAGGCAGGATTCGAACCTGCGACCGTAGCGGTCACGCGGTTCTAGACTGAAGCGCCTATAACCGCACGGCCACACCGGCCGGCAAAATCTCTGCAAGTAGTACATATGCTTACCAGAGAGTACTGGCCCTTTTGGACCGAGGATTCAAGAACCGGTGGACGAGTACGTGCAAAATATATAGATGTCATTAGTTCGTCAAAATCTGGAAACTTACAACAGTACTAAAACAAAAACTTTTGACTGATGTGATAAAACCCTACGTGTAGGAGAACGAAAGGTTTTATCGTCAGGTAAGAGTTTGACCAAAAAGCTTCGAAACTGCTCTTATCTATTCAAGGGACAAAAAGAAATCACATCCTGAGAAGAATGTATCACGTTCCATTGGCATCACCAACTCTCCTCGTAAATATTTTGCGAAATGATGCGTCATGCATGGTTTACTGGCAACCTTTTACGTATTAAACAGAGTTTGCATTTATAGAACCTTCAAAACAACCATGTAATTGTAAAAAAAAGTGGCGTTTATAACACGTACAAGTTGTCCAGAAAATTACTGGTTCTCCTGTTTTTACGATGAATGCCACCACAGCACGTGTCAATCATCAACTCTAAAATAAGAAAAGTAATTTTATATGCAAAGTTCTCGTGCACACCTTCTAATCCCTTCCTGGAAATTTATTTCCAATCCCAAATTTTCCTTTGCCATTTCTTATGAGGCCAATTATGAAGATGTTAGTAAGTAGAATATATTGAACATTATTTTGGTTTATGTGCAGTGTATGTAACGTAAAAATTGAAAAGGAAAAAATAACTTTCGGCACAGGGACTCCATCCCAAGATCCTCCACGGTGAAAAATTCATTCAGGAGACAATACCCAGGCTGTGGCTAGGCCATGTCTCCGCAATAGTCTCTTTCTTTCAGGAGTGCTCGTCCCGCAAAGTATGAGAATTTCTGTCAAGTTTGGAAGTTAGGAGATGAGGCGCTGCCGGAAGTGACGGTGGGAAGGGGAAGGTCAGTTTGTGTCCTGGAGAAATGCAGGAAAACGCCAGGCTCTACTGACCAGACAACTTGTCTTAGGTGATAGGTTACGGAAAGGCAAACCTACCGTTACAGTATTTGCCGATTTGGAGAAAGTTTTTGACGGTACTGACTGGAATACAGTCTATGAAATTCTGAAGTTAGTGAAAAAAAGAACATAGGGAGCGAAAGTATATATATCTTTATATTATTCGTACATCGATGAACATGAAAATGAAGCAGTGGTTGAGAAGGGAATGAGGCAGTACAGAATATTGTTAGACCCGTTCTTTTGCCGTTCTTGCAACAGAAAGGTGATACGTTGTTCCGACAGTGTAATGCTCGCCGCCTCACTCTCTGTGAAACTCCACGTGATCTGCAAGACGAGCAGCAACTTCCACGGCCAGCACGATTTCCAGACTTGTTTCCAATTGAGCATGTGTGTGATAAGATGGGACGAACAGTGGCTTGTGTGATTCATCACTCACCAACTCTTACATAACTACGTGAACAGGTCGAGCAGTTGTGGGCTATCACGTCCCAGTGCAGTATTGGCCATCTGTACGACCGACTGGAAGCCGGAGTCAGCGCCCGCGTTACCTCCCGTAGACGCTACAACTCTTACTACATATACATCTACGTGGATACTCTGCAGCTCACACTTAAGTGACTGGCAAAAGTTTAATCGAACCACCTTCACAATAATTTTCTATTATTCCAGTATCAAATAGCGAGAAGAAGAAACGAACACCGATGTTTTTCCGTGCGAGATATGATGTCCGTCATTTTATTGCGATGACCTTTTCTCCCTAAGTAGGTCAGCGTCAACAAAATATTTTCGTAATCGGAGGAGGGTGTTACTGATTGGAATTTTGTGAAAAGATACCGCCGTAACGACAAACGCGTTTGTTTTAATGATGTCCCCCCTCCCTCCCGAAATCATGTATAATATCTGTGACTAATATGAGTTTCAGCGTGGGTCGATACCCGGTGCTATTGGTTTGCAAATGCAATCATTTCTTGTACTCCGATGCACTGTTGCAACAATAAATCCTGAGTGAATCGGAGACGTATTTGTGGGATGATGGTTGTAGTGTTTTAAATGCTCTGCAAATGTGGAATGGTTTGTTTCATACTTCCAACATCTGATATGTTCTTTGTATCTTGTTTGAAAATTCCTGCATGTCATGCCTATGTATACTGCATCACAACTTTGACATTCAAGTTTATATATTCCTGATTGTTGGAATTTGTCTCTCTTGGTAGCTGGCTGGCTTAGGTGTGATTGAAGGGTTTGCCCAGGCTTATATGCTATTTTGAAGCCCTGTCTCTTTAGGATGTTTGCAACTCTGTGTGTTAGTTTATGTGTGTAGGTCATGGTGTACCATCTGGTTCTTTTCTGTGTGGTGTTGTCATTGTGTGAGTTTGTTGAGTGTGTTTGTAAGTTTTCAGCTTGTGAGTTCTTTTGTATTGTGGAACTGTTGTGTTTGTTTTTTATTAGTGTTTTTATTTTTTGATTGAGCTTGTGTACCACATGTGTGTCATACCCGTTGTTCCTAGCTATTTGTATGATTGTACTCATTTCTTGTTCATAGTTTCTCTTGCTGAGTGGGATTCTGTTTAATCTATGTACCATGTGTCTTAGTGCTGCAAGTTTCTGGCTGTGGGGGTGGTTGGATGTGGAATGTATTATTGTGTCTGTGGCTGTTGGTTTTCTAAAGATGTTAAATGTATGTTTACCGTTTTCTTTTTTAATTGTAATGTCAAGAAAATTTATTTGATTTTCTTTTTCTTTTTCAAGTGTGAATTTTATGTTCTGATGAGCTTTGTTTATTTCTGAATGGAGTTCATCTATTTTTTCACTTGGCTCATCTACCAGACAAATAATGTCATCCACGTATCTGTGCCAATGTATGATTTTGAAACTTTCATTTGTGGTTATCTTATCAAATATCTGATTTCCTAGGTGACTGATGAAAATGTTTGCTAGTGTTCCTGATATTGGGGATCCCATGGGCAGTCCATCAGTTTGTAGATAATATTCTTTCTCAAACTGAAAGTAGTTTTGTTCAGTTGTCAGTCTGAGCATTTGTGTTATTTCTTTTATTGCATCTGTGGTGAGGTTGCTGTGGGATGAGAGATTTTGTTCTATGATTTCTATTGTTTCTGTGATAGGGGTGGAGGTATACATATTTTCTATATCGAATGAAATCAGTGATGCTGTGTGTGGTACCTGTATGTTCTGTATGTTTTCTATTAGGTTTCCTGTGTTTATCACTGTTCTGTTGTTTTCTACTTTATAGTGTTTTGTGACTAACTTTTGGAGGTGTTTGGCTGTGTGGTATGTTGGGGCTTTCTTGAAGTTGATAACAGCTCTCATTGGCATTCTGTCTTTATGTACTTTCGGTTGACTGCGGAGTGTCGGTGCTTGTGGGTTTTTCTGTGTTAAGTAGTATTTCTGTTTGTCTGTGAGTGTGTGTTCAATGTTTTTCAGTGTTCGTTTCACATTTGCCTGGAATCGTGTAGTTGAATCTGACTTCAGGTTTTGTATGGCGTTGGTGTTTATGTATTCCTTGGTTTTTGTGATGTATTGCTCTTTATCCATGAGTACTGTTACATTTCCCTTGTCTGCTCTTGTTATTAATACATTATTGTCTGTTAACTTTTGTTTCAACCTTTTCATAGTAGCTGCTTCTGTTTGGTTGTTGTTATTGTGTGTCTGCTGTGTTTGTTGTTTTATGCCTTTTATTTCTGCTTTTCCTAGTTTTCTTGTCAGTCCTATGTTTATTTCACAATTATTTTGTTGTTCTTCACGTGTAAGGATGTGTTCGGTTTCTACTCTGAGATTTTCTATGTAGTGATTGTTCACTTTGCTATTGGTGCAGTGCTTCAAACCTTTTTCCAAGGGCATTTTTTCATTTTCGTGTAGCTCTGTCTCTGTTAGGTTAACTAAGCGTGGATGGAATGTGTGTTGGTGTTCATGTGGTTTCACACTTAAAATGTAAATGTGTTTTTGCGTCTTTTTTGCTGTTAGTTTCATTATCTTCTGTTTATGTTTGGTTTGTAAATGTTTCATTGCTGTGTGTGTGTTGTGTTCAATTTTTCTACTAGTGCCATGAAAACTGCGGCGTTTCCTACGTTTTTTGCCAATTCTAGATGAGTCTCATAGAGCATCATGTTTAGGTGCTGTTTTTTCGAATAGAGCATCTTAATTTCATGTAGTAACCAATATCGTTCTGCAAATGATTTCGACTTTTGTGCCACTGTAGAACTGTTTTTAACCTTTCCATTAATGTAACTTGGAATTAAATCGTTCTCTTTGCATGTTTTGTTGAATTTTATATGCTGTATCGTCTTATGGAGTCTCAGATGTATTTTCTTGAACCTGTTGTACACGTTGACAGGGAATGCTTGACATAGCTGTATTGACATCTTCAACTTTTATAGTCCTGTCTTCCTCAGTTGCGTGTAATATTACGGTATATTAATAATTTTTACTTACGGACCGTCTGACAGCAACTGAATAAAACACAATTTTAGTGCCATACGCGTTTCGCCTTTATTTTCTGCAAGGCATCATCAGTGGCCTGGAGTATGTACATATGTTAGCTATTTTATTTACATTTTTGTCATTGTGCCTATAGGTTATAAACAGTTCTCGTGGTTGGTATTTCCTATTAAGTAGTAATGTTTTGAACTGTACTTATAGGTTGCGTGGACAATTTCCTACATATTACGCTCCTGTTGCATTTTTGGTGTTGTTGTTCTTCTTATGAACGCCAATTTGCGGTTTTTTTCCCCATTCCACAACACTATGCACTGAACGCTTGTTTTAAAGCAATGTTTTGGTTTCTGTTGCCGACTGTCAAATGTTTTTGCCAAAGATCGAATGTTATTGCCAAACTTATGAGCGTAACTATTGAAGTATCTGTGGTCTGTTCATGTATGCATTTGTGTGTGCGTTTGTGTGTGTGTGTATGTGTGTGTGTGTGTGTGTGTGTGTGTGTGTGTGTGTGTGTGTGAGTTCCAACAATCAGGAATATATAAACTTGAATGTTAGTTGTGATGCAGTATACATAGGCATGACATGCAGGAATTTTCAAACAAGATACAAAGAACATATCAGATGTTGGAAGTATGAAACAAACCATTCCACATTTGCAGAGCATTTAAAACATTACAACCATCATCCTACAAACATGGAACAAGAAATGAAAATAATGAGGATAAGCAACCATGACAAACATCTTATACAAATGCAAGAAACCTTCCACATCCAGAAAGCCATAGCAGAAAACAAACATTTGATAAATGAACAAACACTCATCAGCACAGGCTCCCTACTACACATAGTAAAGGAAATGATAACATAAAACAAAAAATAAAAAAAAAAGAAAACTCTTCCCCACATCATCTGGAGACACACACACACACACACACAGCAATATATAAACACCAAAATACACACACACACACACACACACACACACACACACACAGCACAAAAAATATATATCACACCAAAACACACACACACATACACATACACACACACACACACACAAACGCACACACAAATGCATACAAGAACAGACCACAGATACTTCAATAGTTACACTCATAAGTTTGGCAATAACATTCGATCTTT
Source organism: Schistocerca piceifrons (assembly GCF_021461385.2). Taxonomy (NCBI): domain Eukaryota; kingdom Metazoa; phylum Arthropoda; class Insecta; order Orthoptera; family Acrididae; genus Schistocerca; species Schistocerca piceifrons. The sequence goes on from NC_060143.1 coordinate 27,016,677, forward strand.
GGCAAAAACATTTGACAGTCGGCAACAGAAACCAAAACATTGCTTTAAAACAAGCGTTCAGTGCATAGTGTTGTGGAATGGGAAAAAAACAGCAAATTTGCGTTCATAAGAAGAAGAACAACACCAAAAATGCAACAGGAGCGTAATATGTAGGAAATTGTCCACGCAACCTGTAAGTACAGTTCAAAACATTACTACTTAATAGGAAATACCAACCACGAGAACTGTTTATAACCTATAGGCACAATGACAAAAATGTAAATAAAATAGCTAACATATGTACATATTCCAGGCCACTGATGATGCCTTGCAGAAAATAAAGGCGAAACGCGTATGGCACTAAAATTGTGTTTTATTCAGTTGCTGTCAGACGGTCCATAAGTAAAAATTATTAACATACCGTAATATTACACGTAACTGAGGAAGACAGGAGTATAAAAGTTGAAAAAGATCTCTGTGTTCCATGAGGGGTGACATGTGCGTTGTGGACGTGCATTCGTTTCTCTTTGTTATGAGCAGACTTTTTGGTGGCGTTTCCCGCAGGGTCTCTGGTACGGCGCGCCGCGGAATTTGAATCCCTCCGGCAGGTGCCATGGACGTCGAAGACCCCTAGGCTGCAGCATCGTGACGTAAGCTGTGGCGTCGCGCGCCTCCCGGCCCGCATTTAGAGTGAGGGCGCCACAGTGGAACACGAGGTTGCAGCGGCCGATAGCGGCGCCCCCGCTAGAATATTTAAGCGCCTGCCTCTCGCTCAGCCAGCGAGTCTAATCGTTGCGTGAGTCTCGACACATCGCCTCGACATCAGACAACGTGTTTATCGTTCTTTGATTTCATTACTCGTGGACGTCTTGGATTCGTTTGGTTGTCTCTGTCACTCCGTTGCTTCTTGCGTGTTGTCGTAGTAAGGTCTCTCTCCATCGTCCGTCGTTGTTTCGTGTCCGTTCTTTCCGTTCGTTTGTCTGTTCGCGGGCCGCTCTCCGTTTGGTCCCGCCGCGCTTTCTCGGCCACTCCGCGACCGTTCCGGTCACGGCCACAACAGGTTACAACAGGGTCAATAACCTCTGGCCTAAAAATTTGTGAGGGGGTTCCTCATTGGTTAACTTAAGAGAACAGCAGAGCAGGAGTTGTCAGGACCCCAATGGCCGAGAAAAGTATGTGTTTGTGGAGATGAGCGCACTGTTTGAAATAGAGAACTATGGACATGGAATGTAATGACTGGCTAATGTTGTAAAACATTCTGTTTAGCCAGAATTTCACTGGTCAGCAATTTGCAGAGCCTTTATTCATTGACATACGGGAATTGTGCAGACTTGTATGGAGGAGACACGATGGAGAACAGTCCTTCTGGGGATCATGGAGAGAGCACTTCGACCCGGGATGTGAAACAGAACACACTTCGTATGGAGATCTGATAGAGAGCTGATGTGTTGCAGTCCGTAGCTCATCACAAACGCTCACTACTTTCTGCACGCGTTATAACGAGTGAGTGCTCAGTATGGTGAGAAAGCGCAGCTTGGGAGACCAGGGTATAGAAATTATCGTGCTTTTTTAGAAACATTGGAGGTATTAGGTACATTTCGAAAAACTAGTACTTCTATGCATTCTCGGGTGATTGAAACCTCATTCACGACTCAATCAGAACGTTATTTGCATGTGTAGCTTTTTTTATTCTGCTGGTGGATTCAGGCAATCGCTGTACGTCTACCACGGATTTATCTTCCCACAATTCATGCGTATATTACAATTTTGTCTTATTCACGTAAACTTTCGAATATTTCAGTACATCTATTAGGGATGATGAACTGCAACTGTTATTTAAATTGGCGACTTGTCTCGGCATAAATATGTAACCAGTTAGTGAAATCCCTGGTTTAGCAGGGCAGAGCGGGTGAGGTTATATTTGTGGAAAGAGGCCAAAACAAGTTGCTGTCAGTTAGACTCAACATATAAATTTTATTAGTTAAACACACAATAACATAAGCAAGAATTAAAAACTCTCAAGGTCTTAACGAGAGAGCTCCTTTGATTTGATTTTAATCGGCTGAAAGCCACATACGAAAATCCAGGGCCCAAGGCCTAAGCAAGGAATTGAGGTACAGGAGTTCTCCCGGAAGTTTCACTTCTTTCAAAAAAACTTTTTTTTACTTCAATAAAAGTAGGCTGAAGGCCACACACTAAGCAAGAACAGTGTTACGGCTTAAGGCCAAAACAAGAACTTTCAATGGTAATTCTAAATAGGCTGATAAATCGGCTGAAAGCCGCATATCAACAAACAATTTAACGGTTTAAGGCCTAGGAAGAAGAGCTTCCAATTTGAAAAGGCTGAAGGTTTTATCTGAAAGTACTTCGTGTAAAACTCGGCTGAAGGTCTCATACTAAAGAATAACAATCTTATGACTTAAGGTCAAGAAAAAGATCTTTAACTTATAATTTAAGAGAGATTAAAATCCGGCTGAAGGCCACACACACCATGCAGAAAACAATTTTACGGCTTTAGGCCTAAAAGAACAGCCATGCTATTTAAAAAATCTTAAAACTCGGCTGAAGGCCACACACAGTACTTAAAAATAAAAGGGAATCACTATGTAAAACTGAAGGAGCGGCGCTCAGAAGGTTCCAAGGGTCAGCCTGGGAAGTAACAGTAAGGCACGTGAGGTGAGACAGGCAGCCAGACCGACAACCTCTTAATCGGAAGGGAACACAACCAAGGGACGATTCATGACCGACCCACAATCTGACCGATTTCCAACGGTCAAATCCAACTGCACAGATAATGGAAAATATCGGCCGATGAAGAGTAAACCGAGATACCAATAACTTCAAACTGGGTCTCACCAAGATCAAGGCATCAAACATCATTGAAGCCGAATTTAAGAGAATCCGAAAACACAAGTCACAGCTGTCAAGTCACCACCAGAGGTTGCAGATGGTGGGCATTCATATTGGTCTCAAGCTACACAAGACCGAGTAAAACATAGCATCATGATGATGAAACACTTTGAACAATCTGAATTTTCCAGTCTTGTCAAATATTTTGAGACATGTTGCACAAGAATCAGTACCTGTCAAACCCATACAGCCCCTCAGAACTCATCCACATTTGCTTAAACAAATTACCTGAACATTTGCGACATATTATTTTGGCGGGACGTTGCAAAGACGACACTGAAGCTTTTCAGGGGCTCTTACAAGAACTGGAAATCGACACTGACAATCGCGGAACGCGAAAACAGGAGCACAACAATTACAGGTCACATCCGTCACAATTCCGCGATGACAGAAATAATAACTGGACAAGGCTATTCTTACAACGTAAATCGTGACCAAAACAGACACCACCCATATGGCAACCACTGGCAGAGTAATAGTTACAGAGAAAGATCGCATTTTCGTAGTAATGAATGTGACAGAGACAACCATAGAAACAGACAATATGGGAACCAAAATAATTATTATCAAGGGAGACAGAATAACTTCAGACGCAATGGTCCACCACGCAGTTACGATTCCAGGAGAAATTCTCCACCACTTAACCGACAAGAAAGAAAATATGGAATCTACCGACATGACGACAGACGATATAATCGTAACGACAGACCTGAATTGCATCAGAACTGGCGAGCTTCAAACAGGGCAGGGTCTTCTCGTCAAGGTGAATTTGTAAAAGTTAGGTCTCCTAATCTCAATAACAACGCGCGCCAACAAAGGAACAGACAATGACTCGCACCGCAGGCAGCCGCGTGCGCCGGCTGGCTCACAGAAAAATAACATAGACGCTAACCTTGAGAAAGATTTTAGCATTCCTTACCAACGTAAGCAACGTGATAATTACTTAGAAGTTGAAACTCTGTGTACTAGGAAGAGTAGAGGTTTACACCATATTTCACATGCAAAACCATTTATTGAGAGATAATCTGCTTTTTAACTTTGTCTTTGCCATAAAACTTTTCACTACACGTTTCTAGTATGCTTTGTCAGACTTAGAATCTGTTAACATGCAACAATGTTTGAAGTTAAATATCCAGTCAAGAACCAAGAGAACTTATTTAAACAGAAATTACGAATGCATTGTTATTGTCAACAGACGACACAGTGTTATTGTGTGTGTGCATTCTTGCTTGTTAGTTGCATGATTACGTAACGACTATAAGGCTCACATACTTAGAACATTTACCAGTACTACTAATGAGATTTTAATGCAACATTTTGGTTTACTTGAAAATACATTCTGGATTTAAAGTACTTTCTGTGAGATACCAGATGACACAGTGGTTAGTTTATGTGACAGGTACACGATTGTATCACGACGCTACTAATGAGTGACAATTTACAATGTTGCTTTTGCGGTGTTTCTGTTTTATATCTGCACAGTTTTTCTGTATTATTCTGGAAAGTAAAACACGTTTTAGTAGTAACTTTTGTGGTATAGCAACGATGAGACAGCCTTTTTCGTGGCACAACAATACGTTACTGTACAGTACTTTCTTCATCACGCCAATAAGCATAATAACTACGATATCTATCCGCAAAGCATTTCACTTTTGTTTATCATGAGGTAAGTACATTGACTTCTGCAGAACTTAGCTTTCGGAGGACGATAACTACGACACTTCCACAGAGATTATGTTGCAACAAGATGCACAGTTTAGCGCTACAGTACACGTATTTGAGTGATTAATTTTATACTTAAAATATTTATTTTTAAAGATTTTTGAATTACAAAGAAAGTTTCCCGTGATACATTTCATTCCATTGCTGTAATCTGTAACACCTGAGGGTATAATTACATTAATCCTCAGGGGGGTACACTCTCACTTTGTGTACCATGTGTGTGGCAAGTACAAGGAGCCCTAGCTAATATGGTATTTGCTTATACAACTTTACACATCGGTACCTTATACCTCTAACACAGAATTACACAGCTATCTGATTATTTAACAGAGAAAGAAACATTTTTTTTGCTATGTCAGTGACAGATGTTTACACAATTACACAGTTGGGTAACTTCACACTTATGAAATTGTATTTTGTCTGTACTTTGTGAACTGTTCATATTTTTTTGGAACCATTGTGATACTATGAGAGCTTTGAATGATATATTTGGTATGGGATCAGGATTTTTAAAGTAAGTTTGAGGTAAATGACACTACTGACATGAGCAGAGAATTTTTTTTAGGCTTTGAAATTATTGGAAGAAGCTACGACGATTTTGAGAGTTGACTGAGGTGTTATGATGTTATTATTACGATGACTATGTGTATTATGCTGTTGCGGTATGTTTATGATCAATAAGCTGATGTTATATGAGTTATTTGAGTATGCTACGTATCTGTTATGATGAAAAATTGAAGAAGTGTCGACAAATAAGGTAAGGAATAATGAGTAGTGGTTAGGGACTCTGGTTTGTGAAAAAGGTTGTTGGAAACCAAGAATCGTACTTTAAGAGTTATGAAATGTATGTAAATGCATGAATGTATTACAATGCTGACGAAAATTTTTTGGACTCTGTTATATCAATAGGATTTTGTTTCTACAGATTTGTAACGCAAATTCTTGACCTGTGAAATATTTTTGTATGAGACTGTCACTGTAGCGGAAACTGCTGTCATAAATATTTCCCTAAGAAAGTTAAGTGACCACCTGCACGTAATGCATCGTGGGTAGCTGTGCGACAGTCACCTGAAAAAAAGCAGTTAGTGTGTGCCTTTCAGAGGCACAGGTGGAAAAAAGAGGCCATTACCCTCGCTATTGGCATTTCTTTGTAGAAAGCATCGCAAATACGACACGCTCAAAACTTGAAAGCATATGATTATACTGTGGAGCTTTTAATTTATGATATTTACTAAAATGCCTAATGAAATGATGAGAAACATTTTACATCTATTGTCTTTCTAGTTGAGAGTTTGCTCATTTTGTTTAATATCAAGTTTCTAGCTCCAGCTGCATTGGTTAAAATAAAATTTAATAGATGTACTAATATAAATATTTTATGCCTACAGATCCAGTAAATTTTATGATCTATTAAAAAAAACGAAGGAGCATAAAAAGACATTTCCCTTCACAGGAATTGCATACAGAATTTTCTTTTCAACCACATGGTAATTTTTTTTGGTAGAATAACTTCTTGTGGTGCACCACTTTAATTACATAGACATTAAGATGTGAACAGACATTTCCCTTATCTGCATTATTGTCTTTAGTGTAATATTTTTTCTGCTTGAGCTAAGTCATATTTAGGTATAAGTTATTGCATTTGCTGCTGCTGTTTGCCAGGCATAGTGTTACTGAATTTGACTTTGTGTTACTCTGCTAAGCCAGTTTACTACTGATTTATTTTTCTTGTTTGCTGCTCATTGCCTTATATTAGTTGTAATATTGTTGCTTACTTTGCCAATTTGTATTTTTTTGTCCTTGCTGTTTGTGTGCTGCTGCATTGCCTCATCCCTTGGTATATGTATCTGAGCTCAGTAGATTTAAGTTAGCTTAAGAGGGGGTAGACTATATAAGAAACTAACTATGATGAATTGGAAGAAATGCATTGAGAAGCTATAAGAAAATGGTTTGGCCAAAAGGTTTTGCACAGTGGAGAAAAACCATTTTTGAAAGAGGATGTGAACAGAATTACAGAAAGCATGCTTGGATAGGATTTTTTTTGGTGGAAACAAATGTGGAAATAAGACTAAAGATCTATGGAATGAAGTTTAGGGTTGGACTGCAGTACCAAATGTTACACTGAGAACAAACCCTGTGCTTTCCTTTTGTGTTATCCCACTATGTGTTTGTGTACCCTTGTGTATTTGTTTTCTTCCTGTCTCTGTGTACTGTTTCATAGATTTTTTTCTCTTCTAATACTAAGCTACATTCACTATGATGAGGAATACTGTTATCCTCAAATATAATTTGCATTAATAATATGTTATTTACTTTGAAAAGACGTTTAGACATTATTTATTCTGTTTTGTTGCACATATGTGAAGGTGATGTTTCAAATGTTATTCTGATCTTTATGTATGTACTCATGTCATAATTCCTGTAACACCAATGTATCTGTTTATTTCTACTCTTTTGTAAAGCCCCTATTACTACAAATGTTATCTGTATTATTATGTTTTAATGATGTATTTTGTACCGTTGTTATTGTATTCTTATGTTATAAAATTGTAATTGATACCAGTTCATTATATTATTAACTTGTAAGTTACACTTCACTGCACACATTTCTGTTGGTCATAGTATATGGACAATGTGTGAGAAGTAGGGACTGTTAGTGTTTGCATGTGTGTTAATAATTCAGCAAGGGACTGGATAACAGCATTGCTGGTTCTAAGGACAATTCCAAAAAACTTTGTGAATGCAGAAGTGGTGGTTATATCGATATATCATTGTGAGCTGCACTGTGACGACGTCTTTGCGAGTTTATTACAGCAAGTGCCGGATTCCAGGATTTATCAAGATTGAAACCACTATCTCTATTAATTAAGTTCGTCGTCAAGCGAATTTCAATTGACTCCTTTACTATCGAGTCCCAAAAGGACGATGTAGTTGCCAAAATATCGATATGCCAACAAAGATCAACTGCGGAGTCATAGATACAATTCGCGCATTATGAACGTCTCTGCCGCCGACCAACGTCTCTGGCGCATTTTCATCTGTGGCCACATGCGCAGTCGCGCGGTACAACGGTATAAAGGGACGAAGCGAGCACTGGAGCGGCAGTCTTGCGGCTCACTCTGAAGATGGCTGAACGTTATACAGCCGAAATATTATAAGAAGAAGAAGGAGATTTCTTGCGGCTGCACACCCGAAACTTACTGGAACAGTCTTTGCGCCGCCAAAACCTGAAGGTTTACCTACCGTTTGACCACAGTCGATCGGTTCACACGTTGGCCGGAGTTTTCTCCCGTGGCAGACAAGACAGCAGAAACCGTAGTTACCACCGTTTTGTGCGGTTGGATCGTCCGTTTCGGCGTTCCCCTACGGATCACAGCGGATCAAGGTAGACAATTCGATTCACACCTGTTCAAAGCCTCGCTTCGCTGCTAGGAGCAAAGAGGATTAGAAACACAGCGTTCCACCCAGCGGAAAATGAACTTGTGGAACGACTGCGTCCTTACGTTGTCACAACTCACAGCATTCGACCGAGTCACTACCCATGGTTCTACTGGGCATCCGTGCAGCCTTTAGAGAGGGTGTGTGAGCCACGGTAGCCGAGATGGAATATGGACAAACGATGCGGCTGCCAGGTGAATTTTTCCACAGTGCTCTGAATGATGTGGTAGAGGTCTCAGAGTTTGTTACGAACCTGCGGTCGCAGATACAGCAACTGCGGCCCGTGGCACCGAGAGAGCGACAGCCTCGTCATTCATTTGAATTCCGCAAGTTGTGAAGGTGCAAACAAGTTTTCGTTCGGCACGACGCCACAGAGTAACATATCTTTGTCTGTGGCGACGCCGTGCGCAAACCGTTACAACCGCTTCGTGGCGGACCCTACAACGTGCTCAGTAGCGGCGGCAAACAATTTAAGGCGCCCAACCCGAAATGGAAATGGCTCTGAGCACTATGGGACTTAACATCTGTGGTCATCAGTCCCCTAGAACTTAGAACTACTTAAACCTAACTAACCTAAGGACATCACACACATCCATGCCCGAGGCAGGATTCGAACCTGCGACCGTAGCAGTCGCGCGGTTCCGGACTGAAGCGCCTAGAACCGCTAGACCACCACGGCCGGCTGCCCAACCCGAGCGCAAGCGCCACGCCATAGAGTAAATATCTCTGGAGTGAGCATTGCGTTCTGCGCATGTTGTCAGCATTCAACCAGGATTGTCACGTGTTTTCGGGACTCCGCTGTGCGTGTGTGCTTTCTGCAGTGTTTGAAGTTTGTAATATCAAGAGTTTTTGTTGTGTTTCACCGTTTGTTGCTAGTGTAATAGCGAGGGTGAATTACTGTTGTTGCTACGGATGCAAAGAAAAATATGTGAAAGGAGGGATAGTAACTTTTCATGGGTACATACCATGTAGCTCTAATTATAGTTATCATATTAGTAAGAGAGACTGTATATGTTTAAAAATTTCGAGACGCCGTATAATTAAGGCTTGATTCTGTACACTTATTTTTCTACGATTTTATGACTATATAACAGATATTACGGCTCGTACAAAAGCTTAAAAACAATCGCTTCCTCTCGTAAATTTGCTAGTGGAACAGGAAAGGGAATGGTTAGTTGTTTCAGTTAATACTATCCTCCATGCATTTATCAGTGACTAGTCGATTATGTATATAGATTACTCAGTCTACTATTTATTTAATAAGCTGGGAGCAAGTACTTAAAATGCGTTAAATAAATGCGTCAAAGTGCCACCACTAAGAAAAATTGTGCTTTAGGTCGCAAAAACGAGAAAATAAATACGCAGAAATACAAGAAAAAAGGATGAATTAGCAGGGATATGATCGCTAATGTGTGGCAATTCGGTGTTTTTCGGACACTTGCAAAAGTACTAGCGTACTGTCAAGTCGTTTTGCAAGACCATCTGCAAAAATGTACGTCAGGCTCTGTAATACTATAAAGTGCCGAATCATACCGAAAACTACCAAAAATCGAGTGCATCTGAACTGTGACACCTCTCGAAAAGAAGCAGAATGTAATCACTTGCCATTAAAAGTTACGTAGCTGGTTTATTCCCGGTATCAAATGGATACTGTTAAAAATGTCTGCGCAACATATATAAATAATCCACGACACGTACGAAAAGAATCCGTCTGTAAAGAGATGTAGTGACATTCTAAATACATAGGGCTCTATACGGACAAACACACGACGTCCCGAGATCACGTGACCAGGCCGGCAATGTATGTTGACAACACAAAATCTGTTCTGCGCATGTGAATGCTCACTCCAGAGATATTTACTCTATGCGCCACGCAGCCGAGGTTAACCATAGGCGCCGGTGAGGTCGCAAGAAGGGTCACAATTGCGAGCACCGCAAAGCAAGTGGTTACGCGGTCGGGGCGTCGTGTGCAATTCAACTGACGATATCGTTGACAGTGGAGAGGGTGGGGTGGGGGTGGGAGGGGGGGGAGAAGGGGGTGTCGGGAATCATGTAGCGATAGTGCAAAATAATCTTGCTGCAACGTGCCGCTTGTGAAAAACTTTTTGCCATAGTGTTGTTTATTCTTTGTTTTTACCAGATATATTTTACGCATTGCCTCTGTAGCTTGACTTAGTAAACGTTGGAATAAATCTTGTCAAATATCCAACAGCACCATACAGAGTTGGTGATATCAACGACGATCTTTCTGTTCTACACATTGCTGAAAAAGGGCTGCAGATGGATCTCCTTGAAGAATTAGAGATTTACATTCACAAGCTAAAACAATCTCAAAAAATTCTTAACGAACAAACGGAATCAATGCAGATCTTTTTCTTTCAGAATTTCCAGTACATCCTGGCTCCAAAACACCAAAGAAGTCGTATTCATCTCCCTGCGTAAATTCTATTCCCTCGGTCTTGTAACAACGATGGCATTCTACAACTCATTCACTCTTTAATTACATAGTAAATATTTCGCTCTCTTACTTTTTAGTCATTCAACGACTATGACATGCTGTAACCCATTCACTCTTTAGTTACGCAGTAAATAGTTCAGTATATCTGTTTATCATTTGTGTACCTCTAAGCTATATTACTTGTATATTGTCAATATAAGAACACACCTGAAGCTGGCAAGATTCACTTTAATATATTATCTGTACTTGTAAATGTTTGTTTTGTAACACAATGCATCTCAGGTCAAAAATCGTGTGTTAGCAAAGTGGTATATCTACTGTATACATATTCTTTGTATTTACATCCAGTGTTTACATCTCATAAAGACTCGTATTATGCAGTTCCAAACAAATGAAAATGATTTTCAGTTACCAGAAGTAGGAATCAATAATCACCAACCAAACTAAACTGCATCATGAAATTCCTGTTCATCCATAGGGATAAAAAATTGAGATTTGATGGAAATGGCTTATCAATAAGTAAACCAAAATCTTATTTCTGTATTCTTAACACTTTCGAATTTTCACAGGACTGTTAGCATATTTAGCATATTTTCACTCACTTATGTTTTCTAGGTTAATCTTTTAGGGCAATATAGTTAAAAATCAAGAAACTGACAATATAAGAACACACCTGAAGCTGGCAAGATTCACTTAAATATATTATTTGTACTTGTAAATGTTTATTTTGTAACATAATGCATCTCATGCTAAAGATCGTGAGATAGCAAAGTGTTATATCTACTGTATACATATTCATTTTATTTACATCCAGAGTTTACATTCTGTGAATAAGTCTGAAAATAAGTACAGCTAAATGCTGTGCATATTTGTGTATACACCTTATCATGTAATTACATTTTGGGAATGGATTTGCCATGGGTAGCACGACATAGTGCACTGTAAGTATTCAAAACTCGAGAACATTTCCGTTTCGTTACCGATCACTAAATTTCCGTTATTTTCGCCAGTCCCATCATCACAACGTCTAGCTACACTTGTTCCACAATACAATGTCCCTGTGACACCTTCGTCTGATGACTAACCTGCAGTGGCTCTAAAACTAGTTAGTGGTGCAACAAATCTTATCCAAAATCGAAAAAAGCGACTGCTTGTATATTTAAACCCAGGTAAACCGCCTTTCCAGTATTTACCGTGATATTCAAGTATTAGGTTTGGGCTGGTCCACAGTCGACCCAAAAATTTTCTTCCAGTTCGTGGATGCCTCGAGATGGGCAATTCATGCCATCGACAGCTGGTACGTGGGCCAGCTCAGAGAGAGTCGGCACTCTGCCTTGTGTCTTGGCTGAAGTGTTAGCTAGTCTTTATTGCTTTCTTTTGAGTTGATGAAGTCGTACTAGCCCCTTTGTAGTGTAGGCCTATTCCGAGACACAGTGTGCCGTGGTTCAAATGGCTCTGAGCACTATGGGACTTAACTGCTGAGGTCATCAGTCCCCTAGAACTTAGAACTACTTAAACCTAACTAACCTAAGGACATCACACACATCCACGCCCGAGGCAGGATTCGAACCTGCGACCATAGCGGTCGCGCGGTTCCAGACTGTAGCGCCTAGAACCGCTCGGCCACTCCGGCCGGCTCAGTGTGCCGTGTATCGATTGCCACAGTGAATGTTAAAACTGGCTGGTCGGGGTAGCCACGTTGTGGGATGGCGTTCACGGCCCAGAGAAAAAGGAGTTTGGTGGATTTGGATAAATGGAGTTGTCTGCTAAATCCTGTCTGCGCAAGTATCGAACACTCATAACTGGTTCATGGAACTTCTTGCCTTCGTCGTGAGGTAACTGCTTGAAACTGTTGGTCCCCCTAAAGTCGTCAGGGTTACGCTTTAATTGTAATGAGCTGTTAGGAACTTGCTTTTGTGTACTGTTAGAGGACCTTGTTGTGCTGCTTGCGTTGCGTGGCTGGTTTTAAAAAAATGTTATAATTCCTTCTCAAATCGTAAAGTAGCAGTAGCAAGCCGCATGTAGCTTTATTTGTCTTTTATTAATTTACAGCATACTGTGCCTTATTTGCCGGCCGAAGTGGCCGTGCGGTTAAAGGCGCTGCAGTCTGGAACCGCAAGACCGCTACGGTCGCAGGTTCGAATCCTGCCTCGGGCATGGATGTTTGTGATGTCCTTAGGTTAGTTAGGTTTAACTAGTTCTAAGTTCTAGGGGACTAATGACCTCAGCAGTTGAGTCCCATAGTGCTCAGAGCCATTTGAACCATTTTGAACTGTGCCTTATTTAATTCACAACTATGCCTTCTCGTTGTTTGTTTGAGAACAGAGCGCCTAACAGTTAGTGCAGCTATTTAATTTTTTAAATCTGAGCCGTTAATTTTAATTGCAGTACTTGCCGACTTCGTTTAAAATTTCATTTGGAGATTACAAGGAAAAAAGTACAAATTTAACGAAAATGAGTTATTTGCATCATTATGCAGTTCAACAGACACACTTTCAGTTGGGTCAACTTGGTTGAATGTAATCGATTTCGTCCCAGAGTTATAGCCAGATAAAAATACGGCATACATTGAGAAAACGGGTCACATCCATCGAAAACATGGTCAGAAAGTGTGAAGACCTGCAGGTGTCGATTTCTAACCTGTATTGCTTTTTTTGTCTGGTTTATTGAATGTTTCGTTATTGGTATTGTTAAATGCAATGTCATTGTTGCTTTTTATTTTGTACTGTCGAAGTTCGAGATTTCTGCTAACACACAGAAGACTTGAGATTAGCTTCGTTGCTTTGTGGTGTGGTGGAATCGATTTTTGTATAATATCCAACAGCGGTCTGTGTTTTAATTAATAATGGAATATCTGGATCGAAGCAGCAATGGAAAATCTAGAAACAGACAGAGTTATGGAAGGCAAACTGAAGTATCTAAAATACTAAGACCAATATCACTCGAAATAGGAAAGCATTACATCTGCAAGAAGAATTGTACCGATAAGCTAACAGATAGAGAAAAGTCTAGACTCATGTCTAGTTTCATTGAAATGAAGGACTGGAATAAGCAGAGCTCTGACCTGGCAGGACTGATTTCTATCGGTAATATTCAACTTGGCGTGATTACACATTTCATTATAACGTAAGGTTAATAAGAGATAATACTGTGCCACACTTGACTCTGACAAAAGGGGTTTATATCACTGCATCAGACTTTATAGATGATATTAGAAACTAATAGGAATTTCTTAAAAAATGATATTAGAAACTAATAGGAATTTCTTAAAAACTGATGGCATGCCCCCATTTGACAAACGAGGGAAGCACAGAAACTTTTATCAGGAACGGAGCAAAACATTTAAAGCAAGGTCCAATCTTTGCAGCATAAATAAAACAGAGAAGATCCAACTGTGAATAAGGTGTTTAATCATATGAAACCTATAGTAAAATATTTAATACAAAATTTAAGCTCTTGTTCGGTTTCCCTCGAAGTGATACATGCAGTACTTGCCATTTTTTTCTGTAATTCTCAAAGCTCTAGAGGTGCAACTCACAAATGCACAGATGGAAAGGAAAGATTAGATGTTCAAAATAATATTAAGAGAGAAAAGATTGAATGTGAATTACACTGACGAAAGCTTGATGCAGTCTATCAGCGTAAAAGACAATCTCAACAGAGAAGCGGGAAGTTTAGTAACACTGAATATATCTGTATGGTTTTCCAATGGAATATTCCTTTCCAAATATCAGCAACAAATATTGTGTGTTATAAACACCAGGTTTCTCAATATCTAATTAACATACTTCAGCAGTCAGACAGTAGTGCATTGATATGAAACTTCCTGGCAGATTAAAACTGTGTGCCGGACCGAGACTCGAACTCGGGACCTTTGCCTTTCGCGGGCAAATGCTCTACCGTGAGTCGTGCTTGGGTAGCTCCGTTGGTAGGCAAAGGTCCTGAGTTCGAGTCTCGGTCCGGCACACAGTTTTAATCTGCCAGGAAGTTTCATATCAGCGTACACTCCGCTGCAGAGTGAAAATCTCATTCTGGAAACATCCCCTAGTCTGTGGCTAAGCCATGTCTCCGCAATATCCTTTCTTTCAGGAGTGCTAGTTCTGCAAGGTCCGCAGGAGAGCTTCTGTAAAGTTTGGATGGTAGGAGACGAGGTACTGGCAGAAGTAAAGCTGTGAGGACGGGGCGTGAGTCGTGCTTGGGTAGCTCAGTTGGTAGAGCACTTGCCCGCGAAAGGCAAAGGTTCCGAGTTCGAGTCTCGGTCCGGCACACAGTTTTAATCTGCCAGGAAGTTTCATATCAGCGTACACTCCGCTGCAGAGCGAAAATCTCATTCTGGAAACATCCCCTAGTCTGTGGCTAAGCCATGTCTCCGCAACATCCTTTCTTTCAGGAGTGCTAGTTCTGCAAGGTCCGCAGGAGAGCTTCTGTAAAGTTTGGAAGGTAGGAGACGAGGTACTGGCAGAAGTAAAGCTGTGAGGACGGGGCGTGAGTCGTGTTTGGGTAGCTCAGTTGGTAGAGCACTTGCCCGCGGAAGGCAAAGGTTTCGAGTTCGAGTCTCGGTCCGGCACACAGTTTTAATCTGCCAGGAAGTTTCATAACAGCGTACACTCCGCTGCAGAGTGAAAATCTCATTCCAGTAGAGCATTATTTTATGTTTATCCTGAAACATAGGGAATAAAGGTTCAAATGAAATAGTTTCTTTCCTCCATCATTATGTCACTACGATCCTGAATCCAGAGGTTAATAATTTGGAAATCTTCTGTGACTCATCTGGGGGTCAAAACAAAAACTACACTCTTTTAAGGTTCATCCACTGCCCATCATGCAAAGCATTTGAAATCAGTGTGACATTTCCAGTTAGAGGAAGTTCATACCTGGAAAGTGACAACGATTGCATGATTATTGGAAGTTATATACAAGGTGATTTAATAAGGATACAAAATTTACATAGTAAAGTACCACAATGACTTATTAATCATTATAATTCACTCAAAATAAAAACATAAAATTCATAAACAATAATATTGATAAAACCCAGTTAGTCATAAACGCCATGCATGACAGATGACTAAATTCACAAATGAATAGAATTTTGTTGTAGGCAGTTGGAAAGAGGTTATATAGTGAAATATGATCTCAATATCACATTAGATTATGACTTTCAAAATCCGATTTGAAGATTATACTAAGAAAATGGAAGTAGACATTCAGACAAATAAACACATAAAGCCCAGTATTTAAAAATAGTTTTAATACTTTTAAGAAATACTAATGAATGTGCTGTATGAAATACAAAATCATGTTTCAGTAAACACTGAAACAGTAACATTTCAGACATTAAAATTGCTCTCCTGAAACACCTACAAAATTGTCTTCACTTAAAACTTCGGGGCTGATGGGCCGTGTCGATGCATAAAACTCTCTCCTGACGTTTCCGAAGATGTCTCCCGCAGTCGGAGACGAAACGTCGGTGGAGAGTTTTATGCATCGACCACTGCCCATCAGCCCGGAAGTTTTAAGTGAAGACAGTACTGGCCGTGAAAACCTACACTGTGTGATCTACAAAATTGATTTAATCAATTAACTCGCATATAGTCCCGAGCTCGGGAGGTTTTGTTTTAAAGGGTGTTTTATGTTAACTCAGTGGTACATTGAAAAAGTACGTACCTGGTAATTGTTTTATTTTACACGTGTATTACAAACTCCTGTCCGTACTGTTGTTAACTGTTGTAAAAAACTGGTCTCACGTGGTTGGTGTGGACTTTCAGTGATGGCCTGTAGCTGGTTGCTTCCGCAACTAGAATCATTTGTTGAATGCAGTGTTCAAATGATTTAATTTGATGAGTTTCAATTTTTAATTATCTAAATTTATTACGTAATAAATTTTGAATTCAAAGTTCGGTTCCACTGGCGGGTCTGTTTAAACATTCGCAACTGTAGGGCCTGAATGTTTATTTCTGTGGTCCTTTTCTGATTAATTCTGTGTTTTTGCTTACGTGTTTGCTCCTTGCATTAAGTATTTTTGTTCTACTTGTGATTAATTGAAGCAAGTAATTTTAGCACAATAACGCAATCAAATTACGAACATTTAAGGTGATACTAAAGCTTAATGTAAATGGAACACAGCTCAAGGGTAGTTCTGTCCCAGGTCAAAAATTGTTAATTTTCTCATTCTCTGAATGCCTTTGACTGAACAGATCCGGTAACAATTTGCTATTCACGTGCGTTAGCAGACAATTTCTTTTTCCTTTTATTTTAGTTGTTAGCCTTCTAACTGGTTTGATGTGGCGGCCCGCCATCAATCACAGAGTAGCACTTGCAACCTACGTCCTCAATTATTTGCTGGATGTTTTCCAATCTCTGGCTCCCGGTACAGTTTTTACACTCTATAGCTCCCTCTAGTAACGTGGAAGTTATTTCCTGATGTCTTAACAGATGTCCTATCATCCTCTCCCTCCTTCTTGTCAGTGTTTTCCATGTATTCCATTCCTCGCCAGCTAGAATCCCTTCACTCCTTACCTTCTCAGTCCACCTAATTTTCAGCATTCTTCTGTAGCACCTCATCTCAAATTATTCTGTTCCCCTTTTCCCACAGTCCATGTTTCACTGCCATACAATGCTGTGTTCCAAACATACAGTCTCAGAAGATTCGTCATTAAACTGAGCCTACGTTTGATACCAGTAGACTTCTCTTGGCCAGAAATGCCCTTTTCGCCAGTGCTAGTCCGCTTTTTATGTCTTTCTTGCTCCGTCCGACGTGGGTTACTTGCTTCCTAGATAGCAGAACTCCTAAGTTCAGTTATTTCGTCATCACCAATTCTGAAAGTTTCTCGTTGTTCTCACCTCTGCTACTTCTCATTACTTTCGTCTACATTCGATTTAGTCTCAGTCAGTAATCTTTACTCGTTAGACTGTTCATTCCCTTCAACAGATCCTACACTACTGGCCATTAAAATTGCTACACCAAGAAGAAATGCAGATGATAAACGGGTATTCATTGCACAAATATATTATACTAGAACAGACACGTGATTACATTTTCACGCAATTTGGTCGCATAGATCCTGAGAAATCAGTACCCAGAACAGCCACCTCTGGCCGTAATAACCGCTTTGATACGCCTGGGCATTGAGTCAAACAGAGCTTGGATGGCGTGTACAGGTACAGCTGCCATGCAGCTTCAACACGATACCACAGTTCATCAAGAGTAGTGACTGGAGTAATGTGACGAGCCAGTTGCTCAGCCACCGTTGACCAGACGTTTTCAATTCGTGAGAGATCTGGAGAATGTGCTGGCCAGGGTAGCAGTCGAACATTTTCTGTATCCAGAAAGGCCCGAACAGGACCTGCAACATGCGGTCGTGCATTATCCTGCTGAAATGTGGGGTTTCGTAGGGATCGAATGAAGGGTAGAGCCACAGGTCGTAACACATCCGAAATGCGACGTCCACTGTTTAAAATGCCGTCAATGCGAAAAGAGGTGACCGAGACGTGTAACCAATGGCACCCCATACCATCACGCCAGGTGATACGCCAGTATGACGATGACGAATACACGCTTCCAATGTGCGTTCACCGCGATGTTGCCAAGCACGGATGCGACCATCATGATGCTGTAAACAGAACCTGGATTCATCCGAAAAAAATGACGTTTTGCCATTCGTGCACCCAGGTTCGTCGTTGAGTACACTATCGCAGGCGCTCCTGTCTGTGATGCAGCGTCAAGGGTAACCGCAGCAACGGTCTCCGAGCTGATAGTCCATGCTGTTGCAAACGTCGTCGAACTGTTCGTGCAGATGGTTGTCGTCTTGCAAACGTCCCTATCTGTTGACTCAGGGATCGAGACGTGCCTGCACGATCCGTTACAGCCATGCGGATAAGATGCCTGTCATCTCGACTGCTAGTGATACGAGGTCGTTGGGATCCAGCACGGCGTTCCGTATTACCCTCCTGGACCCACCGATTCCATATTCTGCTAACAGTCCTTTGATCTCGACCAACGCGAGCAGCAATGTCGCGATACGATAAGCCACAATCGCGGTAGGCTACAATTCGACCTTTATCAAAGTCGGAAACGTGATGGTACGCATTTCTTCCCTTTACATGAGGCATCACAACAACGTTTCACCAGGCAACGCCGGTCAACTGCTGTTTGTGTATGAGAAATCGGTTGGAAACTTTCCTCATGTCAGCACGTTGTAGGTGTCGCCACCCGGGCCAACCTTGTGTGAATGCTCTGAAAAGCTAATCATTTGCATATCACAGATCTTCTTCCTGTCGGTTAAATTTCGCGTCTGTAACACGTCATCTTCGTGGTAGAGAAATTTTAGTAGCCAGCAGTATATAATTTTTCTTCACTTTCACTGAGGGTAGAAATGTCATCAGCAAATCTTATGATTGCAGTGCGGTTAAAGGCGCTGCAGTCTGAAACCACAAGACCACTACGGTCGCAGGTTCGAATCCTGCCTCGGGCATGGATGTTTGTGATGTCCTTAGGTTAGTTAGGTTTAACTAGTTCTAAGTTCTAGGGGACTAATGACCTCAGCAGTTGAGTCCCATAGTGCTCAGAGCCATTTTTGAAATCGTATGATTAATATTCTTTCATCTTGAATCATCATCTTCAGGCTACATCCCTGTCTCACACCATTTTTAATCGTTCCCTCTTGGTACTTCTACATATTGTATATTATCCGTCTGTCCCTTAAGCTTGCACCTATTTTTCTCAGAATTTCGATCATCTTGCACCATTTGACATCGAATGCTTTTTTGCAGGTCGACAGATCCTATGAAGGTGTCTTGATTTACTTGCGTCTAGCTTCCTTTATCAACCGCAATGCCAGAACTGCCTCTCTGGTGCTTTTACCTTTCTTAATGCCAAACTGATCATTATCTAAGAGATCCCCGATTTCTTTTCCATTCTTCCGTAAATTATTCTTGTTAGCAACTTGGATGCATGAGCTGTTAAGCTGACTGTGCGATAATTCTCGCACTTGTCAGCTCTTGATTCAAATGGCTCTGAGCGCTATGGGACTTAACTTCTTAGGTCATCAGTCCCCTGGAACTTAGAACTACTTAAACCTAACTAACCTAAGGACATCACACACATCCATGCCGGAGGCAGGATTCGAACCTGTGACCGCAGCGGTCGCGCGGTTCCAGACTATAGCGCCTAGAATCGCTCGCTCACCCCGGCCGGCCGAGCGGCTACAAACACTCCAAATACTGATGACGCCAGCCAGGTCATGTCTGTCAGGTGCTCATGTTTGTTGCTACGTACGCAGTAGCAGCGCCACAGCCCGATGAATGATGACACCTTACAAGGAAAACACCTATCTCCGTCCTGCTGGCGGCAAGTACGCGCCCAGTGAGCCAATGGCTTGTGACTTGTCTGGCGAGGTTCAGATCCTCCTTTTTTCGTGCATCCACGTCTATTACTCGCCCCCCTCGTTCGTCTTTCCTCTTTTTCTTTCCTTCTCGTACAGCTCGTAGTAATAAATTGTGCCAAGTTTCCTTCATGATTATAATTCGCCCTCGTTACGATTTACCTAAATATTCAACATACTCGTTGCAGGAACAAAATTATATCTGAACAAATTAGTATTAAATCATCTTTGCCAGCTAATCACAGGAACGCAACAGACAGCGAGGAAAAGAACGAATTGTGACAGTTATAGATGACTTTAGAATCTGCACACGGAGAAGCCGAACGAATTTTTCGGTCCGCCATCCACGAATGTCCTGTAATGATATGTTGTCAAAATACAAAAGCTGTTACTGAAAAATAGGTCTCACTCTACAGTATCGTATGACACAGTGATGAAGAAACTGGAAGCCCTGGAAAAGTGATACTGTCGATAAGTATAAATAATTAAGTGGACAAATAAAGAACAAAATTAAGAAGTACTTTACAGAGTAGGTGAGGAAACACTAGAAGAAAGGACATATGAACAGAACTGAGAATAAACGTGACACTGAAAGAAGTAGTATAGAAAAATAGTAGCGGCACGTCAAAACTAGAATATGCAAAAATTGAAGATAATGATTGGTATAAAAGTTACGTAGCTATGAAAAGGTTAGCACAAGATTATAAAACCATGGAAGATTGCGTTAAACCAATGGAAAGACTGATGACGTATCATCCACGCTGATGTCTCGTAATTAGCATTAATGGTCATTGGTGTTCTCGTTCTGCTTTTGATGGAAGAACGAATATGGTAATGGTTAATTTAGGGATTCCTTGTTAATAATCTTAACATTCTACTCCGAGTATCCCGTTTGTGGGCAATACATCCAGAAAAGTCAACAGAATATTGGAGCGGCACAATATCAAATATAAATTCGCTCAGCACCTAAAACCTTGATACGTTCAACAAAGGATTATCTAGGCTGTCGCAAACCAGGGGTCTAACAAATTCCCTGCCAACGCGACAAGGCATACGTGGAGGAAACTGTACCCTCAGTAAAGAGAAATGCCGTGAACTTAGGCGCCACACTGAATTACACCAGACCACCATATCAGCTGTCCGCCTGCTTAGCTGAATGGTAACGTGTTTGCCTACCATGCAGCGGACCCGGGGAATCTGAGGAGGTGCCGGTCGACGCCAGCCATATTCCCTTTAAATTGCGGCACCGCAAGCAGATAGTCATATATAAGAGTAACTCATTCACCACCGTGACTAATACGCAACACAGAACAGCCAGAAAAATATAAGGCGCCCTGAGAGGGAGTGTGTGCAAGACCAAAACAGAGACCAAATTTCCGAACCACAACTGGACACAGGCGTGGAAAAATATCTCTGAACGGGTGCTGCCGAATCATGCAAAAGACACTTGATATAAAGTTATACACAGGATAATACCAATCGACGAAAGGCTAGCCCAGATCAACAAGAGGGACTCGCCAAATTGCTAGAGCTGTAATCAAACAGACACAATTGAACACCGTTTCCAATGCACACGGGCAAACGAAATGTGGGTGACATGCAAAGAAATGGTGGCCCTCATTAACAGAAGTGACGCACGAACCGTACCAACCACTTCACTCACCGTCCCTGATGGATAACTCTCCCGAAAGCAAAGTGCACCGCCACGATGTGGATTCTCGCCATGACGGCTCATACAGCGGTTACCAAAGGCCAAACAGACAAGACGCAGTTCCTCGTGGACCTGTGGGAGGAGCATAAGAACACTAAACAACAACACAAATACCACCAGACGTTCCACAGATTACTGTAGATCCCGCTGGATGCTGCCTTCAGAAACGCCCGTGACCGCCACCCTCACAAAATACCAATGCCCCCGCCGTTGTCGACGTTGCCCTCCAATACCCAGTAACATCAAAACCTGTGCCGAATGATCAAAGTGTGTCGAGTATAAAGAGATAGTGTTTTCAGTCTCAAACCAATTTGAAAACTCTCAAAAGTGATAAGTGATCCAACAGTGTACTGCAGTGCAACATACGTACAACAACGAGATCTGTCACAATACAAAGCATACAGAGTGTGTAAAACGCATTTCCCTATGAAAGATCTGAATACGCCTCTGCCTCTCTCTCTCTCTCTCTCTCTCTCTCTCTGTGTGTGTGTGTGTGTGTGTGTGTGTGTGTGTGTGTGTGTGTGTCTTCTTTCTCGCCCCTCCTTACTGATACGACACAAGATAATATATACCACTGACATCCAACAAAGGTGTTTGTGCGTCAAAATGTAGCATCTTCCCAGCTAATGTTTCACATGTATGTTTCATTGCTTTATATAATGTAACGTTTTCTCTTTAATTATTCGTACTTACCACCCTTCATATTGCTTTGCTTGTAAATACGAGGGTTATTCCAAAAGTAAGGTCCGGTTATAAAAAAAAAATCAAAACTAAAATGTTTTTTCAAAACAATTGTTTTATTTACATTCCTTACATCTTTATCTATTTTTCTACATAACTTCCATACTTATTTAAACATTTGTCACATCGTTCAACAAGCTTTTGAATGCCCATGTTATAGAAATCGGCCGCCTGTGACGATAACCAGTCCTTAACTGCTTCTTTCACTTCATCATCTGTGTCGAAGCGCTTGCCGCCGAGAAACTCCTTTAAGTAACGGAACAGGTGGAAATCACTTGCCGTCAGGTCCGGACTGTAAGGAGGATGGTCCATCTGTTCCCATCCAAATTTCTTGATCAGAGCTTGCGTTTCATTTGCAGTGTGGGGTCTGGCATTGTCATGCAACAACAAGATTCCAGACTACAAAAGACCACGTCGCTTATTCTGGATTGCACGTCGAAGTTTAGTCAGGGTAGCGCAGTAGGCGGCTTTATTAATCGTTGTTCCTCTCTCCATAAAGTCGACTAACAATACTCCACGTCTATCCCAGAACACAGTCGCCATAACCTTACGTGTTGAGATTGTCTGCTTTGCCTTGACCTTGACTGGCGATGACGTGTGACGCCATTGCATTGACTGACGTTTAGACTCTGGAGTGATGTGAGAAACCCATGTCTCATCCCCTGTGACAACATTGTCTAAAAGACTGTCACCTTCCTTATGATATCGCTCCAAAAAATCAAGAGCAAAAGCCATTCTTTTCATTCGTTGGGGCTCAGTAAGCAGCCTGGGAACCCAACGGGCACACAATTTGTGAAACTTCAAATGTTCAGACACAATTCTGTACAAAGTTGTTCTACTCACATTCGGAAAATGCATGTCTACGTCTGTAATAGTGAATCGGCGATCTTCACGAATTTTTTTGTCATTGACCAAATCGTCTGAAATCACTGATGGTCGGCCACACCGTGGTTCATCGTGCACATTATCCCGTCCTTCATTAAAAGCTCGCACCCACTTGCGCACTTTACTGTCGCTCATTATGTTAGGACCGTACACTTCAGTAATCTGCCGATGGATTTCCGCCGCTGAATTGTTTCTTGCAGACAAAAACCGTATCACTGCCCTTACTTCACAATCGGCGGGCTGATCAATTGTCTTAAACATTGTAAAGTGACACTGTGAACTACACTCAGCAACAGTAACAAAGCGAATGGCGGCGTTTGACGCGCAAGGCTTGCCGGGAGTCGGCGCGCATGCGTGTTTTGTCATTGGCGCCAAATTTCAATAGTTACGGCGAATCGGACCTTACTTTTGGAATAACCCTCGTAGTTCAAAATTTTTTTAATCACCATTTTGATGCTTAGCTAAAATAATACCTAAACTAAAATCACAATGATAAAAAAAATTAGCAAAATTGATGATACTGCAATACACCAAAAGCTAGACGACTTTTGTACACCTAAATCAAGATTCCACTAGCAATAAACGAAAACAACAGCAAACAATGTAAAAACTCTACGCAAGTCAAATGTAAAATTAAGAATATAAGTGTGCTTTGTTGATTTCTTTTTCGAAAATAAATGAAGAAAGTGTAAATAAAAGTCTACATACGTGAAAACAAAAGGTTCGATTCCAGACCGGATTGGAGATTTTTTCCTCTGCTCATGGACTGGATGTTGTATTGTCCTCACCGTCATTTCATCATCACCGAGACGCAAGTTGCCCAATGTGGCGTCACCGGAAATAAGATTTGCAACTCTGTGGCCGAACTTCCCCGGATGAGGCCTCCCATCAATACCACACGATCATTTTTTTACCGCATCAGTTGAGGCCGACCATAATATAAAACTTGACCATACTATACATTACAACAAAACCAAGACACTCAGATAATCTTCCTCCTTCTGACACTGTGTTACAAAAGAGGCTATTGAAATTAAGGTCGAAGACGGTCTATTATTAAAGATTCTTTTTATAGTCATCAGTCGCCAGTCTTCTGACTGCATTGATGCGGCCCGCCACGAATTCCTCTCCTTTACCAACCTTCATCTCAGAGTAGCACTTGCAACCTACGTTATTTGTTTATTTGTTAGATGTATTCCAATCTCTGTCTTCTCTACAATTTTTACCCTTTACAGCTCTCTCTAGTACCAGGGAAAACATTTCCTGATGTCTTAACTGAGGTCCTACCATTCTGTCCCTTCTTCTTGTCGATATTTTCTACATATTACTTTCTTCACTGATTCTGCGGAGAACCTCCTCATTCCTTACATCATTTCATCTAATTTTCAACATTCTTCTGCAGTACCACATCTCTTCTTTTCCGGTTTTCCCACAGTCCGTTTCACTACCATACAATGCTGAGCTCCAAACGTACGAGGGCCGTTCAGAAAGTAACCTCCAGTTGATTTAAAAAAATACACCAAGTTAAATAAAAATATTTTAATATATACATCTTACAACTACATCTTTGCACTATTTTTCTACATAGTCACCATAGCGATTGAGGCACTTATCGTATCTTTTCACAAGCTTTGAAATTCCTTCTGCATAAAAATCACCCGCTTGTGCCTGGAGCCAGCCTGTGACCCCATCTTTGAGCTCTTCGTCGTCATCAAACCGCTGTGACCCGAGCCATTTCTTCAAATGCATGAAGAGGTGATAATCACTTGGCGCCAGGTCTGGGCTGTAAGATGGATGGTTGATAACGTCCCACTTGAAGGACTCAAGAAGGGCCGTTGTTCTGCGAGCAGAGTGAGGACGGGCGTTATCGTGCAAAAAAACGATACCGGAAGTCAGCATACCATGGCGTTTGTTCTGTATAGCCCGTCGTAACTTTTTTATTGTTTCACAGTACACGTCTTGATTAATGGTCGTACCATGTTCCTTGAATTCAACCAACAACACCCCTTTGGCATCCCAAAACACCGTTGCCATCAGTTTTCTGGCAGAAAAATCTTGCGAGGCTTTTCTTGGTTTGGTAGGCGAGTTTGTATGTGCCCACATCTTTGATTGTTCTTTTGTCTCAGGGTTCACGTACTTAATCCAGGTTTCGTCACCGGTCACGATTCTGTTTAACAATGGTTCTCCTTCGTCCTCATAACGTGACAGAAAGTCTAATGCAGAGGCCATTCTTTGAGTTTTGTGGTGGTCGGTAAGAATTTTGGGCACCCATCGTGCACAGAACTTACAGTAACCCAATCTTGCTGTCACTATCTCGTACAAGAGAGTCTTAGAAATCTGTGGAAAACCAGTAGACAACTCCGACATTGAGAAACGTCGATTTTCACGAACTTTTGCATCAACTGTCTGAACGAGTTCGTCAGTCACCAATGATGGCCTACCACTCCTCTCTTCATCATGAACGTTTTCTCGTCCACTTTTAAATAAACGTACCCATTCACGGACAACTCCTTCACTCATAACTCTTGGTCCATACACGGCACAAAGCTCACGATGAATAGCTGCTGCAGAATATCCTTTGGCTGTAAAAAACCTTATGACAGCACGCACTTCACATTTAGCGGGGTTTTCTATTGCAGCACACATTTCAAACTGCCACAAAAACTAAACTAGCGCAGGTACGACGTTCACTCGGCCACGGCTTGATGCCGACTGACCTGTTGAGTGCGTGAACGCACAGATGGCGTCGCTAATCCCCCCACAACCCGCACTGTGACCAATCGGAGGTTACTTTCTGAACCGCCCTCGTATATTCTCAGAAATTTGTTCCTCAAATGAAGGCGTATGTTTGATACTAGTTGATTCTCTTGGCCAGGAATGCCCTTTTTGCTAGTGCTAGTCTGCTTTTTATGTTCTCCTTGCTCTGTCCGACATCGGTTATTTTGCTGACTACTACTTTACGATCAACAGGTCTGATGCTAGATTCTGTGTGTTCTCGTTTGTGTTGCTTTCACTACTTTCGCGTTTCTTCGATTTACTCCCAACACACATTTTTTAGTCATTAGACTGTTCATTCCGTTCAAAAGATCCTATAATTCTTTTTCAATCTCACTGAGCATAACAATGACATCAGCGAATCTTGTCACTGATATGATTTCACCTTGAATTTTAATTGCACTCTAGAATCTTCCCTTTATTCCCCCAGTTGCTTCTTCGATTATAGATTGAACAGAACAGGTGAAAGTCTACATCCGTGTCTTACACCTTTTTAAATCCGGGGACTTTGTTCTTGATCAGTCTTCGTTCTTGTACATATTGTATATTACCTTTCTTTCCCCACAGCTTATCCCTATTTTTGTCAGAATTTCGAAAATCTTGCACGATTTTTTCTAGGTCGACAAATCCTATGAACGTGTCTTAATTTTCTTTAGTCTTGCTTCCATTATCTACGGCAACGTCAAAACTGCGTCTCTGGTGTCTTTATCTCTCCTACAGCCAAACTGATCATCATCTAACACATCCTCAATTTTCGTTTCCGTGTTTCTGCATATTATTCGTGTCACCAACTTGGACGCATGAGCTGCTAAGTTGACTGTGCGATAATTCTCGCACTTGTCGGCTCCTGCAACCTTTGGTATTGTGTGGATGATATTTTTCCGAAAGTCTGATGGTATATCTCCAGTCTCATACATTCCATACATCAATATGAATTGTCATTTTGTTGCCATCTCCTCCCACCCCCAATGATTTTAGAAATTCCGATGGAATGTTACCTACTCCTTCTGCTTTATTTGATCTTAAGTATTTCAAAGTTCTTCTAAATTCTGATTCTAATATCAGACCTCCTATTCGTTTTTTCTCGACTCCTGTTTCTTCTTCTATCATCAGATATGTTCTCATAGAGGCCTTCAGTGTACTCTTTCCACCTATATGCCCTTTGCTCTGCATTTAACAGTGGAATTCCCACCGCATTCTTAATGCTATCGCCCTTACTTTTAACTTCACCGAAGACTGTTTTGACTTTTCTGCATGCTGAGTCAGTCCTCCCATCAATCATTCCTTTTTCGATTTCTTCACATTTTCCTTGCAGCCTTTTCGCCTTAGCTTCCCTGCGCTTCCTGTTTATTCCATTCCTAAGTGACTTGTTTTTCTATATCCTTGGATTTCCCCGATATTTTTGTGTTTCCTTCATTCATTTATTCGGTTACCCACGCTTTTTTTTTTTTTTTTTTTTTTTTTTTTTTTTTTTTTTTTTTTTTTTTTTTGCAGTTACCTTCTTTGTAGCACTGTTTCTCTTTCCAACTCCTTTGACTGCCCTGTTTAGATACGTCCACTCCCCTTGATCCGAAAAGCCTACTCAACTATTCATTATCACAGTATCTACGGCCTCAGAGAACTTCAAGAGTATTTCTTCATTCCGTAGCACGACCATATTCCACTTCTTTGCACACCAATTCTTCCCGAATAGCCTCTTGAAGTTCAAACCAATTACTAAATTGTGATCTGAGTGTACATCTGCTCCTGGGTACACCTTACAATCCAATATCTGATTTCGGAATCAAAGATGGCAGCCTATAACTGAGTCGGGGATTGAGAAAAAACATAGAGTTGCCGTACAGTGAGGCTTGCACCCGGCGGCGGTAGCACGGAGTCTAGGGGCCCATTTCCCAACTTACCAACCCACACTGCGGCGGATATGTGGACAGCTACAGGTTGGAAGTGGTGGACGGGAGGAACAACCAAAGGATACAAGACACGGCTGAAGATTGCAAAAAATCTGTTTGCCGAAACACTGTGGAGAACTTACGACGTGACTCGAGAAAGACGCCGGAGAAACCATCCTGTCGCACACATTCGGCAAGTGGTACCGATAGCAAAGGGCTGTGGCAGAGTCACCACAGAGAATGCAGCGTGGTTTGCTGAGACCGCCGGCATCCTGACGTCATCGGGGAAATAGCGGTTCCCTGGGAAGCCGTGAGGCGCCGCTAGCTGGGCACGTGCGTGTGAGTGGGTCTGACCACATCCGGGGGGAGTGTGCTGGCGGCAGCCTTCACGAGAAGCCGAGGCACGTGATGCAGCCTCGCTGCCTCCGCCTGCTCCCCCCTCCCGGGCCTCTGCGCAGTTCAGCCGCGTCGTGAATCTCCAATGGCGGATTTCAGATTTCCCTAACCCACTTCTTTAGAGGCTTTTGGAATACTGTACACTAGTAACTAATCAACCTCGACGAACTTATTCGGAGATATGACCAGCAGTATGTCGTTTTTAAATGATAAACAGCACGAAGCAGAGATAATGTCAGGTTTATGATAAAGAGATTAATGGAACCATTTTAACGGGTCAGATAAATGGGAGCAAAACAAAATATCTACACTACTGGCCATTAAAATTGCTACACCACAAAGAAGACGCGCTACAAACGCGAAATTTAACCGACAGGAGGAAGACGCTGTGATATGCAAATGATTAGATTTTCAGAGCATTCACAAAAGGTTGGCGCCGGTGGCGACACCTACAACGTGCTGACATGAGGAAAGTATCAAACCGATTTCTCATGCGCAAACAGCAGTTGACCAGCGTTGCCTGGTGAAACGTTGTTGTGATGCCGCGTGTAAGGAGGAGAAATGCGTACCATCACGTTTCCGACTTTGATAAAGGTCGGATTGTAGCCTATCACGATTGTGGTTTACCCTATCGTGACATTGCTGCTCGCGGTGGTCGAAATCCAATGACTGTTAGCAGAATATGGAATCGGTGGGTTCAGGAGGGTAATACGGAACGCCGTGCTGGATCCCGACGGCCTCGTATCACTAGCAGTCAAGATGACAGGTATCTTATCCGCATGGCTGTAACGGATCGTGCAGCCACGTCTCGATCCCTGAGTCAACAGATGGGGACGTTTGCAAGACAAAAACCATCTGCACGAACAGTTCGACGGCGTTTGCAGCAGCATGGACTATCACCTTGGAGACCATGGCTACGGTTACCCTTGACGCTGCATTACAGACAGGAGCGCCTGCGATGGTGTACTCAACGACGAACCTGGGTGCACGAATGGCAAAACGTCATTTTTTCGGATGAATCCAGGTTCTATTTATAGCATCATGATGCTCGCATCCGTGTTTGCTCACATTACGGTGAACGCACATTGGAAGCGTGTATTCGTCTTCGCCATACTGGTGTATCACCCAGCGTGATGGTATGGGGTACCATTGGTTACACGTCTCGGTCACCTCTTATTCGCACTGACGGCACTTTGAACAGTGGACGTTACATTTCAGATGTGTTACGACACGTGGCTCTATCCTTCATTTGATCCCTGCGAAACCCCATATTTCAGGACGATAATGCACGACCGCATGTTGCAGGTCCTGTACGGGACTTTCCGCATACTCAAAATGTTTGACTGCTGCCTGGCCAGCACATTCCCCAGATCTCTCACCAATTGAAAACGTCTGTTCAATGGTGGCCGAGCAACTGGCTCGTCACAATACGCCAGTCGCTACTCTTGATGAACTGTGGTATCGTGTTAAAGCTGCATGGGCAGCTGTACCTGTATATGCCAACCAAGCTCTGTTTGACTCAATGCCCAGGCGTATCAAGGCCGTTATTACGGCCAGAGGTGGTTGTTCTGGGTACTGATTTCTCAGGATCTATGCACCTAAATTGCGTGAAAATGTAATCACATGTCAGATCTAGTAAAATATATCTGTCCAATGAATATCCGTTTATCATCTGCATTTCTTCTTGGTGTAGCAATTTTAATTTCCAGTAGTGTAGTAGTGCGATGTGATGGAAGAGATGTAGGACTGTCGCAGGGAACCATTAAATCTGTAAAGCAGTTTAAATACTTGGGATGGATTATCCCTTCCTTGGGAAGCTGTAAAGCAGATTTGGAATGCAGAACCCAGAAAGCAAGAGGATCAATTAAGGTGCTAAATGGAGTTCTATGGAGAAGGGGAGCATCAACGAAAACAAAGAAGGGGATTCTGCAAATGGTACTTGATGCGGTAGGATGAACCTGAGGGAGCGGCAGAGAGAGGCAGCAGAAATGTGTGGAATAACTATGGCAGCCGGGAAATCCATATTGAGGAGGAGAAGAAATTATGAAATTAGAGAAATACTGGATTCGGAGCAAGCAGTCGTGCACGTAATTGAGAAGAACGTCCTTCAATGGTATGGTCATGGATGGGAAGGAAGCAGTCTAGGCAATCAGACAATTGTCTAAGGCTACCAAGCGCTAGATCAAGATGCTGGAAATTTAAAATTAAGTAGAGTTCTGTTCAGCGTTCCAGAGAAACTCTCGAAGAAAAGGCTACTGAAATCAGGAACCACTTAAAGAAAAGAAATTGCAGTACGCTAGCACGCACTGGAATTAACAAGTGACGAAACGGTAGACAAATATTCTGTGATTCGTTCAAAAATTGGTGCTGAGAAACTTACTGGAGTGCCTGCATTACAGTTCTGGAGCTGGAAAAAAACGTGTAACGTCTGTCTATGAACTGATCGCTGAATTGAGTTCTATGTCTTATTTGAAGGCAGCTTCTGACACAACGAAATCAAATGCGGGCGCTCTCAGAGATGCATGCCTGTTGGTTGAATTTTGTTTTGAAAAAGGAAGTCTTATGTTTATCTCGTAGGCCTCAAGTATACGACATCATTCCCAGAATTTTTGAGGAAATACACTGTAGAAACAAAGATCAAACTTAATATCGAATACATTTCAAACCGTTTAGTATTAAAATGATGTTAATAAAATCCAATCTGAAATTCATTTGGCTCAAGTTGAGGTGTCCCCAGTTCAAAACTCCTGAGAAGACGGCAGTTTAGAGAGATTTATAGAGGATTTCCAAAATGAACTGCAATTTTTCTTGGTGAAACACCCTCTCATGGACTATCTCTCCATGTCGGGGGCTTTCCAAAAAAGTGGACGGCTAAAGCTTTTGAAAATGTTTATGTTCTGCGGTTTATGTTCTGAAATCTGAATTTCATCACAACAAGAGATTGAAGTTCGTGATATTCGTATTTCCCTTGACATTGTGTATGTGGAAATTCAGATCTGTACCCCCCCTCTGCACCAAAAGCACATTATTACGATTTCAATCTCTCGCGTGGCTTTACAAGAACTGAAAATATACAGTGGTATCTGTCTCCTGAATCCGTTGTCTTGTCAGTCTTAGATCCTAATTCGTCTTCGGAATTAAAAATTAAGGTAGTGAATGTTAGCCCAGAGGAAGAACCATCAGACGAAAATTCTAAATAGATTAAGTGGGAATCGATCAAATCTCAGAAATTATCAGTAATAAAAATGAACACTTTGTTTATAATAAAACAAATATATGGTTTATCAGATTTTAATTGAGTGACGGGTTCCTTAAGGCAAGCACAAGAAACTGGAAGTTGTAAATGATACAACTGTGAGACGAGGCAAGCTCATTGAAGACTATCATCATTTATTAAAAAAGAGAAAGAGAGAGAGAGAGAGAGAGAGAGAGAGAGAGAGAAATGAATGCAGCATGTGCTTTACGTAGCGTCTGAGTTTTGCCATAAGGTTTTGAGTCGTAAAGAAACAGATTTTGTCAAATAATAAAGATCTATAGAAAGAAATGCGATTTTCTCATATATGCCTCAAAACGTTGCAAATAATAATCTTATAGATTGTCCGGTCAAAGCTGATACAGCAGCATAAATAATTAGGCTGAAATTGATGAACTAATTAGTTAATCGACTACAATATTTTAAGACGAAGAAATTGATTTTAGGCTATTTGTTGTTTTTTTCCTCAAATACACAGGCTGATGCTCGGCTCTGCGTGCAGTTCTCTCTATATGTATATGCATTCAGTAAATTGAGATTCTCACATACGCATAGCAATACCTCCTGTTATAACAGTTCCTTTTGAACCGTCATTATTGTTGTTTATCTGATCTTTGCCGCTCGATCCCGGTTATCACTTGTTTAGTTGAACATCTGCCGATGACTGAATATGGAACTACAATTTGTTTACTCACAAACGAAACTAAACACGGCCGATAACACAAAAAAGTAGTATTTCTTACATTTACAAGATCTTTCAGCGAAGTAATTATGGCTTCACAGGTTTCTGGGGCGATACTTGAGATTGCTTGTTTTGAAATTCTAAGTGTGTATACCACAGGCATGGAGCCGGACTGGAAGAGCTAGCCTGACCGAGAGTGGAATGGTGTCCCTAAATACAGTGGAATCCTTAGAAATCTTTTCTCGAAACATCTGCAGAAGGGGTTTCGAAATCGGCAGGGCACATTCTAAAAAAAATTCTGAAGCCCATACCATATTCTGGTTTTGATTTTTCAAGAAGATTCATAGCACCCGTTATGCATCCCGAAAACACAGTTCTCCTCTAGTGACATTTACGTTGCTTTTCTTACCTTGTAAAAAAGTTAAATTGACTAAACACAAATTAAATATACGGAGAACACTGTGCAAACGCTGCGCCGTGATCACTCGAGTGCATCTGACTCAGAAGATGTCGAGATACAATGTCGCGCGACTTTATAGGTGTATACATGTCTTCGTGAGCTGCCGCTTTGTGCAGACAAGTTCATTAATTGCAAGTAAAACAATTTGAAGAACGTCGAATAATGATATTGATACTGCCCCTTAACTCTTAACTGCAACGTAATTATTATTACGGATATTTGCAAAATAAGTATTACTGAAACCCATACCAACTCCTGGTTCTCATAGACGTGTAACTATAGCACACCCATGGAAACAAACGTGTTACTGAACGAAACATATTGTCTATAAAACTCACCTAGAACTCTCGTTTGATTTCACTACAAATTTCAGAGCAAAGTCACCAACACTTATGCAAACACATCCCTTTTTAGGGCAGAGGATAATTTATTTCAGTCTGTCACTTTAAGAATGCAGCCTTCTTGTCGGACGGCTCCCAAACGCCTACATGATACAAGAGAGGTTGGAAGTTTTAAATGTGGGGAACGCAGCGCACACAATGCGGTCCGAGGAACAATTCTGAGAAAGAGAGCAGAAAAAAGCAGACGGGCGGCTACGCACTCGCCCGACCAGTTCTTATGTAGGTAGCTTTTTAATTTGTGGGATTCCCTCGCTTCTCACACACCAGCTTGCCACCTGCGGGTCGCTTGTGGCTGCGGCTGGCTCTGAAACTGTTCGCACAGCAACTTCAGTAACTGCTACACAGCCACCTCAGACAGACCGGTTCATACAAGCGTTATTTGTACGCGTAGCCCTGCGAAAGTTAGAGACTAAACATACACGGGTGTATTAACGAGTCCATTAAAAGCAACTGTACACATCATTCACAACACTTGTTACAATAAGAATCGTTACATGTATGTATGTATGCTTGCATGTTGTACGTCTCCTCCTAAACCACTGGACCTATTTCAACCAAACTTCGTACACATTTCCCTTACTGCCAAGCAACAATCGCTGTGGGTGTAAGAAACACCTGTATATCACATTTCAGGAAATATGACGACATAAACAATGAGATGCATGAAAAACTGCAGCATCATGCATCGTGTTTATATTTATGACTTCTATCTTACTAATTCTATTCACAATAAACTTCGCAGACCGTATCTACAGCCTCTACATGCACTTACAAAATTATATCGTGGCACCACAGTTAGTTCAGGACATATGACGTAGTAAGGTCTGAGATGCGTGAAAAATTTCCTCAATGTGCATGAAGTTTATATGTTATACTTGTTTGCTACCGACTACATTATCGGCACATTTTGCAGACAGAATCCACATATGTCACTGAATGTACCTACAAAATTATATCATTGTACGGCACATAGCTAAGCGGATATGACTTAAGGTCATGAACACTGAGATGCGTGAAAAAATGCCGCAATAAGCATGAAATTTTAATACATTTGTTCTTTACTCCTAAGGCACTGCTGCAGCCGAGTCAACTTCAAGAAATCTCTGGAACATGGCAGCGCTTTTTACAGCTTTCATCTGCAAAGCACAAATGGCTGTAGGCAAAAATACACTACTGGACATTAAAATTGCAACACCAAGAAGAAATGCAGACGTTAAACGGGTATTCATGGACAAATATATTATACTAGAACTGACATGTGATTGCATTTTCACGCAATTTGGGTGCATAGATCCTGAGAAATCAGTACCCAGAACAAACGCATTGACTCAAACAGAGCTTGGATGGCGTGTACAGGTACAGCTCCCCATGCAGCTTCAACACGATACCACAGTTCAACAAGAGTAGTGACTGGCGCATTGTGACGAGCCAGTTGCTCGTCCACCATTGACCAGACGTTTTCAATTGGTGAGACATCTGGAGAATGTGCTGGCCAGGGCAGCAGTCGAACATTTTCTGTATCCAGAAAGGCCCATAGCTCATACAGGACCGGCAACATGCGGTTGTGCATTATCCTGCTGAAATGTAGGGTTTTACAGGGAACGTATGGAGGGTAGAGCCACGGGTCGTAACACATCTGAAATGTAACGTCCACTGTTCAAAGTGCCGTCAATGCGAACAAGAGGTGACCGAGACGTGTAAGCAATGGCACCCCATACCATCACGCCGGGTGATACGCCAGTATGGCGATGACGAATACACGCTTCCAATGTGCGTTCACCGCGATGTCGCAAAACACGGATGCGACCATCATGATGCTGTAAACAGAACCTGGATTCATCCGAAAAAATGACGTTTTGCCATTCGTGCATCCAGGTTAGTCGTTTGAGTACACCATCGCAGGCGCTCCTGTCTGTGATGCAGCGTCAAAGGTAACCGCAGCCATGGTCTCCGACCTGATAGTCCATGCTGCTGCAAACGTCGTCGTCGAACTGTTCGTGTAGATGGTTGTTGTCTTGCAAGCGTCCCCATGTGTTGACTCAGGGATCGAGACGTGGCTGCGCGATCCGTTACAGCCATGCGGATAAGATGCCTGTCATCTCGACTGCTAGTGATACGAGGCCGTTGGAATCCAGCACGGCGTTCTGTATTATCCTCCTGAACCCACCGATTCCATATTCTGCTAATAGTCATTGGATCTCGACCAACGCGAGCAGCAATGTCGCGATACGATAAACCGCAATCGCGATAGGCTACAATCCGACCTTTATCAAAGTCGGAAACGTGATGGTACGCATTTCTCCTCCTTACACGAGGCATCACAACAACGTTTCACCAGGCAACGCCGGTCAACTGCTGTTTGTGTATGAGAAATCGGTTGGAAACTTTCCTCATGTCAGCACGTAGGTGTCGCCACTGGCGCCAACCTTGTGCGAATGCTCTGAAAAGCTAATCATTTGCATGTCACAGCATCTTCTTCCTATCGGTTAAATTTCGCGTCTGTAGCACGTCATCTTCGTGGTGTAGCAATTATAATGGCCAGTAGTGTAATAGCTGTCAATAGAGCTTTGAAAGGCGTTGTCATAGGGACGTTTACAAAATCGTGTTGTAGTCACACGAAATGGCTGCGGCCAGCTGCATGGGCATGTAACTAGAAATATTTTTTTATAATCAAGTTCGGAATTAAATATTACAGAGAATTTGTATTTTGCATATTATGTTTCTTAATTTCGATACTGTATTTACAAATTTGTATATTATGCATATTCCCTTGTACGAATGTTTCATGATTTGAAAGGTGTTTTCACTAAAACATGGAAATGAGGTTTTTTCGATTTTACACTACAAACACAGTTCATTTTTTATTTTAATTTCTAGTAGAAAATCGTCATAATACATACCTGGGCAATAGCGGGCCTGTCAGCTAGTTAATTAAATAATACTGCTACGTATGAACAACCACACAAGAATGCAAGGAAACGTATGCTGATGTGTGCTGCCCACTAAGATCTCTTGCAATACACTAAGCTCTCACTTCCACTCGAGGGACATGTCTACTCTAACTTTGTCGCGGACCGCTTAATAAAACTAGAACACAATTGATACCTTCCTCATTGCAATCTGTTAGCACCCACAAAGAAACTACCTGCATGCTTCACTACGGGAAGAATAAATAAGTTTTTTTCTTTGGTACGCATTTACGTATCGCGACAGACATGTCAGTGCGTGCACTAATTAAATTGTGAATGGCTGAATAAGAATAACTCGTCGCATACTTGCAGGCAAGAGTTCCAGCCGTCTGTTCTCGATTTCAGATTAGGTACTGAAGAGAGTCCCACAGCGTCATTTCCACAGCGACACTTTCAATGAAAGTGGCATTCTGACACACCTGTGACACGAACGGGATCGAATTCTTCAGTTTCATATACTTTCGGGTCGTGATCCTTGTGTTCACACGTGTCGTTTAGAACCGAGAGCGTTGGTACGATGGTTGAGACAGAATATTAGTATTTGGGAGGACTGGGATTCAAATCCCCACTTTGCCACATTTATTTGCTTTTTCAGCGTGATCCTCAAACAGACTGCTGCCTATTCCTTTACACAGCTTCACAAACTGAGCATTTAATTCATCTCTAAGTACATCGACGCTGACACTTAACCTACAATAGCTATTTGCTAAATCTTAACACACTGGTGGCCAACAACTTTTTGAGAATTTTGTAATTATGTAAGTGACTTAAAATAGCTAGAAGACATGTAGGAATGCAACACTGAATAAAATATTCTCGTGCTTTCATCCACATCAAATAGTTAAGTAACTGCTGGCTGTGACGTCCCTGGTGTCCGCATTATCGTAATACGAGGTGTGGCTAGAAAAAAACCGGACTAGTACTGGTGAAACAATAAAACGAGTGCAATAAGGCTGAAAGTCGCGTCGCCTGTCACGTGACTCTCGCTCCGCCTACTGCTCGAGTTTCATCTGCTTCCTGCACTCAGTCTGCCCGTGGCGTCTGTTTTAAGTAGTTGACGTTTTGTCTGTGCGTCGGAAAATGTTGAGTGTACAGAAAGAACAGCGTGTTAACATCAAATTTTGTTTCAAACTAGGAAAATCTGCAAGTGAAACGTTTGTAATGTTACAACAAGTGTACGGCGACGATTGTTTATCGCGAACACAAGTGTTTGAGTGGTTTAAACGATTTAAAGATGGCCGCGAAGACACCAGTGATGACACTCGCACTGGCAGACCATTGTCAGCAAAAATTGATGGAAATATTGAAAAAATCGGTAAACTTGTTCGACAAGATCGCCGTTTAACAATCAGAGCAGTGTCTGAGTTAACAGGAGTTGAGAAGGAAAGTGTTAGGCAGATTCTTCATGAAAGTTTCAAAATGAACAAAGTGTGTTCAAAAATGGTTCCAAAGTGTCTCACAATTGAACAGAAGGAACGCCGAAGAATGATTTGTTCTGACATCCTGGAAAACATTGAAAGTGATCCCACCTTCTTACAAAATGTTATTACTTGCGATGAATCGTGGTTTTTTACTTACGATCCCGAAACTAAACGCCAATCGATGCATTGGAAAACTCCTGGTTCTCCACGACAAAAAAAAGCACGAATGTCAAAATCGAAATTCAAGGCAACGATGATTGTTTTTTATGACATCAAAGGGATTGTGCACATTGATTGGGTACCAGAGGGACAAACAGTGAATCAGCATTACTACATTAGCGTCCTGGCTACCCTACGTGAGTACGGAGAAAACGGAACGATTTGTGGAGAAAAAAGTCATGGATCCTTCACCAAGACAATGCCCCAGCTCACAGTGCGTTGTCAGTGAAGACGTTTTTGGCAAAACACAACATTCCCATCTTAGATCATCCACCCTACTCACCTGATTTGGCCCCCTGTGACTTTTTTCTTTTCCCTAAAGTCAAGTCAGCTTTGAAAGGAACTAGATTTGAGACTGTTGAAGCAGTAAAAGAAAAAGCGACGGAAGTAATGTATGGACTTACCGAAAATGATCTGCAGCATTGCTATGAACAGTGGAAAATTCGTATGGAGCGGTGTAGAGACCGAGGAGGAGAGTACATTGAAGGAGATAACATGAAATTGTAAATAATTGTAAATAAATGTTTTTTCCAGCATCAGTCCGGTTTTTTTCTAGCCGCACCTCGTATATGGTCATACGTTGCACCCGCTTTCGATGCTTAAACCTCGCTGTCGTTGGATCCCACGCAGCGCTGAGCTGTAGACCAGCGTCTCTACTGAGAATGTTGTCAGTGGTATTTCTTTCGATGCTTTCTTTAATTAGACTGTCCCAGAAGCCGTTAGTGTGAGCCACGACAGACGTGTAGTCAGATTTAATGCGGTGGCTGTTTTCCAGAGCACGCTCATCTAAAGCTGACTCTAATGCCGTAGTCTATAAAGTATTTTATGCTCCGTCTTTAGTGCGCTCTGTTTATCCAACATAAAAAACGAGGAAGAGAAACCAGAGCGCGTTGTCTGAAGTAAAACTGGCGATAGCCGCAGCGTATTTTGTAAACTTCAGATCTGTCGAGGCCTGCTGCATATTTAACTAAACTCTGTAGTTGCCGGATTTTCGACGGAGTTTTGACGATCGACTTGACTTTGTGTCTCTTCATCAGGCTGCACATCTTAACCGACAGGTAAACACAGAGCGGCGAAAATGCTAATTTCTTTTCGTCCTCGTCAGTCTCTTAGAGAGATGATGCAAAAACAATCCGTTTCTTTTGTGAACGAGTTTAATTTTTTTACTGGGGACACCGCATTAATTATACTATGTGTGCTGGGAGATTAAGGCCACGTGGAGCTTATAACTATTCTAGCACTAGAGCAGTTGATCACAAACGGCAGATGAGCACGAGATGCAGGAGACAAAGTGTCACCCGCAACTCCCCGATCGTCGAGTGCGCCATAAGTTATTTCTTCATATTACCCACCAACAAACAGTAGTCTTAGTCTTAGACACATATTTTGTAAAAAAATATAAGTGAGCAATATTAGTGAAACGTTCTCCAACCTACAATGTAACGATGAAAATGTGAAAGCAAAGGTGCAGAATTATATGAGTAAGTATTCACAGATTTGTATACGACAACCATTACTTTGAATAATAACCTAACTTGTTTAATCCGTCTACACCAGTGGTTCCCAACGAGGAGGTAATTACCTCCTGAGGGGTAAAATGAAATTTTCTGAGGAGTAAACACTGTTGTTGTGGTCTTCAGTCCAGAGACTGGTTTGATGCAGCTCTCCATGCTACTCTATCCTGTGCAAGCTTCTTCATCTCCCAGTACCTACTGCAGCCTACATCCCTCTGAATCTGTTTAGTGTATTCATCTCTTGGTCTCCCTCTATGATTTTTAGCCTCAACGCTGCCCTCCAATACCAAATTGGTGATCCCTTGATGACTCAGAACATGTCCTACCAACCGATCCCTTCTTCTAGTCAAGTTGTACCGCAAATTTCTCTTCTCCCTAATTCTATTCAGTACCTCCTCATTAGTTATGTGATCTACCCATCTAATCTTCAGCGTTCTTCTGTAGCACCACATTTCGAAAGCTTCTATTCTCTTCTTGTCTAAACTATTTATCGTCCACGTTTCACTTCCACACGTAGCTACACTCCATACAAATACTTTCAGAAACGACTTCCTGACACTTAAATCAAGACTCGATGTTAACAAATTTCTCTTCTTCAGAAACAGTTTCCTTGCCATTGCCAGTCTACATTTTATATCCTCTCTACTTCGACCATCATCAGATATTTTGCTCCCCAAATAGCAAAGTTCCTTTACTACTTTAAGTGTGTCATTTCGTAATCTAATTCCCTCAGCATCACCCGACTTAATTCGACTACATTCCATTATGCTCGTTTTCGTTTTGTTGATGTTCATCTTATATCCTCCTTTCATGACGCTGTCCATTCCGTTCAGCTACTCTTCCAGGTACTTTGCTGTCTCTAACAGAATTACAATGTCTTCGGCGAATCTCAAAGTTTTTATTTCTTCTCCATGGATTCTAATTCCTACTCCGAAATTTTCTTTTGTTTCCTTTACTGCTTGCTCAATATACAGATTGAATATCATCGGGGAGAGGCTACAACCCTGTCTCATTCCCTTCCCAACCACTGCTTCCCTTTCATGCCCCTCGACTCTTACAACTGCCATCTGGTTTCTGCAGAAATTGTAAATAGCCTTTCGCTGCCTGTATTTTACCTCTGCTACCTTCAGAATTTGAAAGAGTATTCCAGTCAACATTGTCAGAAGCTTTCTCCAAGTCTACAAATGCTAGTAAAAACTAAACTATTCAATTTTGTTTCAATCACAAAACTAAATTATTTTCAAAAGATCATTACTATTATGGCAACAGATGGCAGGAGGGGGGAGGGAGCAGGGCAGGGGTACTAGCTACCATCTAATTGTGCACAGGGCTAATGATCTAAGAAAGGTTGGGAGTCACTGATCTGCACATACATTATCTGACCAGAAACATCCACACACCCCTATGTAAGCAGCACTTACCAGTGGAAGTCACGAGACGCGGACTCACCAGTTTAAAACGAGGCGATAAATATTTAATTGTCAGTAGAAAGGCAGTAACAGCAGGATGGTTTCGTCAGAAGAATTCACTGACCTCGAACGTCGTCTAGTCTACGAATGTCACCTGAGTAACGAATCAATGTGGGTCATTTCTACGCTTCCAAAGATGCTCAAGATGTCTGTTAGTGAGATGATTATGACCTTAAATACGAAGGAACAACCCCAGCCAATCCAACAGCAGGTAGAGATGGCATGTATTGACGGACTGTCGAGCAATGCGTAGGTTGGTTATTGTGGTGTCACCGCCAGACACCACACTTGCTAGGTGGTAGCCTTTAAATCGGCCGCGGTCCGTTAGTATACGTCGGACCCGCGTGTCGCCACTGTCAGTGATTGCAGACCGAGCGCCGCCACACGGCAGGTCTAGAGAGACTCCCTAGCACTCGCCCCAGTTGTACAGCCGACTTTGCTAGCGATGGTTCACTGACAAATTACGCTCTCATTTGTCGAGACGATAGTTAGCATAGCCTTCAGCTACGTCATTTTCTACGACCTAGCAAGGCGCCATTATCAACTGCTATTTATCTTGTGATGCATGTACCGTCAGACCGATGTTCACCAATTATGGATGAAAGTTAAGTATTCCAGAAGCTACGTACTATTTTTGCTACTATAAAGACATTGTCCTGTTCCAGACCTCACGCCATCCTGCGTGAGCTTAACGCGTGCCTTTCGGCTACCTCGTAGTGGCTTGGCTGTCTTGCCAAGTCACAACAGTTATAAAAAATCTGGGTTTTGGAGAGCGACGCCACAGGACAACAATTGAATACAACCGATTGATTTGAAGTGATGATTCACGCCATATGCTGTGGCAGTCCAATGGAAAGGGTTGAATTCGGCGAATGCCTGGAGACGTTAGCTGCCATCATACGTAGTGACAAAGTGAAGTACGATGGAGGTGTTAACAGTATGGAGGAGTGGTCCCTTTATTGCGCCTAAGAAAATTCTGAATGCAGAAGGAAATGAACAAAGTTTACAACATTGTTAACTGCATACACCAGAGGAAAATTTCTGAGGCGATGATTGTATGAGCATGGCAATGTATCGTATCATAAAGCAGTATCTGCGAGGCAATGGCTTGTGCAGAATACCATTCCGGAAGTGAAACTGCCTGCCCGAGTCTCGAGCTGAACTCAATGCAATACGTTTGAGATTTGTCAGAAGGTTAGCTTCGGTCCGAACCCTACCATTCAGCATCACTAATTTCTCCTGTTTCGCCTCTTGAGGAAGAATGGGCTGCCATTCCTGCACAGTCATTCAAACACCTCATTGAAAGTGTGCCCAGCAGATTTTAAGACGTATATCAGCAACTGCTGTTCAGTTTTTGTACGGGTTTCATCGATCATCGATAGACTGATTTACGATGACGGTTTTTCTACATTATTTATAACCTCTACGCCAGACAAGTTGTCCAGCCGTCCATAGTTACAAGGATACCATCAGATCTGTTAATCACGGATACTGATGAGACTTTGGTATGATGTAAAGGCACCTCACCTGAGTACCCGGCTTGCGGCTTTTCATGTTCCCGAGAAAATTGATGATGAAGTTTTATGCCTACCTGTGACGTTAGTCATGTTTCGACTACTAGGTAAGTCAACGTAGCGCTGTGGCTAAGGTTCAAGGCTCAACTCGCTTGCGGTAGGTGTTGGTCATGGCCGTGTACTTTTTTTTCGATTTGATTGTATAGAAAAATGATTAAATACTGGCATATATAATGCAAAATTATTCAAAAATAGTCAAATAATATCGCTAATAAACCAAACTTTTTAGATGACCTTATTGGGAATTTCGCGTCTGTAGCACGTGATCTTCGTGGTGTAGCAATTTTAATGGCCAGTAGTGTACATCGACAAATGAAGGTTCAGTACGGTAATGCATGTTTGTCACAGCAGCAAGTCTACAGATGAAGTAGGAAGTTTGGAAATGGGGTGACTTTAGTGGAAGATGCTCCTCGTCCAGGTCAGGCACAACGAGTTGTGACTCCACAGAACAATGCAGCAGTTCAACCCATGATGAAGGAAAACCTGCGAGTGACACTGAATGACATTGCAGCATGTTTACAGATTAGTCATGGGTCAGCGCACCACAATGTGCATGGTATGCTCCAGTTTCACAAAGTGTCTGCAAGATGGGTGCCACGGCAGCTGACTCCTGAAATGAGAGAACGATGTATTGATGCTTGTGAAGAACTTCTTCGGCGCTTTTAACGAGAAGGTGATGGCTTCCTTGCAAGAATCGTTACTGGGGACGAAACCTGGGTTCACTTTCACCAACCGGAAACGAAGAGAGTGAGCAAGGAATGGCGTCATTCCTTCTCACCAAAACCAAAGAAGTTTCGAGCAGAACCATCAGCAGGGAAGGTTATGCTGACTCTCTTTTGTGACGAAAAAGGCGTCATTTTGGAGCATTACATGCCTAGAAGGACCACTGTCACCAGTGCATCATACACAGATCTCCTAAAAAATCATCTGCGGCCTGTAAACAAATCAAAGCGACTTGGATTGCTGTCAGCAGGTGTCCTTATGCAACATCACAATGAAAGGCCCCTCAGTGCCCGTACAACAGTTGCAACAATCACAGACCTGCATTTTGAGTGTCTTCCTCATCCACCATACTTACCAGACCTTGCCCCAAGTGATTTCCATATGTTTGGACCACTCAAAGACGCAATAAGAGGAAAGACGTTCCGTTATGATGAAGAGGTACGCCACGCGGTGCATTAGTGTTTGGGCGGATTATCAAAAGAATTTTTTTCTAAAGGAATTAATGCACTTTGGAAGCGCTAGAGGACTCGCATTGAGCGTAGGGGAGATTATGTTGAAAAGTGATACAGCTTTGTACCACTTCTGCACAATAAATACTATTTAAAAAAATATTTAAGGTTTTCGTTTGACTAACCCTCGTACATCTGTGACAGGGCGATTCTTTCAGTTCACAGACCTAAACACTGATACAGCTTGGTTATAACTAAACTTTTGCTACTTGAGCAGGTGCAGACGGAAATCTATTTACCTTCGGGGTAGGAATGATGTTCAGACTGTGCGATGCAGAATTTGCGTTGTTAGTAGTGTTAGTGTCATGATTTGCCGTTAGCCACCGCTACTGAAACGACGACGTAGGGCTGAAACACGAGCGTCGTTGTACATTACAGTTGCAGACAGTCAATATGGATCTGAGCACGATAGGTAGGGCTTCACTAGTAAAGCTGCAGGCCGGTGTCGCCGAGCGGTTCTAGGCGTTTCAGTCTGGCACCGCGCGCCCGCTACGGTCGCAGGTTCGAATCCTGCCTCGGGCATGGATGTGTGTGATGTCCTTAGGTTAGTTAGGTTTAAGTAGTTCTAAGTTCTAGGGGACTGATGACCTGCTCAGAGCCATTTGAACCATTTGAACTAGTAAAGCTGTTTTATCAAAACAACAGCTATAGTACTGCAGCTG
Source organism: Schistocerca piceifrons (assembly GCF_021461385.2). Taxonomy (NCBI): domain Eukaryota; kingdom Metazoa; phylum Arthropoda; class Insecta; order Orthoptera; family Acrididae; genus Schistocerca; species Schistocerca piceifrons. The sequence continues at coordinate 27,060,820 of NC_060143.1, forward strand.
TTCGCTAATATCGACACATTAAAGGAATACGGGGAGGTCCTCTTTACATACCCGGGTTGAAGAACATTTTTTGGAAGTTCCTATTAATTTGCGATTTGAGGATTGCTCCTGGGAAAGGCCGACTCCCAATTACGGCACCAATTCTTGAAGTTACTGTCGCCGTAGATGAGAACGCTGGAAGCAATGTGCGACCTTCAAGCAGTGCTGTGTCAAGACAGCTGAACATTCCGTGGTCCAATGTTCGAAAAGTGCTGCGAGCCATTGTGAAATGGTATCTGTAGTGCGGTTCCAGACTATCGTGGATGCAGAATATCGTCACATCGAGCAACGTTTGTGACCTGGAACGAAAACGCGGTACGCAGTTATCAGTTGTTACCGTCTCATGTGCAAATTAAAATGTGTTTCTTTCAAAGGTTTATTGTTGCTTTTGTTTTCCGCATGTCCTTATAAATATTTCCACAGACTTTCATTGTCCTACGATCACTTGTTTTTCATGGGAAACCTCTCAAGTACCGAAAGCTCAATTTTAACCAGCGTTTACTTACTTGGCGAATGTCCTAGAGCGTATGTGTTGCACTTTTCCTCGAACATATCCATCGCTTATTGTGAAGACGACCCAGAAAATCTTCCGGTAGTCTCTTCTTCCGAGATCTGTATTTTTCTGCATGTTATGACCATGGACGGTTTCCGAATTTCGTTCATGCAGACACACAACTTTCACAAATTGTTTACAGAGACTTGGTGACTATTCTCAAAAGAAGTATCAGGTACTTGTGTCACTCTGAAGCGTAGTACAGTGTTCAATAAAATTTACGTGACTTTCAATAACAATATGTAACTTACTTCTTGAAGCCCCCACGTGTTTCTCAGAAAATGGGCTACCTTAGTAGATAGGTGAACGCCAACTCCACCAACAAAATTTCGGAGGTTGTGAGGTAAGTGATTTGTGCAAGGTATAGGTTAAAGTTAGTCAGGGCCATTCTTTTGTAGGGATTTTTGAAAGTCAGATTGCGTTGCGCTAAAAATACTGTGTGTCAGTTTAAGTACAGTCATGTATAATTGTTCTAAGGGGACTTTTCATAAGCGCACTGGCCCTCGTCGTTGGTCCGGGCCCGACGCTCCTGTTCGTGCCCCGGAAGTGGCGTGCAAACTCCTGCGGCTACCTTCCTGGACCGAATGTTTCCACGTCGACGGATAAGACGTGTTAGAATATGCAAGCGGTCGCTGCGATCTCCGGACTTCTCCGTGTGAGATTATTTGAAAAACGTTGTGTGTGCCTCGCTTGAATTTCTCCGTTTGGGATTATGAGAAAAACATTGTGTATGCCTCGCTTGAAGGTGACTTTGGGATATCCGCAGATTGGGAATTCAAAAGCCTCCTGACACGCACAGTGGTTACGTTTACTATAAGCCAGACTACAAGTTGGGAAACGGGGCCAAATTTCTAGCAGTTTACTGTCGAGTTGAGATTTTCACACACAAATGTTTTATTCATATCTTACAGAAACTAGCAGTACGCCAATAAACAGCCTTTTAAACACGTCGCTAACGGCAATCAAATCATTTATAGCAATACAACAACTTTTAAAAAAATTCTTTTTTCAAAAAAATGGGAGTAACAGTACGGCAATCAACAACCTTGCAAAACACGCCGCTAACGGCAATCAAGTTATTTACAGCAATGCAACAGTTGAAAAATTTCTTTTAGAAACGGCAATCAAGTCATTTATAGCAATACAACAGTTTAAGATTTAAAAAAAAAACCACTGAAGTTAACAGTACAGATATAACAGCCTTTCAAAAGACGCCGCTAACGGCAATCAAGTTATTTATAGCAATACCACAATTTAAAAAATTGTTTTTTAAAAAAAAACACAGAAGCTAGCAGTACGGCAATAAATAACCTTTCAAAACACGCCGCTAACGGCAATCAAGTAATTTATAGCAATGCAACAGTTAAAAAAGTTTCTTTTAAAAAAAACACACACACAGAAGCTAGCAGTACGGCAACAACAGCCTTTCAAAACACGCCGCTAACGGCAATCGAATAATTTTATAGCAAGACAACAGTTACAAAATTTTAAGATCATTAGTAAACAGGCTACTAAAGTAAATACAGAACTTTGTTAATAAAGTACGGTGAGGTAGTGAAGCTATCAACACGACATTTAAAAAAAATCAAAGGTCTCAGCAAACACACGATTAATGGCAATAAAGCAATGGAGGAATTTAAAAAAGATTTTAAACAAAAGTGTACTGGAATATCATTAGAACACAACAGATATGACGGACCCGTGTAAGGCAGAATACTGACCAATTTAAATACGCCCGTAAACACAATTGCCACTCTCAGGCCGGTTACTGCACCGACATATAGCCAACGATAACTTGTAATAAGATGACTTAACTTGCTGACAGAATTAGAGCTAACCTCGTGCAAGGAAACATTACACCACATAGTCCTGAATGAGCGACCACATCATCGACCAACAAGCAGCATGAATTTACTCATAAACACACGACAGACTAGCGAAACAATTAAACTGCCAAAACTACACCTCCCTTCGGGCAGTAACGAGAGGAGGAGGAAAGGTCTTCAATTACACCGGTGCCGGGGACAGCAAACCCGATCGCCGGAGGCCACAAGGCAGAAGAGACACTGGTTACGCAAACTTATTACTTAATGATTAAACCTTCCATTAAGTTAACTTGCAATTATGCTCGAACAGGCAGTACACGACCTCCGATGGCAAGGATCCACACATCCGACCGCGCACGCGTCGCCAGCGTACCGAACACGTCACGGTCACGCGACAACACGCTCTGTCAGCAGAGTTCACGTCTTCTCTGCAACGTTGACGGGTAGTGACCACTCCTGCATGTTAGGAGTCTCCCTTTTAAACTCCAGTGTTGAAACGGAGGACTTGAAGAAGCTTGTTAACGTCCCACCAAGGCGAAATGAACAGCAACTACTCGTGGGGCGATTCTGTATACAACCAGCCCGCGGGGAGCTCTTCCGTCAACTCGACCCGCTCGTTACACACAACCGACATACACCACGTGGCGACTCGGTACAACCGACCACGCCTGCTTCGCGCTGGAGAGCCACACTGCCCTCCCGTGTCCACCACACTCTCTGCGCGCAACCCCCCCCCCCCCCCCTATTTCCGCGCCAACACACAAGGTTACAACCGGTCAGAGAGCTCACTTCCTCCATAGCAGCTTCCCGGACGCAAAAACGCAGATATCGATAGCTGAGAGAAAAGACAACCAAGCAGCCACTTAATGACAGACAACATATCAAACAAACATGTCAGGAGAAGAAAAGAAGAACCAATGCAATCTAAACACAAGGTTTAGCACGAGTCGATACACGGGTCACCTCCGTTACCCCAGACAAGCTTGTGTGCACGTAGGTTGAGATGGAGTATCGTTTAGACATTTTACGGGCGACGAAAAGCGTCAATGCAGAAGTAAACTGATCTGTTTTACAAGTGTATTTCAGTTACTTTACATAAAGCGAGTGCGCCCAGAAAAATGTCTCTGAATTTTTTTACAAGAAGGCTATTAAAGTTAAAAAAAAATAAAACAAACGTTATTAACATTCTGCAGCTTTATTCTTCACATCTACAAATTTGCAGCTGTCTGCCGCTAGATGGCTCCCAATTGTACCTTGCACTATGACAATGTATAACGCAACCACGTCGGTGCGTGAGAAACAGGCTGCGGCAATCAAGTTTTGAATCCGAAGAGGTCGCCCCCACACGTGGAGTAATCTCTACAATCTGACAATGCCTGGCCATGCAAGAGCATTGCGCCATCCACAACAATCCGTCTCCTTGGTTCACTGTCATCGGTCATTTCCCATACGATCCCGCGCTGGCCACTTCAGATTTTTCTTTGTCTCCAAAACTTAAAGAATACCTTCGAGGACTTCACTTTGTTAATGACGAAAACGGTGCAAGCAGAGGTGGGGTTGTGGCTCCGTCAACAAAGTCAAACATTCTATAGTGATGGTATCAACAAACAGGTTTCTCATTGGGAGAAATGTGTTCGTCGCCAGAGTGAGTATGTTGAGATATAAGTATGTAGATACGAAGAATAAAGATGTATTTTAATAACGTTTGTTTCCTTTTAAAATCTTTGAGAGTTTTCACAAAACCGCTTTTCAGCATGCCGGACCACAAATTGTAAGCACTGGATGGCAGTTATTGAACTATACGAAAAAAAACGTAAATTTGTTACAAACTACGGCGTGCACACACTTTATTCAACATGTAAACGTTGACTACAGATATTTGGCTTTAGGTTATGACATATTCGGTATACCTGCCTGTTGTGGACTGACAAGACAGCCAGTCCACAGTGACGGGTGACCGAAAGGCACGCACTTAAACTCACGCAGGATGGCGTGAGGTCTGAAACAGGATACGTAATGAATGCTATAAAGAAAAGTACGTAGCTGCTGGAATACTTAACTTTAATCCACAATTGGTGAACATTGGTCTTGTTACTGTACATGCTTCATTAGATACATAGCAAAGGATAAATGGCGCCTTGCTAGGTCGTAGCAATTGACTTAGCTGAAGGCTATGCTAACTATCGTCTCGGCAAATGAGAGCGTAATTCTCAGTGAACCATGGCTAGCAACGTCGGCTGTACAACTGGGGCGAGTGCTAATAAGTCTCTCTAGACCTGCCGTGTGGTGGCGCTCGGTCTGCAATTACTGACAGTGGCGACACGCGGGTCCGACGTATACTAATGGACCGCGGCCGATTTAAAAGGCTACCACCTAGCAAGTGTGGTGTCTGGCGGTGACACCACAGTCACCGGCTTTCTGTAGTTAGTACGTTTTTCGAGTGAGATTGCACTTGCCTTCGACGGAGACAACACTGAAAATAACTGGAGATTTTCAGGTCCTCCCACACCTTTGGAATACCACATCCCAAGACTACAAAATCACAAGGCGTGGGAGGGGTGCTATGGAGGATTTACCCAAAAAATACTAAATGTTACGACAAGACATGGAAAAAAATACACAATTTAAAATCAAAACTTATGAGAGAAGAAGCTGTGCGAGCTAATAAAAAGTTGTATTTTTAATACGGACCGATACTCTAATTTTTACCTTTAATGAGAAATATGAATTATAGATGTATACAACACATGTATTGTTTATAATTCTCTCTATATATATACGCATTCAGTAAATTTTCACATAGCCAGCCACTGTGGCCGAGCGATTCTAGGCGTTTCAGTCTGAAATCGCGCTGCTGCTACCGTCGCAGGTTTTAATCCTGCCTCGGGCATAGATGTGTGTGATGTCCATAGATTAGTTAGGTTTACGTAGTTCTAAGTCTAGGTGACTGATGACCTCAGATGTTAAGTCCCATAATGCTGAGAGCCATTTGAACCATTTTTATTTTCACATACACATATCAATACCTCTTGTTATAACAGTTCCTTTTGAACCGTCATTATTGTTATTTATCTGATATTTGCCCCTTGATCCCAGTTATGACTTGTTTAGTTGAACACCTGCCGATGACTGAATGTGGAACTATAATTTGTGTACTCACAACCGAAACTAAACACGGCTGAAAACACAAAAAAGTAATATTTCTGTCATTTACAAGATCTTTCAGCGAAGTAATTATTGCTTCACAGGTTTCTGGGGCGATACTTCAGATTGCTTGTTTTGCAATTCTAAGTGTGTATACTACAGGCATGGAGCCGGACTGCAAGAGCTAGCCTGACCAAGACTGGAATGGTGTCCCTAAATACAGAGTAATCTTTAGAGATCTTTTCTCCAAACATCTGCAGAAGGGGTTTCGAAATCGGCAGGGCACATTCTTAAAAAAATTCTGAAGCCCATACCATCTTCTGGTTTTGATTTTTCGAGAAGATTCATAGCACCCATTATGCATCCCGAAAACACAGTTCTCCTCTAGCGACATTTACGTTGCTTTTCTTACGTTGTAAAAAAGTTAAATTGACTAAACACAAATTAAATATACGGAGAACACTTTGTGCAAACGCTGCGCCGTGATCACTCGAGTGCATCTGACTCAGAAGATGTCGAGATACAATGTCGCGCGACTTTATAGGTGTATACATGTCTTCGTGAGCTGCCGCTTTGTGCAGACAAGTTCATTAATTGCAAGTAAAACAATTTGAAGAACGTCGAATAATGATATTGATACTGCCCCTTAACTCTTAACTGCAACGTAATTATTATTACGGATATTTGCAAAATAAGTATTACTGAAACCCATACCAACTTCTGGTTCTCATAGACGTGTAACTATAGCACACCCATGGAAACAAACGTGTTACTGAACGAAACATATTGTCTATAAAACTCACGTAGAACTCTCATTTGATTTCACTACAAATTTCAGAGCAAAGTCACCAACACACGCTTATGCAAACACATTCCTTTTTAGGGCAGAGGATAATTTATTTCAGTCTGTCAATTTAAGAATGCAGCCTTCTTGTCGGAAGGCTCCCAAACGCCTACATGATACAAGAGAGGTTGGAAGTTTTAAATGTGGGGAACGCAGCGCACACAATGCGGTCCGAGGAACAATCCTGAGAAAGAGAGCAGAAAAAAGCAGACGGGCGGCTACGCACTCGCCCGACCAGTTCTTATGTAGGCAGCTTTTTAATTTGTGGGATTCCCTCGCTTCTCACACACCAGCTTGCCACCTGCGGGTCGCTTGTGGTTGCGGCTGGCTCTGAAACTGTTCGCACAGCAACTTCAGTAACTGCTACACAGCCACCTCAGACAGACCGGTTCATACAAGCGTTATTTGTACGCGTAGCCCTGCGAAAGTTAGAGACTAAACATACACGGGTGTATTAACGAGTCCATTAAAAGCAACTGTACACATCATTCACAACACTTGTTACAATAAGAATCGTTACATGTATGTATGTATGCTTGCATGTTGTACGTCTCCTCCTAAACCACTGGACCTATTTCAACCAAACTTCTTACACATTTCCCTTACTGCCAAGCAACAATCGCTGTGGGTGTAAGAAACACCTGTATATCACATTTCAGGAAATATGACGTCATAAACAATGAGATGCATGAAAAACTGCCGCATCATGCATGGTGTCTATATTTATGACTTCTATCTTACTAATTCTGTTCACAATAAATTTCGCAGACCGTATCTACATGAGTCTCTACATGCACTTACAAAATTATATCGTGGCACCACAGTTAGTTCAGGACATATGACGTCGTAAGGTCTGAGATGCGTGAAAAATTTCCTCAATGTGCATGAAGTTTATATGTTATACTTGTTTGCTACCTACTACATTATAGGCACATTTTGCAGACAGAATCCACATATGTCACTGAATGTACCTACAAAATTATATCATTGTACGACACATAGCCAAGCGGATATGACTTAAGGTCATGAACACTGAGACGCGTGAAAATATGCCGCAACAAGCATGAAGTTTTAATACATTTATTCTTTACTCCTAAGGCACTGCTGCAGCCGAGTCAACTTCAAGAAATCTCTGGAACATGGCAGCGCTTTTTACAGCTTTCATCTGCAAAGCACAAATGGCTGTAGGCAAAAATACACTACTGGCCATTAAAATTGCAACACCAAGAAGAAATGCAGACGTTAAACGGGTATTCATTGGACAAATATATTATACTAGAACTGACATGTGATTGCATTTTCACGCAATTTGGGTGCATAGATCCTGACAAATCAGTACCCAAAACAAACGCATTGACTCAAATAGAGCTTGGATGGCGTGTACAGGTACAGCTCCCCATGCAGCTTCAACACGATACCACAGTTCATCAAGAGTAGTGACTGGCGCATTGTGACGAGCCAGTTGCTCGGCCACCATTGACCAGACGTTTTCAATTGGTGAGACATCTGGAGAATGTGCTGGCCAGGGCAGCAGTCGAACATTTTCTGTATCAGAAAGGCCCATAGCCCATACAGGACCGGCAACATGCGGTCGTGCATTATCCTGCTGAAATGTAGGGCTTTACAGGGATCGAATCTAGTGTAGAGCCACGGGTCGTAACACATCTGAAATGTAACGTCCACTGTTAAAAGTGCCGTCAATGCGAACAAGAGGTGACCGAGACGTGTAACCAATGGCACCGATACCATCACGCCGGGTGATACGCCAGTATGGCGATGACGAATACACGCTTCCAATGTGCGTTCACCGCGATGCGACCATCATGATGCTGTAAACAGAACCTGGATTCATCCGAAAAAATGACGTTTTGCCATTCGTGCAACCAGGTTAGTCGTTTGAGTACACCATTGCAGGCGCTCCTGTCTGTGATGCAGCGTCAAGGTTAACCGCAGCCATGGTCTCCGAGCTGATAGTCCATGCTGCTGCAAACGTCGTCGTCGAACTGTTCGTGTAGATGGTTGTTGTCTTGCAAGCGTCCCCATCTGTTGACTCTGGGATCGAGACGTGGCTTCACGATCCGTTACAGCCGTGCGGATACGATGCCTGTCATCTCGCCTGCTAGTGATACGAGGCCGTTGGGATCCAGCACGGCGTTCCGTATTACCCTCCTGAACCCACCGATTCCCTATTCTGCTAACAGTCATTGGATCTCGACGAACGCGAGCAGCAATGTCGCGATACGATAAACCGCAATCGCGATAGGCTACAATCCGACCTTTATCAAAGTCGGAAACGTGATGGTACGCATTTCTCCTCCTTACACGAGGCATCACAACAACGTTTCACCAGGCAACGCCGGTCAACTGCTGTTTGTGTGTGAGAAATCGGTTGGAAACTTTCCTCATGTCAGCACGTTGTAGGTGTCGCCACTGGCGCCAACCTTGTGGGAATGCTCTGAAAAGCTAATCATTTGCATGTCACAGCATCTTCTTCCTATCGGTTAAATTTCGCGTCTGTAGCACGTCATCTTCGTGGTGTAGCAATTATAATGGCCAGTAGTGTAATAGCTGTCTATAGAGCTTTGAAAGGCGTTGTCATGGGGACGTTTACAAAATCGTGTTGTAGTCACACGAAGCGGCTGCGACCAGCTTCATGGGCATGTAACTAGAAATATTTTTTATAATCAAGTTCGGAATTAAATATTACAGAGAATTTGTATTTTGCATATTATGTTTCTTAATTGCGATACTGTATTTACAAATTTGTATATTACGCATATTTCCTTGTACGAATGTTTCATGATTTGAAAGGTGTTTTCACGAAAACATGGAAATGAGGTTTTTTTCGATTTTACACTACAAACACAGTTCATTTTTTATTTTAGTTTCTAGTAGAAAATCGTCATAATACATACCTGGGCGATAGCGGGCCTGTCAGCTAGTTAATTAAATAATACTGCTACGTATGAACAACCACACAAGAATGCAAGGAAACGTATGCTGATGTGTGCTGCCCACTAAGATCTCTTGCAATACACTAAGCTCTCACTTCCACTCGAGGGACATGTCTACTCGAACTTTGTCGCGGACCGCTTAATAAAACTAGAACACAATTGATACCTTCCTCATTGCAATCTGTTAACACCCACAAAGAAACTACCTGCATGCTTCACTACGGGAAGAATAAATAAGTTTTTTTCTTTGGTACGCATTTACGTATCGCGACAGACATGTCAGTGCGTGCACTAATTAAATTGCGAATGGCTGAATAAGAATAACTCGTCGCATACTTGCAGGCAAGAGTTCCAGCCATCTGTTCTCGATTTCAGATTAGGTACTGAAGAGGGTCCCACAGCGTCATTTCCGCAGCGACACTTTCAATGAATGTGGCATTCTGACACACCTGTGACACGAACAGGATCGAATTCTTCAGTTCCATATACTTTCGGGTCGTGATCCTTGTGTTCACACGTGTCGTTTAGAACCGAGAGCGTTGGTACGATGGTTGAGACAGAATATTAGTATTTGGGAGGACTGGGATTCAAATCCCCACTTTGCCACATTTATTTGCTTTTTCAGCGTGATCCTCAAACAGACTGCTGCCTATTCCTTTACACAGCTTCACAAACTGAGCATTTAATTCGTCTCTAAGTACATCGACGCTGACACTTAACCTACAATAGCTATTTGTTAAATCTTAACACACTGGTGGCCAACAACTTTTTGAGAATTTTGTAATTATGTAAGTGACTTAAAATAGCTAGAAGACATGTAGGAATGCAACACTGAATAAAATATTCTCGTGCTTTCATCCACATCAAATAGTTAAGTAACTGCTGGCTCTGACGTCCCTGGTGTCCGCATTATCGTAATACGAGGTGTGACTAGAAAAAAACCGGACTAGTACTGGTGAAACAATAAAACGAGTGCAATAAGGCTGAAAGTCGCGTGGCCTGTCACGTGACTCTCGCTCCGCCTACTGCTCGAGTTTCATCTGCCTCCTGCACTCAGTCTGCCCGTGGCGTCTGTTTTAAGTAGTTGACGTTTTGTCTGTGCGTCGGAAAATGTTGAGTGTACAGAAAGAACAGCGTGTTAACATCAAATTTTGTTTCAAACTAGGAAAATCTGCAAGTGAAACGTTTGTAATGTTACAACAAGTGTACGGCGATGATTGTTTATCGCGAACACAAGTGTTTGAGTGGTTTAAACGATTTAAAGACGGCCGCGAAGACACCAGTGATGACACTCGCACTGGCAGACCATTGTCAGCAAAACTGATGGAAACATTGAAAAAATCGGTAAACTTGTTCGACAAGATCGCCGTTTAAGAATCAGAGCAGTGTCTGAGTTAACAGGAGTTGACAAGGAAAGTGTTAGGCAGATTCTTCATGAAAGTTTCAAAATGAACAAAGTGTGTTCAAAAATGGTTCCAAAGTGTCTCACAATTGAACAGAAGGAACGCCGAAGAATGATTTGTTCTGACATCCTGGAAAACATTGAAAGTGATCCCACCTTCTTACAAAATGTTATTACTTGCGATGAATCGTGGTTTTTTACTTACGATCCCGAAACTAAACGCCAATCGATGCATTGGAAAACTCCTGGTTCTCCACGACAAAAAAAAGCACGAATGTCAAAATCGAAATTCAAGGCAATGATGATTGTTTTTTTTGACATCAAAGGGATTGTGCACATTCATTGGGTACCAGAGGGACAAACAGTGAATCAGCATTACTACATTAGCGTCCTGGCTACCCTACGTGAGTAAACGGAACGATTTGTGGAGAAAAAAGTCATGGATCCTTCACCAAGACAATGCCCCAGCTCACAGTGCGTTGTCAGTGAAGACGTTTTTGGCAAAACACAACATTCCCATCTTAGATCATCCACCCTACTCACCTGATTTGGCCCCCTGTGACTTTTTTCTTTTCCCTAAAGTCAAGTCAGCTTTGAAAGGAACTAGATTTGAGACTGTTGAAGCAGTAAAAGAAAAAGCGACGGAAGTAGTGTATGGACTTACCGAAAATGATCTGCAGCATTGCTATGAACAGTGGAAAATTCGTATGGAGCGGTGTAGAGACCGAGGAGGAGAGTACATTGATGGAGATAACATGAAATTGTAAATAATTGTAAATAAATGTTTTTTCCAGCATCAGTCCGGTTTTTTCAAGCCGCACCTCGTATATGGTCATACGTTGCACCCGCTATCGATGCTTAAACCTCGCTGTCGTTGGATCCCACACAGCGCTGAGCTGTAGACCAGCGTCTCTACTGAGAATGTTGTCAGTGGTATTTATTTCGATGCTTTCTTTAATTAGACTGTCCCAGAGCCGTTAGTGTGAGCCACGACAGACGTGTAGTCAGATTTAAGGCGGCGGCTGTTTTCCAGAGCATGCTCATCTAAAGCTGACTCTAATGCCGTAGTCTATAAAGTATTTTATGCCCCGTCTTTAGTGCGCTCTGTTTATCCAACATAAAAAACGAGGAAGAGAAACCAGAGCGCGTTGTCTGAAGAAAAATTGGCGACAGCCGCAGCGTATTTTGTAAGCTTCAGATCTGTCGAGGCCTGCTGCATATTTAACTAAACTCTGTGGTTGCCGGATTTTCGACGGAGTTTTGACGATCGACTTGACTTTGTGTCTCTTCATCAGGCTGCACATCTTAACCGACAGGTAAACACAGAACGGCGAAAATGCTAATTTCTTTTCGTCCTCGTCAGTCTCTTAGAGAGATGATGCAAAAACAATCCGTTTCTTTTGTGAACGAGTTTAATTTTTTTACTGGGGACACCGCATTAATTATACTATGTGTACTGGGAGATTAAGGCCACGTGGAGCTTATAACTATTCTACCACTAGAGCAGTTGATCACAAACGGCAGATGAGCACGAGATGCAGGAGACAAAGTGTCACCCGCAACTCCCCGATCGTCGAGTGCGCCATAAGTTATTTCTTCATATTACCCACCAACAAACAGTAGTCTTAGTCTTAGACACACATTTTGTAAAAAAAATATGAGTGAGCAATATTAGTGAAACGTTCTCCAACCTACAATGTAACGATGAAAATGTGAAAGCAAAGGTGCAGAATTATATGAGTAAGTATTCACAGATTTGTATACGACAACCATTACTTTGAGTAATAACCTAACTTGTTTAATCCGTCTACACCAGTGGTTCCCAACGAGGAGGTAATTACCTCCTGAGGGGTAAAATGAAATTTTCTGAGGAGTAAACACTGTTGTTGTGGTCTTCAGTCCAGAGACTGGTTTGATGCAGCTCTCCGTGCTACTCTATCCTGTGCAAGCTTCTTCATCTCCCAGTACCTACTGCAGCCTACATCCCTCTGAATCTGTTTAGTGTATTCATCTCTTGGTCTCCCTCTATGATTTTTAGCCTCAACGCTGCCCTCCAATACCAAATTGGTGATCCCTTGATGACTCAGAACATGTCCTACCAACCGATCCCTTCTTCTAGTCAAGTTGTACCACAAATTTCTCTTCTCCCTAATTCTATTCAGTACCTCCTCATTAGTTATGTGATCTACCCATCTAATCTTCAGCGTTCTTCTGTAGCACCACATTTCGAAAGCTTCTATTCTCTTCTTGTCTAAACTATTTATCGTCCACGTTTCACTTCCATACGTAGCTACACTCCATACAAATACTTTCAGAAACGACTTCCTGACACTTAAATCAAGACTCGATGTTAACAAATTTCTCTTCTTCAGAAACAGTTTCCTTGCCATTGCCAGTCTACATTTCTTATCCTCTCTACTTCGACCATCATCAGTTATTTTGCTCCCCAAATAGCAAAACTCCTTTACTACTTTAAGTGTCTCATTTCGTAATCTAATTCCCTCAGCATCATCCGACTTAATTCGACTACATTCCATTATCCTCGTTTTGGTTTTGTTGATGTTCACCTTATATCCTCCTTTCAAGACACTGTCCATTCCGTTCAGGTGCTCTTCCAGGTCCTTTGCTGTCTCTAACAGAATTACAATGTCTTCGGCGAATCTCAGTTTTTATTTCTTCTCCATGGATTCTAATTCCTACTCCGAATTTTTCTTTTGTTTCCTTTACTGCTTGCTCAATATACAGATTGAATATCATCGGGGATAGGCTACAACCCTGTCTCATTCCCTTCCCAACCACTGCTTTCCTTTCATGCCCCTCGATTCTTAAACTGCCATCTGGTTTCTGCACAAATTGTAAATAGCTTTTCGCTGCTTGTATTTTACCTCTGCTACCTTCAGAATTTGAAAGAGAGCATTCCAGTCAAAATTGTCAGGAGCTTTCTGTAAGTCTACAAATGCTAGTAAAAACTAAACGATTCGATTCTGTTTCAATCACGAAACTAAATTATTTTCAAAAGATCATTACTATTATGGCAACAGATGGCAGGAGGGGGGAGGGAGCAGGGCAGGGGTACTAGCTACCGTCTAATTGTGCTCAGGGCTAATGGTCTAAGAAAGATTGGGAGTCACTGATCTGCACATATATTATCTGACCAGAAACATCCACACACCCGTATGTAAGCAGCACTTACCAGTGGATGTCACGAGACGCGGACCCACCAGTTTAAAACGAGGCGATAAATATTGTATTGTCAGTAGAAAGGCAGTAACAGCAGGATGGTTTCGTCAGAAGAATTCACTGACCTCGAACGTCGTCTAGTCAATGGACGTCACCTGAGTAACGAATCCATGAGGGTCATTTCTACGCTCATGATGACTGTTAGTCAGATGATTATGACCTTAAATACGAAGGAACAACCACAGCCAATCCAGCAGGTAGAGATGGCATGTATTGACGGACTGTCGAGCAATGCGTAGGTTGGTTATAAAAAAAAATCGCACAAAATCAGCGGAAGGATTCACTCATGAGTTCTAGAGTGCTACCAACAGCCCAGCTAGCAACGACAGTTCCCACGGAGTGACAAAGAATGGAGTACAATGATGAAGCGGCTCATCAGCAGCCACACATTTCTTCTTGATGACTGGGAGGGTTTTGGAGAGCGACGCCACAGGACAACAATTGAATACAACCGATTGATTTGGAGTGATGATTCACGCCATATGCTGTGGCAGTCCAATGGAAAGGGTTGAATTTGGCGAATGCCTGGAGACGTTAGCTGCCATCATACGTAGTGACAAAGTGAAGTACGATGGAGGTGGTGTTACAGTATGGAGGTGTGGTCCCTTTATTGCACCTAAGAAAATGCTGAATACAGAAAGAAATTAACACAGTTTACAACATTGTGTACTACATACACTAGAGGAACACTTCTGAGGCGATGATTGTATGAGCATGACAATGGGTCCTGTCATAAAAGCAGTATCTGCGAGGCAATGGCTTGTGGAGAATACCATTCCGGAAGTGAAACTGGCTGCCCGAGTCTCGACCTGAACTCAATGCAATACGTTTGAGATTTGTCAGAAGGTTAGCTTTGGTCCGAACCATAATGTTCAGCATCACTAATTTCTCCTGTTTCGCCTCTTGAGTAAGAACGGGCTGTCATTCCTCGACAGTCATTCAAACACCTCATTGAAAGTGTGCCCAGCAGATTTTAAGCCGTATATCAGGAACTGCTGTTGGGTTTTGATACGGTTTACATCGATAGACTGATTTACGATGAATGGTTGTCTACATCACTTGTAACCTCTACGCCAGACAAGTTGTCCAGCCGTCCATGGTTACAAGGGTACCATCAGATCTGTTAATCACGGATAATGATGAGACTTAGGTATGATGTAAAGGCACCTGACCTGAGTACCCGGCTTGCGGCTTTTCATGCTACGGCCCCCAGCTCCCGAGAAAATCGATGATGAAGTTTTATGCGTACCTGTGACGTTAGTCACATTTCGACTACTAGGTAAGTGAACGTAGCGCTGCGGCTAAGGTTCAAGGTTCAGCTAGCTGGCGGTAGGCGTTGGTCATGGCCGTTTTCTATTTTTTTTTAATTTCATCGTATAGAATAATGATTAGATATTAGCATAAATATTAGCATAAATTATTCAAAAATAGTCATTTTCGCCGAAGTAATTCAATTAATAAAGCAACCATTACAACAAACTTTCTTCATAATTTTAGATAACCTTATTTGGAAACAGCGATCTGTCAGTTAAGTAAAATTGGTAAGAAACAGTCTCGATCGCACAGTGATTTATTAAAAATATTACAGGTTCTGGCCTCTAGTAGCAGGCCACAGCCAAGGCCCAGTTAAAATTCCAAATATTTGGACAAATTTCACTTGATTTGTGTGCAAGGCAGACTGACCAAACACTTTACGTTCAGATCTTTGGAGATGAAAGAAAAGTATGTACCAGCACCGTAAAAATTATCTCCACTTTCCGGACGCTGTGATGTTTATTTTCACTGATAGGATAAAATCTTTGCGAAAAAATTAAAAAGGCGCGCAATATGTTAAATACTAATAGAAAAGTCGATTGTTTAATTCTGCATAGAGTTAATGCACATGCTTCCACTCGGATGCTCAAATATGTGTGGTCCACACTGAAGTTGATCAAAGAAGGAAAAATATTTCTGAATTTAAAAAGAAATTTTTTGGTCTCGCTTCTGCAAAATCCGCGTGCCTGTGAGGCAGTAGCTTTCATTAAATGTGGGTGGCGCTCTACGAATTTGTGCTTCGGTTGCTTCTACGATAAATACCATCCGGAATTCTATTCTAGCACAGCAAGTGATGCGAGCGACAGCGAGTGAGACCAATCCATATTTAAGATTGAATAACAAGTACATAAATTAGCCAAAAACCTGCCTCATAGCCTGCAATTACAAAACATCATTTTACGTACCTAAGAGGCACTACAGTTCAAATCGTATTCAATAGCAAGGACAGAACAGACTTATTAAGTAACAATGGTGTTAATAAAATCACTTGCAATGACTGCAACAAACTGTACACTGGCCGAACAGGCAGGGCTATAACAATCAGCTGATTGAACACGAACACATCTGGGAATTACTTAAGTCAGATTCCACCTTTGCCGAACACATGCTGAAGGGAGGACTCAGATACCGAGTCCGCACAGAAGTACTACATGCTGCCAACGAAGGAAGAAAGCTAAGCCTGTTAGAAGAACTTGAGGTAAACAAAAATTTAGCTGGAAATACCCAGCTGGTTCTAAATGATCAATTACAGCTGTGTACATCATTTTTAAGCTTCACATGATGCAGTCAACCAGCCACATACCCACAAACCACCACAAATACCCATACAGCAACACAAAATTAAAACACGATACCATTTCCTATTCCGCACCTTGCCTACACCACAAAATTCAACAATATAACGTATAACACTGCACTATTGTAAATTTTAACCATGTAATGTGTTGAATATTGCCCATTCCACAAAATTTAATTTACGACCTAAAACATGTTTGTTACACAACGTAAGTTACTAGTGCTCGGATAGACAGTTCTCTATCAATGTCACGACCTCATAAATTATTACATCTTAACCATATAACCAGTAATTCTGTAAGATTTTGTATTTTAAGTATGTTCTATAATACTGTCCATCGCCTAAAGTTTAATTTGTAATGTCAAAAAACATGTTTGTTGCACAATATAAATGAAGAGTGCACAGTTTAACCGTTTCTCAGGCAATATCGAAACCTCTAAAGCTTTAGCATCACAACCATTTCATCTGTAATATTGTTAGTTTAGTTATCCATTGCACTTCGTAATGTCTCTTCGGTAAAGTGTCATTTCAAGGCTAAGAAACAAGTTTAATGCACAACACTCTACACTACGTGCAACTGGATTGTATCCTGCAGATCATGTTTCTTCACCTAAGAACTAGTGTTCCTTTCAGACGTTAGTCATTTGTTCCCTGAAGATGGCCCAGTAAGCCGAAAACTAGTTTGAAATAAACAAGAATGACTGGAACAAAAACAGTCTACTTGTTATTCAAACTCAATCTGTAATCTATTCTCTAACAAACAGAATACACATTTGGAGAAAGTTCGCCATAAATACTGATATAGTAATGAAATTTTGCTTGCCCTGTACTATATTTTCATATTCGGTGCAGTGAAATTGGAAAAAATTACACGGTAGGGTCTGATCCCATACCACCAGCATGGTACCCACGAACCTTAATCGCTGCACTATGTTGGGTTGGTCAAAACATGGCAAACGTTACAGGTGTAGAAGATACGCGTAAGTCTTCAGCATCGATTTTCTGGAAACTAAAGACCGTCGCTTGAAAAGCCGCAAGCCTTGTGCTCACGACAGATCCCTCTACAACACACCTAGGACTCATCAAACTGCCTGATTAACAGGTCCGGTGGTCCTCTTGTTAGTGGTACGCGTACGAAAATGGAGAGGAGGGGGGGCAACAGTTCACAAATAAACTAGCAAGGAGAATATAGACACAAATAAATAATGGTTGAATACTCTTTTGCCAAATTCTAAGATCCAGAAAAAAAGTTTGCTCTCCGAGGCCAAAGGCGATCCCGAATGTTGGTAAAAATTTATTACTGGCAAGCACTTGTAAACGAAGGTGAAACAAAAGCAAAGAGTACGCGTCCTGAGTTTACTTGAGCATTGTGGATTTTCGTGAGACCTTAATTCCGTTGCGATGTAGTCAGTAGTAAGAGCTTCCATAGTAAGAGAGAACACTGTGCGTCAGAAACATATCACGTCATTCAACGGAGATCAGACGTTAGTTTTGCAATATAAATAGATGTCTGAGAGTGATGCAACTTTATTATCACAGATCCAGTGGCCATACGCAACACTGAGACCTCGGTATTGATTCATCAGTTGTGCCGCGTGCCTTTCGAAAGGCAGCTTTGTTTGTGAAATCTTACTTAAAAGCTTTGCTGCTAGCCATAGATAGAAGACTAACTCCACCCCTTCAAAATGTTTAATTTCACTGCAAGACACCCAAATTGAAACCACAAATCACGTACGTATTTCTCTTGTCAGCGCTGAATGTAGGATATACGTAGAAACATCGGCAAGTAAGTTACACATTCCTCCCACGCTAAAAGCATCGCACAACAAGAGTGGCGCATTGTCAAAAGAGAGTGAATGTTCCGAGTTTTCTGCAGACATAGTGATGCTACGGTAAAGACAATAGGTGCATCACAGTGTGCGAATGAAAGTGCACGGCAACTGGAAACGTAGTCCAAAGTTGAAGAACTTAGGACAGAACGATTCTTGTGGGCAAGACGTCCAAATTGTACAGAGATTCATGGTGATATTTTGGTGGAACGTGAAACAAGACCACACATATGTGGGTGACGCTTACTGGGAAAGAAGGCCGCCTTCATCGACCACAGACAATAATTCCCAGGCAATCGAGAAACTGATTCGCAGTCGCAGTGTGACTACCGCGAACACGGTCCGACATTCGCCCACTTCAACAGGCAGAGCTAGCTCATTCCATCGTCCGAGATTGTGTGCAGTATCAGAAGTTGATCTCACGCTGGGTTCAGCCATCACTAGCACCTGCACGCAAATATGCAACGTTTATGTCAAAGCAGTAGGTGGATCAAAACAAAACGTCCAGACACTGTGAGACCAAAATGGTACTGAAACAGAGGATGACAGACTAAAGGCCGAAATACTAAATGTCATTTTCCAAAGCTGTTTCACAGAGGAAGACTACACTGTAGTTTCTTCTCTAGATTGTCGCAAAGATGACAAAATGGTAGATATCGAAATAGACGACAGAGCGATAGAGAAAGAATTAAAATCGCTCAAAAGAGGAAAGGCCGCTGGACCTGATGGGATATCAGTTCGATTTTACACAGAGTACCCGAAGGAACCTGCCCCCCTTCTTGCAGCGGTGTACCGTAGGTCTCTAGAAGAGCGTAGCGTTCCAAAGGATTGGAAAAGGGCACAGGTCATCCCCGTTTTCAAGAAGGGACGTAGAACAGATGTGCAGAACTATAGACTATAGACCTATATCTCTAACGTCGATCAGTTGTAGAATTTTGGAACACGTATTATATTCGAGTATAATGACTTTTCTGGAAACTAGAAATCTACTCTGTACGACTCAGCATGGGTTTCGAAAAAGACGATCGTGTGAAACCCAGCTCGCGCTATTCGTCCACGGGACTCAGAGGGCCATAGACAAAGGTTTCCAGGCAGATGTCGTGTTTCTTGACTTCCGCAAGGCGTTCGATACAGTTCCTCACAGTCGTTCAATGAACAAAGTAAGAGCATATGGACTATCAGACCAATTGTGTGATTGGATTGAAGAGTTCCTAGATAACAGAACGCAGCATGTCGTTCTCAATGGAGAGAAGTCTTCCGAAGTAAGAGTGATTTCAGGTGTGCCGCAGGGGAGTGTAGTAGGACCGTTGCTATTCACAATATACATAAATGACCTTGTGAATGACATCGGAAGTTCACTGAGGCTTTTTACGGATGATGCTGTGGTATATCGAGAGGTTGTAACAATGGAAAATTGTACTGAAATTCAGGAGGATCTGCGGAGAATTGACGCATGGTGCAGGGAATGGCAATTGAATCTCAATGTAGACAAGTGTAATGTGCTGGGAATACATAGAAAGATCCCTTATCATTTAGCTACAATGTAGCAGGTCAGCAATTGGAAGCAGTTAATTCCATAAATTATCTGGGAGTAGGCATTAGGAATGATTTAAAATGGAATGATCATATAAAGTTCATCGTCGGTAAAGCAGATGCCAGACAGATTCATCGGAAGAATCCTAAGGAAATGCAATCCGAAAACAAAGGAAGTAGGGTACAGTACGCTTGTTCGCCCACTGTTTGAATACTGGTCAGCAGTGTGGGATCCGTGCCAGATAGGGTTGATAGAAGAGAGAGAGAAGATCCAACGGAGAGCAGCGCGCTTCGTTACAGGATCATTCAGTAATCGTGAAAGCGTTACGGAGATGATAGATAAACTCCAGTGGAAGACTCTGCAGGAGAGACGCTCAGTAGCTCGGTACGGGCTTTTGTTGAAGTTTCGAGAACATACCTTCACCGAAGAGTCAAGCAGTATATTGCTCCCTCCTACGTATATCTCACGAAGAGACCATGAGGAGAAAATCAGAGAGATTAGAGCCCACACAGAGGCATACCGACAATCCTTCTTCCCACGAAAAATACGAGACTGGAGTAGAAGGGAGAACCGATAAGGTACCCTCCGCCACACACCGTCAGGTGGCTTGCGGACTATGGATGTAGATGTAGATAAAGAAGGATTGAAAATTAAGCAGAGGTTTTTTTCTTCCTGCACGACAAAGGAACAGTACACGGCACGCAGGATACAAGCTTTGGTGTAACAGTTTTCGGTGGGAGTTTGGAAGCATCCGCCATACAGTTCAGACCTTACACCACGCGATTTCCATCTTCTCGGCAAGCTGAAAGTACCTTTGGATAGAGGGGGGTGAGGGTGGAGTAAGAAATTTTTTCCAGTCATGTGGACGTTTACTCACCTTGTTCTCGAATGGGTCCTTTCCCAAGGAGCGGATTTCTATCGTCGAGTAACTGAACAACTGATAGAAAATTCCGACCGTTTTTTAAAGAGACTTGGTGACTTTGTTGAAAAATAATGTCTTGCTTCTGTGTAATTGTGGAGTATAGTGCAGCTTGTAGCACCTCCGTTTATTTATCCCGACCTGATCTGATCGAATAGCAGCCCAATATTTATTATTAATATGACCGTGTACCTAATGGGGCTGGTAATCGGAATTGACTGCTACGGAAGTTGTTACTTTCCAGTTCGTCCTGTTCAATACTGTAATAATGAAATGTCTGGTAGCAAGAAAAACACCAACACAGTTTCACTAATTACGAACCTATATTCGTCTCAAAAACACAAAAAAGGAGACAGCCACTGCCTTCGTCATACATATCTAATTACGGCTAATCTCAGCACAGGCTTCTTCATTTTCCATTATCGTCACACGCTAATCCAACACTGCAATCCAACACTGCAATCCAAGGTGATGCCGGCGCGGTAGACGCGAAACCAAATATCGGCCCTAGAAATGTCACTGATCACTTTCGTAATAATACTTCTTCACCCTCCCGGTATTATTCTAGTACAAAGGGGTCTAACCACGGCGATGGCGACTCCCTTCTCCATTAAAGCCTTACATTTCAACAAAGACCTCCACACACCTCTACCCGCAACATGGCACTGGCTCAACTCCACACTCGCTCTCGCAACACGACACAATCGATTGTTCGCCCTATCGACCTGTGCCGAGTGCAAATTTATAGTAAGGGCCTACGGACCCCTTACAAGCTTGCAATGAAAGTTACTTGGCTTGCCATAAAAATATGTAACTTACGTTTTCAAGTCCCTTCGCCGTCCACCGGAGTCCCTTTCTACATCTACATCTACATCTACAACTGCATCTACATAGATACTCCACAAGCCACCGTATGGTGCATAGCGGAGGGTACCCTGTACCGCTACTAGCCATTTTCTTTCCTGTTCTACTCGCCCTAATTTCTCGTATCTTATCATCCTGGTCCTTACGCGCATTGTATGTTCGCAGCGGTAGAATCGTCAACTGCAAATGCTGGTGCTCTAAATTTTCTCAATAGTGTTTCCCGAAAAGAATGTCGCCTTCCCTCCAGGAATTCCCATTTGAGTTCCCGAAGCATCTCCGTAACACTTACGTGATGACTGGGTGTTGTGTGATGTCCTTAGGTTAGTTAGGGGACTGATGACCTCAGATGTTAAGTGCCATAGTGCTCAGAGCCAACACTTACGTATTGTTCGAACCTACGGGTAATAATCAAGCGGTCCGCCTCTGAATTGCTCTCTTCCTAGTTCTCAACATGCATCTCTCCGTTATGCCTTATTTACTTCTGTGACAGTGCGATTGTTCCAATTCAGAGACCTAAACACTGATACAGCGTGTTTATAAATAAACTTTTGCTTCTTGAGCAAGTGCAGACGGAAAGCTATTTACCGTATGGATACCCAGCTTTATAGCAATGACTAGCTGTACCCGGCGAACTTACAAGGGAACCTCCCCATCGCACCCCCCTCAGATTTAGTTATAAGTTGGCACAATGGATAGGCCTTGAAAAACTAAACACAGATCAATCGAGAAAACAGGAAGAAGTTGTGTGGAACTAGGAAAAAAATTAGTAAAATATACAAACTGAGTAGTCCATGCGAAGATATGCAACATCAATGAGTAAGGGCCTCTAGGAGCGCCGTGGTCCCGTGGTTAGCGTGAGTAGCTGCGAAGTGAGAGGTCCTAAATTCAAGTCTTCCCTCGACTGAAAATTTTAGTATCTTTATTTTCGGAAAGTTATGATCTGTCCGTTCGTTCATTGACGTCTCTGTTCACTGTAATAAGTTTAGTGTCTGTGTTTTGCGACCGTACCGCAAAACCGTGCGATTAGTAGACGAAAGGACGTGCCTCTCCAATGGGAACCGAAAACATTTGATCGCAAGGTTATAGGTCAACCGGTTCCTCCACAGGAAAACACGTCTGATATATTCTATACGACACTGGTGACGGCATGTGTGTCACATGACAGGAATATGTTGTCTACCCACCTAACTTCTACACTTGGCGAATGGGTAAAAAGATTCTTCTACCTTGCCCGATTTAGATTTTCTTGTGGATGTGATAATCACTCCCAAAAATTGATGAAAATATAAGCGTTTGTTACATAAACTGAAAATAAAAAGTTAAACTTTCCACCCGAGGATAGGTTTGAACTAAGGACCTTTCGTTCCGCAGCTGCTCACGCTAACCACGGGACCACGTCGCTCCTGAGCTCACGTGGGCCTTGATGTTGCCTATCATGCGTATGGACTACTCAGCTGGTATATTTTGCTTAATTTTTCATAGTTCCACACAACTTCTTCCTGTTTTCTCGATTGATCTGTGTTCAGTTTTTCAAGGCCTATCCATTGTGCCAACTTAAAACTAAATCTGAGAGGGGTGCGATGGGGAGGTTCCCTTTTTAGTTCCGCCTCTGAAAATCTTTATATGTTATAGCTGACACGGCAAACGTTATTTTGCCGTATAAATGATCTCTAGTCTATAAGAATAATGTATACGTGTAACACAATGAAAACGTGTAACACAATAGCCGTTGTTGGCGGAAGCTCGTGACACAAACAATAACAATGGCCGAAAACTGTGTACGGAGTGTGAAAAGGCTTATTGGGAAGTCCGGCGGTATCGGCCACTATTAGTTGTAACGTTTCTACGGTAGATCGCGCGGATTTAACAATTGCAGCCGATACGCGGCTCGTCCATGAGCATGCAAACACAGCGGCTATTTCGTGTCGAAACGTGTTCGCCAGCATTATGAATGAGGCCAAGCGCACACGCATCGATTTTTAACGTACGTTAAAATATTGTACGATTAAATTCTATTAGAGGAACAAAGGACAGCATAGGAACTTCTTTGTTCCACTAAAAGAATTTGATCGTACGATATACACTCCTGGAAATGGAAAAAAGAACACATTGACACTGGTGTGTCAGACCCACCATACTTGCTCCGGACACTGCGAGAGGGCTGTACAAGCAATGATCACACGCACGGCACAGCGGACACACCAGGAACCGCGGTGTTGGCCGTCGAATGGCGCTAGCTGCGCAGCATTTGTGCACCGCCGCCGTCAGTGTCAGCCAGTTTGCCGTGGCATACGGAGCTCCATCGCAGTCTTTTAACACTGGTAGCAAGCCGCGACAGCGTGGACGTGAACCGTATGTGCAGTTGACGGACTTTGAGCGAGGGCGTATAGTGGGCATGCGGGAGGCCGGGTGGACGTACCGCCGAATTGCTCAACACGTGGGGCGTGAGGTCTCCACAGTACATCGATGTTGTCGCCAGTGGTCGGCGGAAGGTGCACGTGCCCGTCGACCTGGGACCGGACCGCAGCGACGCACGGATGCACGCCAAGACCGTAGGATCCTACGCAGTGCCGTAGGGGACCGCACCGCCACTTCCCAGCAAATTAGGGACACTGTTGCTCCTGGGGTATCGGCGAGGACCATTCGCAACCGTCTCCATGAAGCTGGGCTACGGTCCCGCACACCGTTAGGCCGTCTTCCGCTCACGCCCCAACACCGTGCAGCCCGCCTCCAGTGGTTTCGCGACAGTCGTGAATGGAGGGACGAATGGAGACGTGTCGTCTTCAGCGATGAGAGTCGCTTCTGCCTTGGTGCCAATGATGGTCGTATGCGTGTTTGGCGCCGTGCAGGTGAGCGCCACAATCAGGACTGCATACGACCGAGGCACACAGGGCCAACACCCGGCATCATGGTGTGGGGAGCGATCTCCTACACTGGCCGTACACCACTGGTGATCGTCGAGGGGACACTGAATAGTGCACGGTACATCCAAACCGTCATCGAACCCATCGTTCTACCATTCCTAGACCGGCAAGGGAACTTGCTGTTCCAACAGGACAATGCACGTCCGCATGTATCCTGTGCCACCCAACGTGCTCTAGAAGGTGTAAGTCAACTACCCTGGCCAGAGAGACCTCCGGATCTGTCCCCCATTGAGCATGTTTGGGACTGGATGAAGCGTCGTCTCACGCGGTCTGCACGTCCAGCACGAACGCTGGTCCAACTGAGGCGCCAGGTGGAAATGGCATGGCAAGCCGTTCCACAGGACTACATCCAGCATCTCTACGATCGTCTCCATGGGAGAATAGCAGCCTGCATTGCTGCGAAAGGTGGATATACACTGTACTAGTGCCGACATTGTGCATGCTCTGTTGCCTGTGTCTATGTGCCTGTGGTTCTGTCAGTGTGATCATGTGATGTATCTGACCCCAGGAATGTGTCAATAAAGTTTCCCCTTCCTGGGACAATGAATTCACGGTGTTCTTATTTCAATTTCCAGGAGTGTATTTCCGTACGATAAAAATTGATGCGTGATCTATCGAATAGTGGAAGACTATCACCAGTAGACACCCGGCGGGAAAACTGACCAAGTGATAACTGACCAGTTGTCGACCAGGGTTGAAAATTATTAAATTACTAAAATTGCTATTAAAAATAGGAGTTGGTGGTAGAGGAGTGAAAATTTAGGGTTGCGTGTATTTTGTATCGCCACATCATAAAAAAATAAAAATAAAAAGTTCTGTCTAAAAAATAAGAAATTTTTTTTGGGGTGGACCACCCTTATGACTTAGGGGTATGAAAAATGGATTACGACCGATTCTCAGACCTACCGAATATACATGTAAAATTTCAAAAAGATCGACAGAGCCGTTTCGGAGGAGTATGGCAACTATAAGGAGGATTCAGACTGTGCGATTTAGGATTTGCATTGTTAGTAGTGTTAGTGTCATGATTTGCCGTTAGCCGCCGGTACTGAACCGAGGACCTAGGGCTGAAACACGAGCGTCATTGTACATTGCAGTTGCAGACAGTCAACTTGGATCTGAGCAAGATGACTAGGGGTTCACTCATAAAGCTGTTTTATCAAAACAATAGCAATAGTTCTGCAGCTATTCGCGAATATAGACACATTAAAGGACTACGGGGAGGTCCTCTTTAAGTGCCGGGCTTGAAGAACATTTTTTGGAAGTTCGTATTAATTGACGATATGGTAATTGCTCATAGGAGAGGCCGACTGCCAATTACGACGCAAACTCTTGAAGTTACTGTTGCCGTAGCTGAGAATGCTGAGTGTGGCAGGTGGCAGGTGGCAGTTGACGCTAAATAACCAAAAGTGTGAGGTGATCCACATGAGTTCCAAAAGAAATCCGTTGGAATTCGATTACTCGATAAATAGTACAATTCTCAAGGCTGTCAATTCAACTAAGTACCTCGGTGTTAAAATTGCGAACAACTTCAGTTGGAGAGACCACATAGGTAATATTGTGGGGAAGGCGAGCCAAAGGTTGCGTTTCATTGGCAGGACACTTAGAAGATGTAACAAGTCTACTAAAGAGACAGCTTACACTACACTCGTTCGTCCTCTGTTAGAATGTTGCTGCGCGGTGTGGGATCCTTACCAGGTGGAATTGACGGAGGACATCGAAAGGGTGCAAAAAAGGGCAGCTCGTTTTGTATTATCACGTAATAGGGGAGAGAGTGTGGCAGATATGATACGCGACTTGGGATGGAAGTCATTAAAGCAAAGACGTTTTTCGTCGCGGCGAGATCTATTTACGAAATTTCAGTCATCAACTTTCTCTTCCGAATGCGAAAATATTTTGTTGAGCCCAACCTAAATAAGTAGGAATGATCATCAAAATAAAATAAGAGAAAACAGAGCTCGAACAGAAAGGTTTAGGTGTTTGTTTTTCCCGCACGCTGTTCGGGAGTGGAATGGTACAGAGATAGTATGATTGAAACTTCTTGGCAGATTAAAACTGTGTGCCCGACCGAGACTCGAACTCGGGACCTTTGCCTTTCGCGGGCAAGTGCTCTATCATCTGAGCTACCGAAGCACGACTCACGCCCGGTACTCACAGCTTTACTTCTGCCAGTATCTCGTCTCCTACCTTCCAAACTTTACACAAGCTCTCCTGCGAACCTTGCAGAACTAGTACTCCTGAAAGAAAGGATATTGCGGAGACATGGCTTAGCCACAGCCTGGGGGATGTTTCCAGAATGAGATTTTCACTCTGCAGCGGATTGTGCGCTGATATGGTTCGCAGGAGAGCTTCTGTAAAGTTTGGAAGGTAGGAGACGAGATACTGGCAGAAGTAAAGCTGTGAGTACCGGGCGTGAGTCGTGCTTCGGTAGCTCAGATGGTAGAGCACTTGCCCGCGAAAGGCAAAGGTCCCGAGTTCGAGTCTCGGTCGAGCACACAGTTTTAATCTGCCAGGAAGTTTCATATCAGCGCACACTCCGCTGCAGAGTGAAAATCTCATTCTAGATAGTATGATTGTGGTTCGATGAACCCTCTGCCAAGCACTTAAATGTGAATTGCAGAGTAGTTATGTAGATATAGAAGCAATGTGCGACCTTCAAGCAGTGCACGGGCTATGTCACGACAGCTGAACTTCCCGTGGCCCACTGTTCGAAAAGTGCTGCGTTCGATTGTGAAACGGTATCTCTAGGGCGGTTCCAGGCTACTGTGGATGCAGATGGTCGTCACATCGAGCAACGTTTGTAACCTGGAACCTAAACATGGTACGCAATTATCAGGTGTTATCTTCGAAAGTGGAAACTAAAATATGTTTCTTTCAAGGGTTTATTGTTGCTTTTGTCATCCGCATGTCCTTAAATATTTTCACAAAGTTTTATTGTCCTCCGATCACCTGTTTTTCTTGGGAACTATCTCAAGTAATGAAAACTTAGTTTTAGCCAGCATGTACGTACTTGGCGAATGTCGTAGAGCGAATGTGTCACACTTTCCTCGAATATATCCATCGCTTATTGTGAACACGGCCCAGGAAGTCTCTAGTTAGTCTCTTCATCCGACGTCTGTATTTTCTGCATGTTACGACCATGGACGGCTTCCGAATTTCGTTCGTGCAGACACACAACTTTCACAAATTGTTTACAGAGACTTGGTGACTATTCTCAAAAGTAGTATCAGGTACTTGTGTCACTCTCAAGTGTAGTACAGTGTTCAATTAAATTTACGTGACTTTCAATAACAATATGCAACTTACTGCATGGGGGCTTAATTATTTATTTATGAAATGCAAATAATTTTAATTTTTTGATTTAGTAGCTGTCTGTCCGATTACGAAGTCTCGTAAACGGTTGACCCTGACTAGTTTTAGTACGCAATCTGACTGCATAGAATAACAACAAGGAATGAAAGAAAATTTTCGTTAACACAATTAATTAATTACGTCCCCAGCAACTATAAAACCTACGAAACCAAAACACAAGTGTAATTGTACTGTGTGTGGAAGTGTGATTCAACGTACACATCTGGCACGGTTCTTCTTCAATAAGACAAGAAATTTTAAATACCATTTATAGTGAAGTAATTAAAAAAAATAGAAATACTGTAATTGCGTAAAGAAACCAGAATTACACTCTAATACAAGAACACAAGCCAGATGCTTTGTTGACTGAACCTGTAATGACGCATTATTTAAGACATGGAAATAATGAGAAAAAAAGGGGGAATATTTTACCTTCATATACACTCGTGGAAATGGAAAAAAGAACACATTGACACCGGTGTGTCAGACCCACCATACTTGCTCCGGACACTGCGAGAGGGCTGTACAAGCAATGATCACACGCACGGCACAGCGGACACACCAGGAACCGCGGTGTTGGCCGTCGAATGGCGCTAGCTGCGCACCATTTGTGCACCGCCGCCGTCAGTGTCAGCCACTTAGCCGTGGCATACGGAGCTCCATCGCAGTCTTTAACACTGGTAGCATGCCGCGACAGCGTGGACGTGAACCGTATGTGCAGTTGACGGACTTTGAGCGAGGGCGTATGGTGGGCATGCGGGAGGCCGGGTGGACGTACCGCCGAATTGCTCAACACGTGGGGCGTGAGGTCTCCACAGTACATCGATGTTGTCGCCAGTGGTCGGCGGAAGGTGCACGTGCCCGTCGACCTGGGACCGAACCGCAGCGACGCACGGATGCACGCCAAGACCATAGGATCCTACGCAGTGCCGTAGGGGACCGCACCGCCACTTCCCAGCAAATTAGGGACACTGTTGCTCCTGGGGTATCGGCGAGGACCATTCGCAACCGTCTCCATGAAACTGGGCTACGGTCCTGCACACCGTTAGGCCATCTTCCGCTCACGCCCCAACATCGTGCAGCCCGCCTCCAGTAGTGTCGCGACAGGCGTGAATGGAGGGACGAATGGAGACGTGTCGTCTTCAGCGATGAGAGTCGCTTCTGCCTTGGTGCCAATGATGGTCGTATGCGTGTTTGGCGCCGTGCAGGTGAGCGCCACAATCAGGACTGCATACGACCGAGGCACACAGGGCCAACACCCGGCATCATGGTGTGCGGAGCGATCTCCTACACTGGCCGTACACCACTGGTGATCGTCGAGGGGACACTGAATAGTGCACGGTACATCCAAACCGTCATCGAACCCATCGTTCTACCATTCCTAGACCGGCAAGGGAACTTGCTGTTCCAACAGGACAATGCACGTCTGCATGTATCCCGTGCCACCCAACGTGCTCTAGAAGGTGTAAGTCAACTACCATGGCCAGCAAGATCTCCGGATCAGTCCCCCACTGAGCATGTTTGGGACTGGATGAAGCGTCGTCTCACGCGGTCTGCACGTCCAGCACGAACGCTGGTCCAACTGAGGCGCCAGGTGGAAATGGCATGGCAAGCCGTTCCACAAGACTACATCCAGCATCTCTACGATCGTCTCCATGGGAGAATAGCAGCCTGCATTGCTGCGAAAGGTGGATATACACTTTACTAGTTCCGACATTGTGCATGCTCTGTTGCCTGTGTCTATGTGCCTGTGGTTCTGTCAGTGTGATCATGTGATGTATCTGACCCCAGGAATGTGTCAATAAAGTTTCCCCTTCCTGGGACAATGAATTCACGGTGTTCTTATTTCAATTTCCAGGAGTGTATATTGACGAAAAGCACTCTGATCATTACAATATCTCCATTAGAACAACATCTGCTGTCTATCCCATCAAACAACTGCATAAAACATGGAACAAGCAGTCTCCACTACGACTTCTCGACAAGAACTTTTCACTACGACATCTCAGCAAGCACTAACTACTAACGAGTCCTCGACAAGCACTAACTACTACGACTTCTCGACAAGCACTGCCAGTGGAGGCGGCGGAATAAAACTCTTTGGCGCAATCTCTGGCGCTGTGGCTCAGTGTAGCCACCTTTCATTACTTCTTGAAGCCCCCACGTGTTTCTCAGAAAATAGGCTACCTTAGTGGATAGGTGAACGCGAACTCCACCAACAAAATTTCGGAGGTTGTTGAGGGATATTTTTGAACTGTTTTGGTATGAGGAACCCGTAGTCTCCAGTTGCTCGTCACTGAGTAATAATGTAATCATCGTTTTGTTGTAAGGCTCTATCAGACGCCGTATGCGTAGACTAAAGTATGTGAATTCAGGTCCGCCTGTTATACAAAGTACTGTTCTCTGCTCTGATCTGCAAGGGCAGCCGTCGTGGAGGGCTGATACAGTGAAAGTAACTGACTAGTCCCAAAGTATGTTCGCGGAACATTTTCACGCAACAAATTAGTTTTAGAGATACAGTGATTTGTCTGCAGGAACAGAAGGGGCCTTTAAAGCGTAGAAATGGTGGGAGCATCCTTTAGGAGCTGCTGAAACATAATGCGTAGCTTTTCATGAACAAAAAGGAAGTTTATTTCTTGTGTGGAACGCAAATGGGCTCACAGAGGTTAGTTTTGGAATCTGAGCCATTCTTGGCGGTATTAAGATGTTTATTTTGGTGTCGGAAAAAAGTACGAGAAAAAAGGAGGAAGGAATCGCGTTATTGTTAACTGGAAGCCAGATTCACAGAGAGCGACCGAGCGTCCTGTCGGGCGGCGGCCAGTAGTTATCACGTGATTTATCACCCACGCTTCCTATTGGCTACCGAGAACTGGTGCACAGTGGCCATCTTGTCAGCAGGTCACTTTATGCAGGATCAGACGATCTTTGCTGAATCGACGATAATACTCAGCATGTAAGCCACAATGAATTGTATTTGTACATTATGGAAAACTATCAAAATGAAGAAGTAAAAAACAAAACAAAAATTTTGAAATACCTATCACACTGGCTATGCACTTGTTGACTTGGGAACCAAACTAACTTCTCTTCCGTGGGCTTTGCCCCGCATATTCTCGGGATTAGTACGTTAATCTGGATTTGGTGCGTTAGTGTTAGAGGGGGGGCCTGTGCGCCATACCCCCCCCCCCCCCCCGAGCCCACCACTGGATGGGATTGGTCTACCGCATCCGTCCGCGTCTGATTATACCTCATATGAAAGTTTGAGAACGTTTTCGAAATGTTTGCGAATTGCGTAACTGATGTGGGTTGTGGTTACCAGCCCAGTATTCACCAAATTGGATGTGGGAAACCGCCTAAAAACAACAGCCAGACAGGCCAGCTTGTAAGTAGGCTGTTTGTAAGTTTTTATATTGGTAACGCCACGTAGCGCTCTGTATGAAAATCACTGGCTGTGCTGCGTGCAGTCAGTGGCTGGTTGGCATTGTTGTAATACTCGCCATTGTAGCGTTGGGCAGTTATCTGTTAACAGCGCTTAGCGTTGCGCAGTTGGAGGTGAGCCGCCAGCAGTGGTGGATGTGGGGAGAGAAATGACGGAGTTTTGAAATTTGTAAGACTGGATGTCATGAACTGCTATATATATTATGACTTTTGAACACTATTAAGGTAAATACATTGTTTGTTCTATATCAAAATCTTTCATTTGCTAACTATGCCTTCAGTAGTTAGTGCCTCCAGTAGTTTGAATCTTTTATTTAGCTGGCAGTAGTGGCGCTCGCTGTATTGCAGTAGTTCGAGTAACGAAGATTTTTGGTGAGGTAAGTGATTTGTGCAAGGTATAGGTTAATGTTAGGGCCATTCTTTTGTAGGGATTTTTGAAAGTCAGATTGCGTTGCGCTAAAAATACTGTGTGTCAGTTTAAGCACAGTCATGTATAATTGTTCTAAGGGGAACTTTCATAAGCGCACTGGCCCTCGTCGTTGGTCCGGGCCCGACGCTCCTGTTCGTGTCCCGGAAGTGGCCTGCAAACTCCTGCGGCTACCTTCCTGGACCGAATGTTTCCACGTCGACGGATAAGACGTGTTAGAATATGCAAGCGGTCACTGCGATCTCCGGACTTCTCCGTGTGAGATTATGTGAAAAACGTTGTGTGTGCCTCGCTTGAATTTCTCCGTTTGGGATTATGAGAAAAACATTGTGTATGCCTCGCTTGGAGGTGACTTTGGGATATCCGCAGATTTGGAATTCAAAAGCCTTCTGACACACACAGTCGTTACGGTTACTATAAGCCACACTACAAATTTCTAGCAGTTTACTGTCGAGTTGAGATTTTCACACACAAATGTTTTATTCATATCTTACAGAAACTAGCAGTACGCCAATAAACAGCCTTTTAAACACGCCGCTAACGGCAATCAAATCATTTATAGCAATACAACAACTTTTTAAAAAATTCTTTTTTTAAAAAAAATAGAATTAATAGTACGGCAATCAACAACCTTTCAAAACACGCCGCTAACGGCAATCAAGTTATTTACAGCAATGCAACAGTTGAAAAATTTCTTTTAGAAACGGCAACCAAGTCATTTATAGCAATACAACAGTTTAAAATTAAAAAAAAAACAGAGAAGTTAATAGTACGGATATAACAGCCTTTCAAAAGACGCCGCTAACGGCAATCAAGTAATTTATAGCAATGCAACAGTTAAAAAAATTTCTTTTAAAAAAAACACACACACAGAAGCTAGCAGTACGGCAACAACAGCCTTTCAAAACACGCCGCTAACGGCAATCGAATAATTTTATAGCAAGACAACAGTTACAAAATTTTAAGAACATTAGTAAACAGGCTACTAAAGTAAGTACAGAACTTTGTTAATAAAGTACGGTGAGGTAGTGAAGCTACCAACACGACATTTAAAAAAAAATCAAAGGTCTCAGCAAACACACGATTAATGGCAATAAAGCAATGGAGGAATTTAAAAAAGATTTTAAACAAAAGTGTACTGGAATATCATTAGAACACAACAGATATGACGGACCCGTGTAAGGCAGAATACTGACCAATTTAAATACGCCCGTAAACACAATTTCCACTCTCAGGCCGGTTACTGCACCGACATATAGCCAACGATAGCTTGTAATAAGATGACTTAACTTGCTGACAGAATTAGAGCTAACCTCGTGCAAGGAAACATTACACCACACAGTCCTGAATGAGCGACCACATGATTGACCAACAAGCAGCATGAATTTACTGATAAACACACGACAGACTAGCGAAACAATTAAACTGCCAAAACTACACCTCCCATCGGGCAGTAACGAGAGGAGGAGGAAAGGTCTTCAATTACACCGGTGCCGGGGACAGCAAACCCGATCGCCGGAGGCCACAAGGCAGAAGGGACACTGGTTACGCAAACTTATTACTTAATGATTAAACCTTCCATTAAGTTAACTTGCAATTATGCTCGAACAGGCAGTACACGACCTCCGATGGCAAGGATCCACACATCCGACTGCGCACGCGTCGCCAGCGTACCGAACACGTCACGGTCACGCGACAACACGCTCTGTCAGCAGAGTTCACGTCTTCTCTGCAACGTTGACGGGTAGTGATCACTCCTGCATGTTAGGAGTCTCCCTTTTAAACTCCAGTGATGAAACGGAGGACTTGAAGAAGCTTGTTAACGTCCCACCAAGGTGAAATGAACAGCAACTACTCGTGGGGCAATTCTGTATACAACCAGCCCGCTGGGAGCTCTTCCGTCAACTCGACCCGCTCGTTACACTCAACCGACATACATCACGTGGCGACTCGGTACAACCGACCACGCCTACTTCGCGCTGGAGAGCCACACTGCCCTTCCGTGTCCACCAGACTCACGGCGCGCAACCACCCCTCCCCCCCCCCCCTACTTCCGCGCCGCCACACCACACACCACGTTACAACCGGTCAGAGAGCTCACTTCCTCCATAGCAGTTTCCCGGACGCAAAAACGCAGATATCGATAACTGAGAGAAAAGACAACCTAGCTGCCACTTAATGACAGACAACATATCAAACAAACATGTCAGGAGAAGAAAAGAAAAACCAATGCAATCTAAACACAAGGTTTAGTACGAATCGATACACGGGTCACCTCCGTTACCCCAGACAAGTTTGTGTGCACGTAGGTTGAGATGGAGTATCGTTTAGACATTTTACAGGTGACGAAAAGCGTCAATGCAGAAGTAAACTGGTCTGTTTTACAAGAGTTTTTCAGTTACTTTACATAAAACGAGCGTGCCCAGAAAAATGTCTCTGAATTTTTTACAAGAAGACTATTAAAGCTTTTTTTTAAAATAAAACAAACGTTATTAACATTCTGCAGCTTTATTCTTCACATCTACAAATTTGCAGCTGTCTACCGCTACATGGCTCCCAATTGTACCTTGCACTATGACAATGTATAACGCAACCACGTCGGTGCGTGAGAAACAGGCTGCGGCAATCAAGTTTTGAATCCGAAGAGGTCGCCCACACACGTAGAGCACTCTCTACAATCTGACAATGCAAGAGCATTGCGCCATCCACAACAATCCGTCTCCTTGGTTCATTGTCATCGATCATTTCCCATACGATCCCGCGCTGGCCACTTCAGATTTTTCTTTGTCTCCAAAACTTAAAGAATACCTTCGAGGACTTCACTTTGTTAATGACGAAACGGTGCAAGCAGAGGTGTGGCTCCGTCAACAAAGTCAAACATTCTATAGTGACGGTATCAACAAACAGGTTTCTCATTGGGAGAAATGTGTTCGTCGCCAGAGTGAGTATGTTGAGAAATAAGTATGTAGATACGAAGAATAAAGTTGTGTTTCAATAACGTTTGTTTCCTTTTAAAATCTTTGAGAGTTTTCACAAAACCGCTTTTCAGCATGCCGGACCACAAATTGTAAGCACTGGATGGCAGTTATTGAACTATACGAAAAAAAACGTAAATTTGTTACAAACTACGGCGTGCACACACTTTATTCAACATGTAAACGTGACTACAGATATTCGGCTTTAGGTTATGACATATTCGGTATACCTGCCTGTTGTGGACTGACAAGACAGCCAGTCCACAGTGACGGGTGACCGAAAGGCACGCACTTAAACTCACGCAGGATGGCGTGAGGTCTGAAACAGGATACGTAACGAATGATATAAAGAAAAGTACGTAGCTGCTGGAATACTTAACTTTAATCCACAATTGGTGAACATTGGTCTTGTTACTGTACATGCTTCATTAGATACATAGCAAAGGATAAATGGCGCCTTGCTAGGTCGTAGCAATTGACTTAGCTGAAGGCTATGCTAACTATCGTCTCGGCGAATGAGAGCGTAATTCTCAGTGAACCATGGCTAGCAACGTCGGCTGTACAACTGGGGCGAGTGCTAGTAAGTCTCTCTAGACCTGCCGTGTGGCGGCGCTCGGTCTGCAATTACTGACAGTGGCGACACGCGGGTCCGTCGTATACTAGCGGACCGCGGCCGATTTAAAAGGCTACCACCTAGCAAGTGTGGTGTCTGGCGGTGACACCACACTGCCATCATTGGCGATGACGTGGCGCAGATTAAATAGCGAAATTCTGCATTGTGCCGGAGCATCGATGCTGTCGATGACCTCCTGAATGGCTGTTTTCAGCTTATCAATGGTTTTGGAGTTTTTGCTCTACACCTTGTCTTTAATATAGCCTCACTAAAAAGGGGGTCGCATGTGAGCAGATCCGAAGAAAATAGCAGCAGCGAATCAGGGCCCATTGCCACTGGCCTCTGGGTACCCAAGAGCCAGAACTGGGTCCCCAAAGTGCTCCTCCAGAACGTCAAACACTCTCCTGCTTCGATGGGGTCGAGCTCCGTCTTTCACGAACCACATCTTGTCTAAAACAGGCTCACATTGGATAAAAGGTATGAATTCATCTTCCAAAACCTTCAAGTTCCGTCCGGTACTCACGGTTCCATCAAGGAATATCGTACCGATTATTTCGTGACGACACTGCACACCACACAGTCACCCGCTGAGGATGAGGAGATTTCCCGATCGCGAAATGCCGATTCTCAGCCCCCCAAAAGCGTCAATTGTGCTTATTGACGAACTCATAAAAAAAATGGTTCAAATGGCTCTGAGCACTATGGGACTCAACTTCTGAGGTCATTAGTCCCCTAGAACTTAGAACTAGTTAAACCTAACTAACCTAAGGACATCACACACATCCATGCCCGAGGCAGGATTCGAACCTGCGACCGTAGCGGTCCCGCGGTTCCAGACTGCAGCGCCTAGAACCGCACGGCCACTTCGGCCGGCGACGAACTCATCCAAATGAAACTGGGCTTGCCGGCCGGAGTGACCGAACAATTCTAGGTGCTTCAGTCTGGCACCGCGCGACCGCTACGGTCGCAGGTTCGAATCCTGCCTCGGGCATGGATGTGTGTGGTGTCCTTAGGTTCGTTAGGTTTAAGTAGTTCTAAGTTCTAGGGGACTGATGACCTCAGATGTTAAGTGCCATAGTGCTCAGAGCCATTTGAACCATTTTTGAAAATGGGCTTCGTCGCTAAGCCAAAACAACATGCGCGTACAAATTCCCATCATGCCCCGTGCGGTTTCAGCGACCTATCGTAAATCATGACGATTTTATTTCAAAAATGGTTCAAACGGCTCTGAGCACTATGGGACTTAACATCTGAGGTCATCAGTCCCCTAGAACTTAGAACTACTCAAACCTAACTAAACTAAGGAGATCACACACATCCATGCCCGAGGCAGGATTCGAACCTGCGACCGTAGCGGTAGCGCGGTTCCAGACTGAAGCGCCTAGAACCGCTCGACCACACCGGCCGGCGCGATTTTATTTCATACGGTTCAATAATTATCAGCCTGTATCTGTGTGGACTATTTTTTTAAATTTGTGGTCTGAAATCAGCTTCCATTCATGAGGACACGGTGTATTTTGATGTGGTTGCCGTCACAGCATTGCTTCATTGTGCCACAATTCCACTGCATTCACTCAATCCACACACGAGGTCAATATCGGTCAACGCTTAATCAGTAAACCTGTCCGCGTCGTTATGTTTCACTGTAGACGTACAACTAACACTGCCAGAAAAACTAATCCGAGACAGAACCGAACATTACTGAATGCAAGTTTGAGGGAGAAGTGTAACGTGGGTGTTACTGTTATCATCAGCAAGAACCACGAGTGAATGGAACCATTTTTTTTTTTCAAACAAGACATTTGCACTGTTGTGCAAATACTTTCATCGCAATACACTTGCATTCGGGAGGACGACGGTTCAATCCCGCGTCCGGCCATCCTGATTTAGGTTTTCCATGATTTCCCTAAATCACTCCAGGCAAATGCCGGGATGGTTCCTCTGAAAGGGCGCGGCCGACTTCCTTCCCCATCCTTCCCTAATCCGATGAGACCGATGACCTCGCTGTCTGGTCTCCTTCCCCAACACAACCAACCAACCAATACACTTGCAAAGGTAAACTGGCCTAAGAAATCAAACTAAATGTAGTAACCCAGTAAGGAATCATCGAAGACGTTGTGCCACCTGTAACAAAACTGATAAATGCTTGATCACGCTTCGAAATTTTGGCGGTAGAGTTTGCGTTCATCCTATATGTGTGTAAACTTCCACGGCCGGAATGTTTCCATAAAACGCATATATAATACATACCCAGATGAAGGCCCCTTGCAGCAGTGGCTGAAATGTTGGTTCTTCATTTTACACCATAAAGTGGTCCGCAACCATTAAGATTTTTATGACAGTCTACGTATACCTCAAACACATAACGTCATAAATAAATAAAAGTATTTCTGTCTACACACCAAACCTTGTGTCAGAATAGTAGGAGACTTTGCGCATGTGAAAAGAAGAATGCGAATTGTCATACTACAGGGTGTCTGTAAAGTTCGGCTATCATCATTTAAGAAAGTCGTAACTTTGTAATTATTCGTTGTCTAGTATCATGGTTTGCTGTAAAACGTTTAGCAGCTTTCGAAGTTTGTTTCCCTTCCTGTGTCCTTTGTTGCACATTTGAATTGGAATGCATCAGAATGGCAACAGACCAGGGGAAAGCGCAAACAACACATTTCGTGATAGTTCGACGCTTTAAGTGTGATATGGCCTAATGCTCGACAGTGTGTGTGATTGACCTATTTTTCTTCGCAGAGAAAAGCATAAAGGGAATTAAATGATAATTAAATCAAGACCCAACGCTGCCGACAGGAGTTGATATACATCAACGGGGACAGTTGAAAATGTGTGCCCCGACCGGGACTCGAACCCGGGATCTCCTGCTTACATGGCAGAAGCTCTAGACATCTTTTTTTGCGTTTGGTCTGGGCAGACGTCATAAGACATCCATTCAAGTTGATCGTTGATTCATCTGTGCCCCCGAGGGCACAGAGGATAGTGCGACTGCAGGGACTCATCCCTTGCACGCTCCCCGTGAGACCCACATTCTTCGTATAAAGGGAATTGTTTACCTTCACGAGTTCGAACACTTCCTCTTACCAGAGATCGAAGAGCTGCAACCGTCCAACATCTTCCAGCATGATTGTGCGTCCCTACAATGGAATCTGAAGGTGCTCAATGAGACGTTTCCTGAGAAGTGCATGGGCTGTGATGGTCCCATCGCCTGGCTCCCACGTTTTCCCGATGTCATGCCATTAGAATTCTTCTTGTGGGGTTGCGTCAAGGATCGCGTATACAAAGGACGAGTCACTGGTATTGCTGTCCTCCGTGCACCTACCAATGAAACAAACAGAACTGTTGATGCTGCAATACTAACTGTACATGAGCAGTACTCGAATATGGCCATGATGTTCTACGAGCGATGAGTGGGGCTGACACTGAATGTTTGGCATAACAGAATCTGCTAAATATTTTATAGCAAACCACGAAGCTTTATCTCTAGTAGTCGCGGAGCTATGAATTTTTGAAATGGTAATGAGGCCATTTGAATCTTATAGGCCTATTATTCGCTATGCTGGAAATTGTCAGAGAAACGCTGATTGACGATAGACACGGCGACAGAATCCTACTTTAACTTTTATAGTGCCCCTTTTTCAAGAGAGAATGAGTACTGTATAATGGAGCTACTTACACACTTACATAACACAAGGAAAGTAAACATCAGATTGAAAGGACATATAAGAATTTCTGAGTGATGCAGGAGAAAAACATTTGCATATGGTACAACAAAAAGTAACTTTCTGCTAGGCGTTCACCAATCATTTCTTGATTATGGCTGTAGTATTTGATGTATATGAATAATTAAGAGTTGTAAAGTTAGAAGAAATAATTGATCAAACGCCAGTGAAAAATTGTATAAGCTGTTTCGCCTTGAACTGCGGAGGTCATGCTGAGTTATATAAATGCATATCTCGTACGGTTTCTTTCAAGTTTTTATGCCAGTGGACAGTGAAGTTACTGTAATGACGAGCGTTCTGTAGCAGGTTTAAACGTATAATCATGCCGACAACTCTACAGTCACCTCGTCTGTACGAATATGGACAAGTCTCCAGCGTTTATGACTTCAGTTTGTTACTACTTAGTATCTAATCTTAGATGAAACGCTTTCAAAAACTGCTGGTGCTCTGTTAAAAGAATATTTTCTTTCTTCCCAAAACACGATCAATAGTTTTGAAGGTTGGTATTATAAAAAAACTCAGTCATGCAGTTATCTCTGTTCAAAATGTTCAAATGTGTGTGGAATCTTATGGGACTTAACTGCTAAGTTCATCAGTCCCTAAGCTTACGCACTACTTAACCTAAATTATCCGAAGGACAAACACAGACACCCATGCCCCAGGGAGGACTCGAACCTCCGACGGGACCAGCCGCACAGTCCATGACTGCAGCGCCTTAGAAGTTATCTCTGTAATTATATTCACGACTCAGTTATCTGTAAGCACATTGTAACTCATTAATCGTAGCTCATCCAACCAATTTATTTGTCATTTCGTTTACATCTTGCAGATCTAGCTCTGACCGTCCATGAGATCTACAACACACAGAGTCGCCCACGTTGATTAGCGTATCCCTTGACTTCAGGAAGGTTTTTGATACAGATCCGTATTTTCGTTTAATGAAACAAGAATCGAGCTTACAGAGAATTCATTTCCGTGGAGTTCTCAACGCATCGCTCTTAACAAAAGTCAGAGATGTAAACTTCAGTAGTACCCCGATGAAGAGTGGTGAATCTTTACTGTTTACAGTTTGTGTAAATGATGTAGTGGATAACATCGAAAGCTCTATGAGACTGTTCGCAGACTGTGCAGTTGTCTATAACAAGGTAGGAATGCCAGAACTGTACAGCAAACTGTAGAAAAACCTGCAAACAATCAAGGAGTGATCCATGGACTGACGCTGAACGTAAATAATTGTAACCTAGTGGTCATAAATGGGCTGAGATATCCAGTACTGTACGCTTTCACTGCTGGCGACAGGTTACTGCGAACAGGCAATACGGTAGTTACTGGTAGTAACCACAAGGAACTACCTCCAATGGAATGAGCACAACACATGGAAAACAAACTGCAGTCAAAGCGTCTGCCAGGCTGAGATTCATTGGAAGTATCTTAAGGAAATATAATTCATCCATGAGAGAAGTGGCTTACAAAACGCTTGTTCCAGCGATTCTTGAACGTTGCTCATCAGTCTAGGATCCTGATCAGGTTGGATTAATACGACAAGCAGACAAGACCGGACGAAGAACTACGTGTTTCGTCTCGGGATCATTTAGCCGGCTCAAGAGCGTTACGCAGATGTTCAACATACCCCAATTGCAGACGTTACAAGAGAGACGTTGTGCATCACTAAAAGATTTCCTATTGAAATTCCCAGAGAGTACGTTCTGGGAAGAGTTAGACAACGTGTTAGTTTCCCCCAAATGCGTTTCACGAAATAACCACAACGACCTTTACGCGTTCCATACATGGCTGGAAGAAGCAAAGGGGAGAAGGTAATGGTAACAGAAGACACTCCACCACACACCGTAAGGTGGCTTATGGAGTATAATGTAGATCTAGATATGTATCTATCACCCATCCAGTCGAATTTTGCAGTTATAGACAACACATACTATACGACACAGATAAAAACCACATTTATGCCCTATGCGGGGTTCGTTTCAGAGTTCTGTGTTCGCGAGACGGTGACCACAATGCGAACAAGTAGCTAAAAAATCGGCGTCGAATTTTTTGACGTGTCGAGCTGGTACGCTGCCAGCAGTGTGTTTACCCCAAATTCGTGGGAGGGGATCACGTCGAATCGTTGAGCAGGCAAGTCCAGCGAAGTCAGGTTCCTTCTAAGAACAAAGTAGTGGCTCTTATTTTGTAAGCAAAAACATTATTGTGCTAAAACATAAAATGGCCAGTTCCAATGTATTTACATCGTCAGATCCGTATTACTATCTATGTTGCTTTACTATCAGCTGTGTGCCTGAGATTGAGCGCGATGCCCCATTATTTGCGAAGAGACTTCCATAAGTGAGAACCGTGCTACATGTCTGGAAGTGTACATCACATCCCGAAAATAATACAGGTGGTAGAAAATCTTAAAATGGGCACTTTGAGATCAAGAATTAATAGTTTTTTTTTTATTTTTTATTTTTACAACACACACCTTAAAGAAACAATTTAAGCTCCAAGTAACTGCTAGAGATAACGACTGCCATACTCATTGTATGCATCACAACGGAGCACAGACTCTGACCACACTCTCTCAGACATAACAGTGAGTCAAGCTGCTATCACCCTGCCAAACAGTCCCTCTGCAGCATCAAGTGTGCTTTTGAACAGCGGCGGCTTTAAGTAAACCAACAGTAATATACCCACAAAACTGAAGTGCGTCAGGCAGTTGCTTATTATGAGTACATAACAAAGTATATAACAAAGACATGCCTCACAAGTATCGTTCATTCATGAATTCGTACCGCCTGAAATATTGGTTTTCGATCTTCGACTCCCCATCTCAAACTTTTCAGGATCGTCAAGCGACTGTTTAAGGTTTAAGGTTTTGGGCAGCATACACAGGGTGTCCCAGAAGGAATGGTCAGTACATAGGGATACGACGGAAACGATCACTCCAAGCAGATAGGTCTAGTAAACATGTGTTCTAAGGTGCACACCTTAAGAACCATGAGCACTTGTTCATATTCGCTAGTGCGGAGCACATCTCTTACAATAGACAAGTGCTCATAGCTCTTAAGGTATGCGTTTTAGAGCCCCTGTTTACTTGACAATGTTTTCTTGTTTTGGTTCACGCCGACACGTCGAGAAATATGGAATGCAAGGAGAGTGCGATAGAAGAGATTTGTTTAACAGTATCTAAGATGAAGACGTGCTCAAGGTATGCATCTTAGAGCCTGTATTTACTAGATTTTTTTTTACTTTGAATGATCTCTCGTGTCACATCCCTGAATAGTGACCATTCCTCTTTGGACACCGTGAACAAATGAACAAACGAGACCCCCTGACCATCCTCCTCAATGACCGACAGCGCCTTTTATCAAAAAAACTTGAAACAAATATTTATGTGGCTACATACTGGACATTTACAGTTTTTTCAATAAAAATAACTAATTATTTCTATGCAATACTTCCTCTACGCTATAGAAATACTGTTAAGGAGAAACATCTATAACCTACATTTTAAAACACTTCTCCCGTCTGTCACGTATTTCATTTCTATATGTAGACTAACAAATCAGCACATATCGTACCTTTCTGTTCAAAATGGTTCAAATGACTCTGAGCACCATGGGACTTAACATCTGAGGTCATCAGTCCCCTAGAACCTAGAACTACTTAAACCTAACCAACCTAAGGACATCACACACTACCATGCCCCAGGCAGGATTTGAACCTGCGACCGCAGCGGTCGCGCGGTTCCAGACTGAAGCGCCTAGAACCGTACGGCCACACCGGCCGGCTACCTTTCTGTGCCAAAGTTTAATTCATTAAATGGACTGAAGATAATTCTTCCTTCCAGTGTTGTGAATATTTGTTACTCTCAAACTCAAATGGATTATTGATAACATATTTCAGACGTACATAAGCGTACTGTGAGGCTGTGGTTAACAGTCCCATGGATATAACAGCCACATAATAAATAAATCAAAACACAGCTACAGAAAATCGAAAACAAGCAGAGGGCCTAAGCACCACAAAACTAGACAAGCAGTATAGACACGGCATTAACACAAAACAAAGAACAGTCTCATTTATTACTAACAAAAATAAATGGTACACATTAACATACACATAAAAATTAACAAACAGGATAACAAATATACTCGAGAAACAAAGATTATATGTAACATACAGTACAAGAAACACATTTCAGTCACATTTACAAACATCAACTGAAAAACCAGACAGATAGCAATGATTCAGAATCAGTGTATCTGGCGATGACAAGCAGAAATTTCAAAAAATGCTTCAAATGGCTCTGAGCACTATGGGACTTAACATCTGAGGTCATCAGTCCCCTAGAACTTAGAACTACTTAAACCTAACTAAACTAAGGACATCACACACAT
Organism: Schistocerca piceifrons; assembly: GCF_021461385.2. NCBI lineage: Eukaryota > Metazoa > Arthropoda > Insecta > Orthoptera > Acrididae > Schistocerca > Schistocerca piceifrons. The sequence continues at coordinate 27,104,429 of NC_060143.1, forward strand.
CCATGCCCGAGGCAGGATTCGAACCTGCGACCGTAGCAGTCGCGCGGTTCCGGACTGCGCGCCTAGAACCGCTAGACCACCGCGGCCGGCTGCAGAAATTTCAAAGCCATTTGTAGATACAAAGAAGTATGAAAGTATTCATTCTACCTTTGTGGAACACTTAATCAACTATGAGCACGAGTCGTCTAAAATGGAACAAAATATGATATTCACTAGAATGAACAGTCGCAACAGAAAATTTCTGACATTGCCGGAAAATTTTCGCATACAACCAGCTCTTGCAATGAACAAGAACGTAATAAATGTCTAAATTAACGTAACAACCCTCTGATCATGATAAGAACTAAAAGAATAACAAAACAAAATGTGTAACATAACCAGACTAAACATAAACACACTCATCCTCCCCACCATGACACAAAATAGCCGCCTGCACACAATAACACACGCTCCTCAATAAGAAAGAAGCGAATGCCAAACTGCATACAGACACCACAGCTCAAACAAAAGACGACCTAAAAAACACAGCGACAGCTGACAACACAGCAGAGAGTAAAGATACACAACATAGGTTTTAAACAGAAACATATAGCGAAAGCGCACCGTTTAACTAAAATCTGATCGCAAATCTCAAAAACCGGATATCCTGTTGTACACAGGACAATGAGGAACAATTCCATGGTGACACTCATGTGATAATAAGATTTTTAAAACCCAGAAGTAGAAACAAACAGTACTTCAACGTAGCAAACAAAACATGCGCTCCAAAAAGTTGTTTCTTACTAAAAATAAGATTATAACAAAAAAACTTAATATAGTAACGTATCTGGAAACATTCTGTAACACATTCATTATATACATACAAGAAACGTTTTACAGGCCACTGAGGATGCTTTGTGAATAAAAGCAAGGAAACACATATGACAAATAAATAAAAGGCCTTTTATTTAGTTAATAATGAATGAAGAGGGGTCCATCTTTTTCCAAGTACCCTTAAATACTGTTTTGGATTAACATCCAAACATGTTTTTCACCCCAGTTTTGGCATTCTCCGTGCATTTTTTCCTTCATTTTTCTGAAATATATAGATACAGACTACCTTTAGGTTAGGAAATACGTTACAGCAGGTTTTGTTGTTCTTTAAATTCTAGATGCACTTTACCTTTTACACTCCTGGAAATGGAAAAAAGAACACATTGACACCGGTGTGTCAGACCCACCATACTTTCTCCGGACACTGCGAGAGGGCTGTACAAGCAATGATCACACGCACGGCACAGCGGACACACCAGGAACCGCGGTGTTGGCCGTCGAATGGCGCTAGCTGCGCAGCATTTGTGCACCGCCGCCGTCAGTGTCAGCCAGTTTGCCGTGGCATACGGAGCTCCATCGCAGTCTTTAACACTGGTAGCATGCCGCGACAGCGTGGACGTGAACCGTATGTGCAGTTGACGGACTTTGAGCGAGGGCGTATAGTGGGCATGCGGGAGGCCGGGTGGACGTACCGCCGAATTGCTCAACACGTGGGGCGTGAGGTCTCCACAGTACATCGATGTTGTCGCCAGTGGTCGGCGGAAGGTGCACGTGCCCGTCGACCTGGGACCGGACCGCAGCGACGCACGGATACGGATGCACGCCAAGACCGTAGGATCCTACGCAGTGCCGTAGGGGAACGCACCGCCACTTCCCAGCAAATTAGGGACACTGTTGCTCCTGGGGTATCGGCGAGGACCATTCGCAACCGTCTCCATGAAGCTGGGCTACGGTCCCGCACACCGTTAGGCCGTCTTCCGCTCACGCCCCAACATCGTGCAGCCCGCCTCCAGTGGTGTCGCGACAGGCGTGAATGGAGGGACGAATGGAGACGTGTCGTCTTCAGCGATGAGAGTCGCTTCTGCCTTGGTGCCAATGATGGTCGTATGCGTGTTTGGCGCCGTGCAGGTGAGCGCCACAATCAGGACTGCATACGACCGAGGCACACAGGGCCAACACCCGGCATCATGGTGTGGGGAGCGATCTCCTACACTGGCCGTACACCACTGGTGATCGTCGAGGGGACACTGAATAGTGCACGGTACATCCAAACCGTCATCGAACCCATCGTTCTACCATTCCTAGACCGGCAAGGGAACTTGCTGTTCCAACAGGACAATGCACGTCCGCATGTATCCCATGCCACCCAACGTGCTCTAGAAGGTGTAAGTCAACTACCCTGGCCAGCAAGATCTCCGGATCTGTCCCCCATTGAGCATGTTTGGGACTGGATGAAGCGTCGTCTCACGCGGTCTGCACGTCCAGCACGAACGCTGGTCCAACTGAGGCGCCAGGTGGAAATGACATGGCAAGCCGTTCCACAGGACTACATCCAGCATCTCTACGATCGTCTCCATGGGAGAATAGCAGCCTGCATTGCTGCGAAAGGTGGATATACACTGTACTAGTGCCGACATTGTGCATGCTCTGTTGCCTGTGTCTATGTGCCTGTGGTTCTGTCAGTGTGATCATGTGATGTATCTGACCCCAGGAATGTGTCAATAAAGTTTCCCCTTCCTGGGACAATGAATTCACTGTGTTCTTATTTCAATTTCCAGGAGTGTATGTCACTGGGATAGTGGTTGCTATTGATCAGGTGGTCTGCAAATGTGGAATGTGTGCTGCCTATTTTCAGTACCCTGAAACATTCTGTCCGATGTATACTGAATCACAGTCTTTGCAGGTTGCCTGATATGTACGTGCTTTTTTGAATTTATCTATGGAAGTTTTGGATGTTTTTAGTCTTTTTTGCAGAGAATTGTTTGTTTTATATGTCAGGACTAGCAAATACTACAGTGATATTGTCAAAAACGAGCATGTGTCACGAATTTTAGCTGAATACACATTTCAAAGATTGGATTAGAAACAAAATTTCAATGCAGACGATTTTCTAACATCCCTCTTGGTTACAGGTGACATGGCACTAATGTATAGTTTTAAAGAACTACAAAATCGGATGTAACATATTTTCTAACCTAAACATTATCTCTATGTATGTATTTATTTCACAAAAACAAAAGAAGAAACTCACTCAGGGTACCACAGCTGTGGTGAAACAAGGTTGGGTATTGAAACGAAACAATGTTTTGTGTTCTGACAAAAAGGCGGACTCATCCTTAACCATTATTATTTTCTGCAAGCACGGGAACTGCGCTGAAAGCTCCTATACGATAGTTTTATTTAGTTGTTTACACGGACCACATCTCCCAGAAGATGAGAACATGCATGATGTTCAAACAATCAAAAAGGAAAAACGACGAAAGTTGAGTGGTTATCTGTAAGCTGGTTGTACATAATAAATTATTTAGATAATTACTTTAAAAGTTATTGTAGCGTCAATTCAGGACAGAGGTCTTGTCATATTTCCCTTCTTTTCTTAGACCTGGATTGGATGAAACTTTTGTAAAAGAGTTAAGTCATCTCTGAGCCTTTGTAAATGATAAATCCAGATAACAGAGCAAAAACCATGCTTATTAAATTCTCGCCCATGTAGTTTCGACTGTAATAGAAAAAAAGGACATCCTGGATCAGTATCACCTGACTTTGTAAACACCTGATTGGTTTTTTCCATAGGCCAAGAAAACTGTTCCGAAGACAACCCAGATAAAAACAGCCCCATATTATTACACCACCTCTACATAAGTTCACTGCCATCAAAACACTTGGCAGGCAAATACAGGCTCCATCACGTGCCCTCTGGCTGACGCCTCACAACCCTTACTTGCCGTTCCGCGAAAACTTTCTTCGACCGCACTACAGAGCAATATTGCGGTGTTATTTAAACCCATGTAACCAAAATTACCTCGTAGGTTCTCGCGCTGTCTTTTGCCGTAGGACGGCCATGAAAATGACCGAAACTACTTAATTGGAGACACAACATCGTTGCTACAGGTAGTCCGCGAAAACCGATTCATAGACGTTGGCCACATGAATGGTGTATACGACTGGAGTTAACCCCTCACGATCAGTTGCTGTCTGGAGACGGGGCGCTGACGCACCGAAACTGGCAGCCATAACATCGTAAGGTAGGCTGTAGGTACATACTTAAGTGACTTCCGTCCTTGATCTGCAACGGGAGTCCTCTGCACCACTTGTCTAACGTGACTGGTTAATTGCATTGGTTTTTGAGTGCAGCTATTGTCGGGCACACCTAAATCCAGTGTACTTTTCCGACTATACGAATGAACTTGTGGACTGCTGAACACATGCCCAATTTGAACTAAATTATGTTTGGTGATTTAATCCGGCCAGAAGGTCGTCTGTATTTGCTATAACTAATAGATAATTCATATGGAGACTCGGGAACTTTAATAATAATTGACACATGGTCTGAAGCTCGATTATAGTAGTTATTCCTTTGATGGAAACTGGCAATGGACGTATTTGAATTCAAGACATGTGCGATTGTTATCTATAGCCTATAGAGGCAGAACAAAAGATTGTTATCTGATTATCGAAATAAATATTTGAAGAATGTAACAGGAAAAGAAAGTTTGAAATGTAATCATCATCATCCATTTATCAGCCATTGCTGGACACATGGCTTTTCCATACGTCTCCTTGCATGCTAATTTCAACATTTTGCGGCAAAATTTGTCCTACTTGTTTCTTGATATCGTCAGTCCATGTCCCACCTGATTAGGTCGTCCTCTAGGTCTCTTCTTCTCACAGGGAATGCACCACAGACACTCATTCGCCCGTCTTCCATAATTCCGTCTCGCAATATTCCGAGACCATTTCCATTTTAATTTCGTAACAGCCACTACCACTGCCACTATCAACAATTTGTCTTAACGATTTGCTTGTCCGTCAGTCCCTTCTTGTTATGTTAAGCATGTGTATTTCAAGCTAAATAATCGGTACCGTCAATTTTTGAACTATTTGCACATGTACCATCCACGTCATATTTCATTCATTAACTCTAACTATCGTTATTTCATTTAAGGCACATTGCAAATAGCCCTCCGAATACAGTTATCCAAATGAGCTCCAAGTCACTTTCACTCTCTTATTTATTTCTTAAAATTTACTTATTTTCAGTACTCGTAAGTATTTAGAGTCCTCAATAATTTCTATAATGTCATCATGAATCTTAACATGTTCCTATCACGGTAGAACTGACTGTAAATTTTCATTTATTTCGACATTTAGGTTTAGGCTATCATGTGATCAATAGTTAGAACTCGTTCACCGAAGTTCAGTGCCACTTGCAATAAACGTGCCGACTAAGCACAGCTTTGACTCTCCTCTTCTGGTTTGACAAGGTGATGGCAATAGCAGAAAGTCGTAAGAAATGAAAACATGTCAACATACGTCAGCGCCTGGCAAAACTGGACAACAAGCTTAAATGTGAAACACTTTCCTAATGTTCTCCAAAATATCATTTATTTGAGCACAATCCGAAAACCTACATTAACAACAGCGTATCTAAATTTTTACTAAGAAGTGAAGACAAACTGCAACTTTTGAAACAGAATGGTGTGTATAAAATAACATGCACTGTGGAAAATTACACGTTGGTCAGTCAGTAGAACTGGCGTAGTTAGTTACAAAAAAATTGTATTACAACTGTAAAGTGAATTTCATTTATCATCTGTTGTAAAATGTAACGACATTCACACAAAAAACCTTATATTTTGTTAGCTGTAACTATTTCCGTGTGAGATAAAAATGATGTAACACTTTGATTTGTGACCACTCCTTATGTCTTCGTTTTGGCATCTTTTACATAATAATGGCTACGTAAGTCACTCGCCTCATTTTATCTGCGATTGCGACAGTCAGTTGTCACCTGACCCTAGCCTAAGGAGCCGAAACCAGTTCGTAACAAAATGAATAATATTTTACAGATACTAGGAAAGCGTTTTCTAATATGGAAACTATATTAAGCGATCTGAGCAGCTTATATAAGAAACGAAATCATTTAAGGAATTTTCTGCTTACATTAATAAATTGGACCTACTGTCATACTCGTTCTGCTCGGTTTTCCATCCTTTGATGAAGTGCTCGTGGATCGATGCAAACAAAACGACATCATCTCGGGACGACATCATCTCCAAATCGAAAGTGGTTCTGCTAAGCTCAGTTTATGCATACTCCTTTCTTCATCCCAGTTTAATGGTCTGAAGAGTTCTTCCAAGGCTGTAGGAAACACTTTCGGTGATACATAGTTGCCTAGCCTAATTTCTTCCTCAATTGTGACTTTGTCACTCTCTTGATGTACTGAAAAGGAAGATTTAGCCATATTTTTTGTATCCCTTAACAAACTAATGTGGAGATTCTGTTCCATGGTTCTCAAGTGCAACCACAAAAGCTTTTATTGTAACAAAATCAAACGCTTTCTTGTAAACTCCATAAAAACTGACTACTAGTCTGTGCTTCTTTGTCTGATGCAATGATTTTGAATATTAACAAAACTTAAAGTCCACAATAACGACAAATATCTACGTTCCTAAAAACATATTTTTTTGTAGAGAATGCGTCTCTTAGATTTTGACCTTTGTAATTTTGTTGCTTTTCATGGAATAAACTGCCATCCGCTAGGACGACATCTTCCAAGTCTGTTTGCGTGGTGTCACAATGCTCGTGATATAGGAACTGCTTACAGGGTGTTTCCGAAAGAGCGTTCAAAAATGTAAAAGGACATAGAAAATGCTTCTCTGAACAGTTTCAGGTAGGGTATCTGGGGGTCGGAGACACCAGGTTAAGGAGATATGGAAATAAACTTGTTTTATCACTTTGTGTAGCATGTTTTCCAGTGTATTTACAACTAACATGCGTACAGGTTTGCACGTACTCTGCTGTTTATATACATATACATTCTTTATTTCCTGCAAGGAGACAAGGAGGACGAGCCTGACTGCAAGGAAGTAGTGATGCTGGGACTGTTTACTTTACTTGTCCATACGGTGGCTCTGTTGTATTTACAATGTCCCATGACAGAACGTGCTTCGAATCAACATGACGATGCACAGCCTCACTTCAGTGTGGATGTCCCTAACAGTCTCAATGCCGTATTTCCTGGTCGCTGAACTGGAAGGGGAGTTTGTATTCCATGGCCTGCGAGATCACATGACCCGAGTCCCCTTGATTGTCTCCTCTGGAGATATCTAAAGTCGCTTTTGTTTGAGACCCCAGAGGATACGGAGATGGAGTTAGTTGCCAGAATTGTAGCTGCCTGTGATCTGATTCGAAACACATCAGGGCTATTTGTCAATGTCAGTCAGAATCTTGTTCGCCGATGTCATGCTTGAATTGAGGATGATGGTCGTCAGTTTCAGCACATTTTGTAAGATACAGCACAAATGCTACGTTGACTGTGTCAAAGATGGTATTTTCAGATAACTGTAACAAATTGTGGTGTCACCGCCAGACACCACACTTGCTAGGTGGTAGCCTTTAAATCGGCCGCGGTCCGTTAGTATACGTCGTACCCGCGTGTCGCCACTATCAGTGATTGCAGACCGAGCGCCGCCACACGGCAGGTCTAGAGAGACGTCCTGGCACACGCCCCAGTTGTACAGCCGACTTTGCTAGGAAAGGTTCACTGAGAATTACGCTCTCATTTGCCGAGACGATAGTTAGCATAGCCTTCAGCTAAGTCAATTGCTACGACCTAGCAAGGCGCCATTTATCCTTTGCTTTGTATCTAATGAAGCATGTACAGTAACAAGACCAATGTTCACCAATTGTGGATTACAGTTAAGTATTCCAGAAGCTACGTACTTTTCTTTATAGCATTCATTACGTATCCTGTTTCAGACCTCACGCCAGCCTGCGTGAGTTTAAGCGCGTGCCTTTCGGTTACCCGTCACTGTGGATTGGCTGTCTTGCCAGTCCACAACACAAATGTAAATAAAAAAAAAAGTTCACAGTAATGTGATTTTATTCCTATTACCGCGTTAAGCTGGCTTCTCCGACCACAGGTTCCCTACCTCAAATTGTTCAGTGGAGCATCTTCAATGTCCTGTTAAATTTTTGCACGCTCTTACGAAAATACTTAGTATAGTCAAATTATTCTACCAAATTACCTGCAGAGTAGCATCGTACACTAGATAGATTGCGGACGACTTTGCTACGTTCTGAAGCTACACTGGGCTATTTCCGCGACCAAGTTTGTACAGTTTCTCAGCAGGATCAGTGCCTACGCTACGGTCGCAGGTTCGAATCCTGCCTCGGGCATGGATGTTTGTGATGTCCTTAGGTTAGTTAGGTTTAACTAGTTCTAAGTTCTAGGGGACTAATGACCTCAGCAGTTGAGTCCCATAGTGCTCAGAGACATTTGAACCATTTGATCAGTGCCTAGATAACTGGGGACTTCCTGGCGGGCACTCCTAGTGAGAGTCACCTCATTGCGCTGTTGGAAGATCCGATCAGCCCCAGCGAAAACCATCAGTATACATGTATACCGATAATTTTCTACGGTAATATCAAAGATGTGTCGGTCCGAGGCTCTTTTTACACGGCTGAGGCGTACCTCCTCTGTTCTTCAAGACTTCGAAGGTGTCTTGCTGGGTGTTCCTTGACTGCTGCTTGTCTTCTGGGCAGTCAAGGTAACAAAGGAATTTAGATTGTCGGAGAAACAAGACTTGCCAGTCTGGTGCCCAACACGTTGTTTGTGAGTCTGTGCTCTGCTGACGCCGCGCCTCTATGAAGCGACCCAGAGGCGATCCGTTATCATTGATCCCGTTAGTGCCGCGGCAGCGTGCCAGTTGTCAGGATGGCCGAGCGGTCTAAGGCGCCAGACTCAAGGGAGATCCTTGCCTGTACAGACAGGTCTGAGCATTCTGGTCCTCGTATGAGGGCGTGGGTTCGAATTCCACTTCTGACAAAATTTTTATTTTCTCACACTTCAAAAATAGATGAAGGGCGGAGTAGAGCACTTTCGCGCATAACCATCTAACTGCAAACTGAAAGTGATATTGCTCTATTCTGAACACTTGTTTACTCTGGTATTCAGACTGAAGACTGGTTAGATGAAACTTCCTACGCAGTCTATGATTTGCAAGTCTCTTCATCTCTGCCTATCTACTTTACACCACGCCCAGTTGAACCTGTTTGCTACTTTCGAACCTAGGTCTTCCGTTACAATTTTTATCCCACACCGTTTCCCCCATTAGCAAAGCATAAAGATATGCGCTATCAACACATCACATTCCGTGTCTTAGTCAAGTTAAAAGAATCAAATCCACAAATAAAAATCTTTTCATGTGGTCTCAAGGTTGTGTTTCTCCTCTGCGAACAGCTCTTCAACAAAAATCAATAACAATACCTACACCGTTAGGAGTGACTAGATTTATTCATACATTTTCTCCATTAATGTTGTTGTCTTCAGTAAAATGTATTTCCTCACAACAGCTGCTGATGTAATAACAAGAGGATCCAGTGCTAATGATCTCCAGAATTTGTTTCTCATTCACTATGGAGTCCGCAATAACGCACTAAACTGTTACTAGAGGGCCATAATTGATTCATAGGTTCCTGCACCCAGCAGTAACCACTATCTGTTTAAGTACATTTTTCTTAGGAGCGTATTGTACTTTGAATTTCTTTTAAAATTATGTATACTTAAAAAGGTTGTTACAGTTGCTATAAATAAGCTAAAAAGAAACTGAATTAAGAAAATTTTCGACATAGTCTCCTTTTAGACTTCATCCAAAGCTGTTCTAATTTGTTGATCCCTTTTCTGTTGAATATGTAATTTAAATTCTTCTTGGGTGTTCACCTGGGTAAGATCACTGATATTGCACAAATTTTCATTTGTGAGACATGCCACCAAAAATTAATGCTTGTACCCAGCCAAAAACCCAAGAAGAATTTCAACTGAATTTTGTTGTATCAAATAAAATATGAAACACATTAACTGATAGATTTTACACATCCTGCAGGTCAAATTTGTGTTAGCTAATGCTATTATAAAGCTAACTGCATACACACTGTACCTTTGTTCAGATGTTATTTCTGTTTCCCTGACAGTTTATTCATTTCCAGTTGTATTTTTAATTAATGCCAGTAATTTGTTGTTTTTGTTAATAAATAACACTGAAAAAAAGAAAAAAAAAGAAAAGCGGTCTAAGGCGCCAGACTCAAGGGAGATCCTTGCCTGTACAGACAGGTCTGAGCATTCTGGTCCTCGTATGAGGGCGTGGGTTCGAATCCCACTTCTGACAAAATTTTTATTTTCTCACACTTCAAAAATAGATGAAGGGCGGAGTAGAGCACTTTCGCGCATAACCATCTAACTGCAAACTGAAAGTGATATTGCTCTATTCTGAACACTTGTTTACTCTGGTATTCAGACTGAAGACTGGTTAGACGAAACTTCCTACGCAGTCTATGATTTGCAAGTCTCTTCATCTCTGCCTATCTACTTTACACCACGCCCAGTTGAACCTGTTTGCTACTTTCGAACCTAGGTCTTCCGTTACAATTTTTATCCCACACCGTTTCCCCCATTAGCAAAGCATAAAGATATGCGCTATCAACACATCACATTCCGTGTCTTAGTCAAGTTAGGTCGTAAATGTTTTTTTTATTTTTTATTTTTTCATTTGATTCAGTATCTTCTATTAAATTATTCCAGTTCAGAACTTTATGCATCTTTTTTGATTTTTAATATTTGTAATATTGATGACAATTTTGTGACGAGAATATTAAATATATGTACATACTAACTTAGTGCATGTTACATCGCGTGCATAGACAGATATTTTTATTTTTATTTAATATGATTTTCCAAACTTTCCACGCTAATTAAGCCCATAGAAGCATGGCCTTTCCCGAATGTACTTCTGACCAAAAAGCGATTCTAGCAGCTGGAGTTCAAAGTTTTTGTTCATCGTGCCTTTTCATTCTTGTGGATATATTTCAGTAGAAACTTTCATCTCCTAATACATATCTATTTATACCTAACCGATAAGTGAAATACCAGTTTTCATGGCTTAGCTGTAAAGTTTTTTAAATATGTATTTTGTTATTTCTGACAGAGAAGCCTAATACAAATTTTCATAGTTTTAGCTTTTAAAGTGCTTTGATAATGAAATAATTTCGTAAAACTTTTGATCCTCAATTTCACACTTAGGGGTTGAATTTCCAAAAACACTGAAACACTAATTTTTAATTTATAACCGAGAGGTCAAATACCAATTTTTACAGATGTAGCTTTAAAAATGCTTAAGTAGTGTCTTCAATAACGATTTATTTTCAATAACACTTTCACCCTCTATTTTACCCCATTAGTGGTTGAATTTCCAAAAATACTGAAACACGTATTTTTTTATTTTGCACTGAGAAACCAAATACCAGGTTTCGTAGTTCCAGCTTCAAAATTATCTTAATAGCGACATATTTTCAAACAGTCTTTCACATCCTATTTCACCGTCTTAGGAGTGGAATTCCAAATAGTGTATTCTTAAGAGATCCCTGCCGTATAAGAACAACAACTTCGTCAAATTTCATGTTTCTATCCTTAGACATTTGGTCTGGGCGATGATGAATCTGTGAGTCAGTCAGTCAGTCGGGACACAGCCTTTTGTATATAGATGTGGGTATTGTCAGTCGTTGTTGAGGAACGTTATTATTTTAAAGTTGTCCACGCTATAGACTGAATTGTAATTCAGCTATTTTATCAGTAGATGCCATTTTGGTGGTTTCTTGGTTTTATTATACGTTACCAAAACACCAATAACCTGATAACATCTTTCTTTATCACATTTTATTGTCAACACAATGGAAAAACAGCAAATGTTGCATCTTTATTCTTTTATTTACTGGATGACTAGTTTCGGGTCTGGAATCATTTTCAGATGTTCCAGATGGTTCGAATTGTTTTTTCTAAAATATTAGAACCCTGTCAAGATAGCAAACATATACGTATAACAAAGTGCAAATGAACAGCTACTGAGTTACCTGTATGTTCTGTAGCTGGTTTGAAACACAAACGTCACTGGTGCAGACAGTCAACATGGGTCTCGACAAGGCGAACAGAGCCTTATCCACAAAGCTGTTTTATGGAAACAACAGCAGCAGAGCTGCTGCTATTCGCCAGTATCGACGCGTTAAAGGAATACGGAGAAGGTCGACCTCCCGCACCGGGTTTAAATGGCGATTTGGCAATTGCTCCTGGGAGAGGCCGACGGCTCATTGTGACACAAATTGGGGGAGGTTACTGTTGTCGTTATCGAGAATGCTGGACGCAATGTGCTATCGTCAAATAGGGCACGAGCAGCTGAACACTCCATGGTCCACTGTTCGAAAAGTTCTGCGAAAAATCGTGAAATGGGATCTCTAGAACGGCTCTAGGCTGTCGTAAGTGCAGATTGTTGTCCCACTAGGTGACGTTTGTAACCTGGAGCGTAAATATGCAACGCAGTTAACAAATGATACCCTCTCATGAGGCATTTGAAATTTGTTTCTTTCAGTGATTTATATGTCATTTCTCTCCCTCACGTCCTTACAAATGTTTCCACCAAGTTTCATTGTACTACCATCACTCAGGTAGCGTACGTTTAGTTATGACTACACTGTATATCATGTTAAAGAACAGCTCATATAATATACAAGTTTGTAATGCTCGTATACCAACTGTCAATAATGAAAATGACATACCGAATTATAAGTTAAAAGAAAATTTAACATAACCTTTATTTGCCTAGATCAGGAATGTAAAAGATGATATGGAAGTTTTCGATTGTACTAGTAATGATCTTTAGGCCTAAATTAGACAGCAAAATGTTCTATCTACTTAAAAAATGCACAGCATAAAAACAGAAAGAAAGTGACAAAAAACATACCATAAAATATCGTTACAGAGTGTAGCACGTCACATATTGTACAGTAGCTGCTGACACAAATGTACGTTCCATGACGCTGCTATTTAAGATAAAAACAAGCTTAGATTTGCCAAAGGGCACCACTGTACGCACAATCATCATCATCTTCTTCTTCTTCTTCTTCTTCACCAATTATTGCACATAAACAGGCCACTTAGGCCCATAAGACAAAAATATACAAACACGTAAATACAAAACACGACAAAATTATCAAACATTAAGTCCACCACTCATCATTAAACAGAATTGTAACGTCACAAACACTGATTACATATGGTCGCCCGTTTACTTGTGCCTCGGTCTTCCTCAGTGGTGGCTGTTGGGTCTGTTTCTTCCAGGGTCATCAAAGTTCTGTCTTTCCAACATGTTCGCAAACAACCTAACTGCGTAATAAAATTTATCGTAGCAGAGCAAAGATAACAATATACGAAGCAACAACTAAGGAAAAAAGCAGTGGGCTTCAGAATGTTTAAATAAGCGGGAAAAACATCTGAGTTACACTGTACTCCAAATTCATAGAGAAAAACTATTTTAATCTATAAACAACAAAACACAGAGATATACAGTTCATTAAGTCAGATTGTGGTCGATTTAGTCAGTAGAAAAATGTATTTGACAACAAACTAAAACATATATCACAAATGAACAAAAGAAAAATGCAGTTATAATTAATAACACGACCAGTCACCTACAGCTTCGCTAATTGCTTGGCATTGCCGAGGCATGCTTGAAACCAGGTTTACCGCATATTCACGTGGAAGAGACTTCAAAATGCGTCGAATTTGAGTTGACAGCTGTTTCAAAGCGCAGACCTCTTTTCGTTGCAACTGCTTTTTGATGTAAGACCACACATTTTCAGTAGGATTAGCGTCAGGTGAATGTGAGGACCAATCAACTCACAACCTGCACACCTTTCTCCTTCTTCCAGCCGCTCCAAAGCCTGCTGCGGTGCTTCGCGTCCTCCTGCAGTGTCCAGTCCTCATTATTGTCGATGAACCAATGTTTAGCAGGCGGCGTCAAACATTCATTGACAAACGTGACGCATACGCTACACTAATATCTCTTCTTGTGTATCTCTGTCAAGAATTCAAATTAATGGTTTATGGACATTACCATACCAGCACCGGCGCATAGTGGAAAGTCATAACACAACAGCACTAAGAACGCAAATCCTACAGCACACAGTCTGAACATAATTACTATAAAGCTGGGTACCGTGCGGTAGATAGTTTTTCATCTAAACTGCCCCAAGTAGCGAAAGATTAATTAAACATATCAAAAAAAGTTTTGCATCACTTCGGTTCCGAGAGTTCCGGAACCTGTACAGAAAATTGGAATAGCGATAAAGATAAATATCATTTCCGCTCTTTGTATTGCTCATGAGAACCACACATTGCGTGTTGTACCACCATACAGCGAGATCTTCAGAGGTGGTGGTCCAGACTGCTGTACATGCCGGTACCTCTAATACCCAGTAGCACGTCCTCCTGCGTTGATGCATGCCTGTACTCGTCTGGCATACTACCCACAAGTTCATCAAGGTGCTGTTGGTCCAGATTTCCCACTCCTCAACAGCGATTAGGTGTGGATCCCTCAGAGTGGTTGGTGGGTCACGTCGTCCATAAACAACCCTTTTCAGTCTACCCTAGGCTTGTTCGATAGGGTTCATGTCTGGAGAACATGCTGGCCACTCTAGTCGAGCGATGTCGTTATCCTGAAGGAAGTCATTCACAAGATGTCTACGATGGATGCGCGGACTGCCGTCCATGAAGACGAATGCCTCGTCAATATGCTGCCGCTGTGGTTATACTATCGGTCGGAAGATGGCACTCACGTATTCAGCGGCGTACATCGGCCCCACATAATGGCACCCGAAAACAGCAGGTAACCTTCATGTTGCTGCACTCGCTGGACGGTATGTCTAAGGTGTTCAGCCTGACTGGTTTGCCTCCAAACACGTCTCCGACGATTGTCTGGTTGAAGGCATACGCGACACTAATCGGTGAAGAGAACTTTATGCCAATCCTGAGCGGTCCATTCGGCATGTTGCTGGGCCCATCTGTACCGCGATGCATGGTGTTGTATTTGCAAAGATGGACATCGTCATGGACGTCGGGAGTGAAGCGGTTCATCAAGCAGCCTACAGTTTGAGTCGTAACACGACGGCCTGTGGCTGCTCGAAAAGCATAATTCAACACGATGGCGTTGCTGTCAGGGTTCCTCCGAGCCATAATCCGTAGGTAGCGGTAATCCACTGCATTATTAGCCCTTGGGCCACCTGAGCGAGGCATGTCGTCGACAGTTCCTCTCTCCCTGTAACTCCTCCATGTACGAACAACAGCGCTTTGGTTCACTCTGAGTCGCCTGGACACTTCCCTTGTTGAGATCCCTTCCTGGCACAAACTAACAAAAAATGGTTCAAATGGCTCTAAGCACTATGGGACTTAACATCTATGGTCATCAGTCCCCTAGAACTTAGAACTACTTAAACCTAACTAATCTAAGGACAGGACACAACACCCAGTCATCACGAGACAGAGAAAATCCCTGACCCCGCCGGGAATCGAACCCAGGAACCCCGGCGTGGGAAGCGAGAACGCTACCGCACGACCACGAGCTGCGGACACACAGACTAACAATGCGGACGCGATCGAACCGCGGTATTGCCGTATAGGCATGGTTGGATTACAGACAACACAACCCGTGTACCTTCCTTCTGCTGGAATGACTGGAACTGATCGGCTGTCAGACCCCCTCCGTCTAATAGGCGCTGCTCATGCATGGTTGTTTACATCTTAGGGCGGATTTACTGACATCTCTGAACAGTCAAAGGGACTGTGTCTGTGATACAATACCCCCAGTCAATGTCTCTCTTCAGGAGTTCTGAGAACGGGGGTGATGTAAAACTTTTTTGATGTGCGTATAATACACTTTACTATGCGTCGTAAAGTAACTTACGTAATAACAAACAAATAAATTTTAAGTTGGGAATGCATTAACTCATTTTTCATATTGGCACAGAGTACGCATCATAGAATAAGGTAAATCAGGATATAAACGTTAAAACAATTAGAGAAAGTGCAATATGTGAGGCCATATCGTAACACGTTATGTCGACCCTAAGTGGCGCTCTTCTCCCGGCAGAAGGATGTTCACGTTGCTGGCCATTAGCATGCCGGCAGAGCGCGTTACTGCGTGCATAGAGAGCTTTCCGATGGACGAGGATGCTCAAGGTGCAGCTACGCCGTGACTTAGTGAACAAGTAGTTTCCGGGAATACTGAGAATGCATATCACAAATTCTTGTACAGGTGCGAATTTTACTGGGGGCAGTTTCACACAAACGAAGGTCCGGTGCAGTCTGGAACCGCGCGACCGCTACGGTCGCAGGTTCGAATCCTGCCTCGGGCATGGATGTGTGTGATGTCTTTAGGTCAGTTAGGTTTAAGTAGTTCTTAGTTCTAGGGGACTGATGACCTCAGATGTTACGTCCCATAGTGCTCAGAGACATTTGAACCATTTGAAGGTCCGGTGCGCCCCAGAGGAGTGAGTCGGTATGAATGCGTGCACAAAATTTAGAAGGCTCTGTAGGCTAGCTCGCCAGCAGAAGTTGTCACAAGATGTATAAGATAAAGTGTTACACAGGAACACATGTCCGGAAACGATTCTCTCCACATTACCGTTAGAAGTAAAGGACAACTGACTCATGCCTTAACTTTCAAACTAATATTGACATTTCTTACTTGTTGTTGTTGTTGTTGTTGTGGTCTTCAGTCCTGAGACTGGTTTGATGCAGCTCTCCATGCTACTCTATCCTGTGCAAGCTTCTTCATCTTCCAGTACCTACTGCAGCCTACATCCTTCTGAATCTGCTTAGTGTATAGATCTCTTGGTCTCCCTCTACGATTTTTACCCTCCACGCTGCCCTCCAATGCTAAATTTGTGATCCCTTGATGCCTCAAAACATGTCCTACCAATCGATCCCTTCTTCTAGTCAAGTTGTGCCACAAACTTCTCTTCTCCCCAATCCTATTCAATACCTCCTCATTAGTTACGTGATCTGCCCACCTTATCTTCAGCATTCTTCTTTAGCACCACATTTCGAAAGCTTCTATTCTCTTCTTGTCCAAACTGGTTATCGTCCATGTTTCACTTCCATACATGGCTACACTCCATACAAATACTTTCAGAAACGACTTCCTGACTCTTAAATCTACACTCGATGTTAACAAATTTCTCTTCTTCAGAAACGATTTCCTTGCCATTGCCAGTCTAAATTTTATATCCTCTCTACTTCGACCATCATCAGTTATTTTACTCCCTAAATAGCAAAACTCCTTTACTACTTTAAGTGTCTCATTTCCTAATCTAATCCCCTCAGCATCGCCCGATTTAATTAGACTACATTCCATTATCCTCGTTTTGCTTTTGTTGATGTTCATCTTATATCCTACTTTCAAGACACTGTCCATTCCGTTCAACTGCTCGTCCAAGTCCTTTGCTGTCTCTGACAGAATTACAATGTCATCGGCGAACCTCAAAGTTTTTACTTCTACTCCATGAATTTTAATATCTACTCCAAATTTTTCTTTTGTTTCCTTTACTGCTTGCTCAATATACAGATTGAATAACATCGGGGAGAGGCTACAACCCTGACTCACTCCTTTCCCAACCACTGCTTCCCTTTCGTGCCCCTCGACTCTTATAACTGCCATCTGGTTTCTGTACAAATTGTAAATAGCCTTTCGCTCCCTGTATTTTACCCCTGCTTAGCGTACATATTTCTTACTTAGTTATCTACAAAAGTTTATCAATAAGACGACGGCTATTCTGTACAACAACCTCACTAATGTTCTGCGGTACATCGTCCAAGAAGGCAGCCGCGCGGAGTGGCCGCGCGGTCTGGGCGCCATGTCACGGATTGTGCGGCCCCTACCGCGGAGGTTCGAGTCCTCCCTCGGACATGAGTGTGTATGTTGTTCTTAGCATAAGTTAGTTTAAGTAGTGTGTAAGTCTAGGGACCGATGACCTTAGGAGTTTGGTTCCTTAGGAATTCACACACATTTGAACACAAGAAGACCAAGTTGCGGTATCTAACAAACATAGCAAGAGTTAAAAATTTGAGCAAGTACTGTTCTCTTTTCCAGACGCATGTTCTGATGTAAAATTTCATTTTGTGAATCCCGTCTACAGCTCGTAGAGTGTGTAATAGCAACACCCCGTATATATCGAATCTCCTTTATACGTGGGTAAGGGCTCCTGAGAGCGTTACGAAATGTCTACTTAGATCATAATGGTGTCACTCCGCAGTCTTATTTCAGTGAATGCATGGGTTCATTGACCTCACTATCCTCCTCGAACGGCAAAAGTACATTTGTTCAGTAGAAAAGAAAGCAAACACCCCCCATTAGTCGGCGAGATGCGGTGTCGATAAGTTGTGCAAACTGAGAAGTCTTCCGCTAACTCACCTCTGTTCTCGCATGTCTGAAGGTCACACATCAGCACTGAAACTCACAAGCGACATTATCCTGAGAGTTGCCTGAATGGCCGAGCGAGATAAGGCGCCACCCTGAAGGGTAGCCCTTGCCTGCGGTTAGTGGCTTTGAGCTTTCTGGTCCTCATCTGAGTGCATGGATTCGAATCCCACTTCTGACAAATTTTTAACTACTCGTTCCAAATCTAAATATAGTAATCAAATGTTTTTTATTCCAGTCTTTGATCACAACATGAATACTTTAGACGATGACCGGTGTACAGGTGCTGACAGATTGAGTACGGGAGTCCTTTATTTTCAATAAAAGAAAAGGGATTTTTTTTTAAATTCGTGAGCTAAGGATGGCAATGGATCTTCACAAAGCCGTGCACGGGTCTTGGGTTGGCGACACATCAGATTTTTCCGGTATGTGTCGCTATCCCACGATTTGTTCACGTGCTCGACGAACAAACAACCCTTAGGGAAGCGTCGCTTGCCCAGGCAGAGCCCCTACAGCAGCCAATCAGAAAGGTCCAGGAGATCACGTGTGAGCGCCCACAGCACAGAGCTGCGCGGACGAGGCGGGTGGACCGCCCTCTTTTACTGACAGGCCCCCGACGAGATCAGACGCACTGGCCGGTTGCCTCCGTGCACTTTTCGAGCCCCGGCTCAATCTGTTTGCGCCTTAGGGCCGCTAAACTCACATTAATGTAGCCCGGTTAGGTCATCAGTAAATTTTTTTTTCTTCAATAAACGGGAGGCAGTTTGCCGACCGGAGTTGAAAAATTAACACTTGTTCTTGTTTAGACCCCACTTCCACCTCAGCCACTTCCTGACATGTACACCGGTTTCTGTCCGTAATGACACCATGTCCTAAAGTGATAAGGCCATAATGGCATCGTCAAAACATATAATCAGCACAGCCTCGTCATATAGATCTAAAATAAGGTGTTGAACAGGCCACATCGTTCACATAGTCTGTAGTGGCGTAGCAAGACAGCCACACCACACGGAAGTAGCCGAAAGGCACGCATTAAGCTCACGCAGGCTGGCGTGAGGTCTGGAACAGGACAATGTCTTGAGAATTGCAATAAAGTACGAAAATCTTGTAATACTTAACTTTAATCCACATTTGTAGAACATCGCTCTTGATGATACATGCTTCACAATATTAATTATCAAAGCTATGGCGCCTTGCTAGGTCGTAGGCAATGATCTAGCTGAAGGCTATGCTAACTATCGTCTCGGCAAATGAGAGCGTATTGTCAGTGAACTGTAGCTAGCTACGTCGGCTGTACAACTGGGGCGAGTGCTAGTACGTCTCTCTAGACCTGCCGTGTGGTGGCGCTCGGTCTGCTATCACTGACAGTGGCGACACGCGGGTCGGACGTATACTAACGGACCGCGGCCGATTTAAAGGCTACCACCTAGCAAGTGTGGTGTCTGGCGGTGACACCACATAGTCATTATTGCAATGAGGACTGTGTGGACGATGTGGCCTTCTCTACACCATATTTTAGATCTATATGACGATGCTGTGCTGATTACATTTATATGTTTTGACGATGCCATTATGGCCTTATCACTTTAGGACATGGTATAAAAAAGATCTGAGGATGGTCATTACGGACTGAAACCGGCCATCGTCTAAAGAATTCATATTGTGATCAAAGACTGAAATAAAAAACATTTGACAGTATTGGATCACTGTTTGTATACGCGACCATGTCGCAGTTGGTGTAAATATAGTAATTCCTATGAAACTTGCTCATATGTGTCATACACAACACGAAAGAGTCTGAAACTAAGGGACAAGGGTTTCAAGTGGAAAATCTCAAAGAGATGTGAGGTTATGATCTAATGCATCTTGTATTTCGAGAACGTGAGGACTGCAAATATACCGTAGATTGAGTTATTTTAGCGTGGCAGCCAACGTAAAATGGATTTGATTATTATTCAGTTCGTTCAAATTCTGTTTTCTTAACTCATCTACCTGGCGTATCAACAGAGAATAAAATAAACTCCTTCCGAACAGGCCTTGCAGGTCCAACGTTAGGGCCGGCCGCGGTGGCCGAGCGGTTCTAGGCGCTTCAGTCCGGAACCGCGCAACTGCTACGGTCGCACGTTCGAATCCTGCCTCGGGCATGGACGTGTGTGATGTCCTTAGGTTAGTTAGGTTTAGGTAGTTCTAAGTTGTAGGGGACTGATAACCTCAGATGTTAAGTCCCATAGTGCTCAGAGCCATTTTGAACCCAACGTTAGGAAGAGACCACCGTGTCATCCTCAACCCTCAGACGTCATTGGATGCGGAAATGGAGTGCCTGGGGTCAGCGCACCGGTCTCCCGTCCATTATCAGTTTTCGTGACCGGAGTCGCTACGTCCCCATCAAGTACGTCCTCAATTGACCTCACAAGGGCTGAGTGTACTCTACTTGCCAACAGCGCTCGGGAGACCGGACGGTCTTACATCCGAGTGCTAGCCAAGCCCACAGTGCTTAACTTCGGTGATCTGACGAGAATCAGTGTTGTTATTGTGGCAAGAGTATAGGGACTGAGAAATATACCTCGAACAAGCAAGACACTCAAGGAAGACTTAATAAGTATCACGGAAACGATCTTCCACGTGTTTCATCTATCAGGTTTGTTGTTGTTGGTTTGGGAGGTGGGGGGCGTCAAACAGAGAGGTCATCGGTCCCATCAGACTAGGGAAGGACGGAGAAGGAAATTGGCCGTGTCCTTTCGAAGGAACCATCCCGACATTTGCCTAAAGCGATTTAGGGAAATCACGGAAAACCTAAATCAGAATGGCTGGAAGCGGGTTTGAACCAACGTCCTCCCGAATGCGAGTCCAGTGCGCTAACCACTGCGGAACCTCGATCGGTCTATCAGATTTAAGGACAGCCAATATTCTCACACAAATTGGTCACAAGTTTGAAGAAATTTAATGGCTAAAACATCACCCATACATATTACAGCTATTTTGCTAGACGCCATCAAAAAATGGTTCAAATGGCTCTGAGCACTATGGGACTTTAACTTCTGAGGTCATCAGTCCCCTAGAACTTAGAACTACTTAAACCTAACTAACCTAAGGACATCACACACAGCCATGCCCGAGGCAGGATTCGAACCTGCGACCGTAGCGGTCGCGCGGTTCCAGACTGTAGCGCCTAGAACCACTCGGCCACCCCGGCCGGCTAGACGCCATCACCAAAACCTGTCCTACTTTTGCTAAAATGCATAAAAACATAAAATTAAACTTACAGGCTCAGCTGTATAGATAGTGTGTTATATACGGCATTGCAATGTTGGACTCCCAGGTCTCAACTAGCAGCCAGATATGGACCGTCAGTGCCCGCATCTCGTGGTCGTGCGGTAGCGTTCTCGCTTCCCACGCCCGGGTTCCCGGGTTCGATTCCCGGCGGGGTCAGGGATTTTCTCTGCCTCGTGATGGCTGGGTGTTGTGTGCTGTCCTTAGGTTAGTTAGGTTTAAGTAGTTCTAAGTTCTAGGGGACTGATGACCATAGATGTTAAGTCCCATAGTGCTCAGAGCCATTTGAACCATTTGGACCGTCAGTGCTCAGTTATCTGCGTGTGACTCTCTGGACAGGTTAAGACATGAAAATGATGGTGAAGAGTTCACTTTCAAACCTATAACATGTTGTTGTTGTGATCTGTTGTTGTAGTCTTCAGTCCTGAGACTGGTTTGATGCAGCTCTCCATGCTACTCTATCCTCTGCAAGCTCCTTCATCTCCCAGTACTTACTGCAACCTACATCCTTCTGAATCTGCTTAGTGTATTCATCTCTTGGTCTCCCTCTACGATTTTTACCCTACACGCTGCCCTCCAATGCTAAATTTGTGATCCCTTGATGCCTCAGAACATGTCCTACCAACCGATCCCTTCTTCTGGTCAAGTTGGGCCACAAACTCTCCTTCTCCCCAATTCTATTCAATACTTCCTCATTAGTTCTCTTCTTCAGAAACGCTTTCCTTGCCATTGCCAGTCTACATTTTATATCCTCTCTACTTCGACCATCATCAGTTATTTTACTCCCTAAATAGCAAAACTCCTTTACTACTTTAAGTGTCTCATTTCCTAGTCTAATTCCCTCAGCATCACCCGGTTTAATTTGACTACATTCCATTATCCTCGTTTTGCTTTTGTTTATGTTCATCTTATATCCTCCTTTCAAGACACTGTCCATTCCGTTCAACTGCTCATCCAAGTCCTTTGCTGTCTCTGACAGAATTACAATCTCATCGGCGAACCTCAAAGTTTTTATTTCTTCTCCATGAATTTAAATATCTACTCCAAATTTTTCTTTTGTTTCCTTTACTGCTTGCTCAATATACAGATTGAACAACATCGGGGACAGGCTACAACCCTGTCTCACTCCCTTCCCAACCACTGCTTCCCTTTCATGTCCCTCGACTTTTATAACTGGTTTCTGTACAAATTGTAAATAGCCTTTCGCTCCCTGTATTGTACCCCTGCCACCTTCAGAATTTGAAAGAGAGTATTCCAGTTAACAGTGTCAAAAGCTTTCTCTAAGTCTACAAATACTAGGATCGTAGGTTTGCCTTTCCTTAATCTAGCTTCTAACATAAGTCGTAGGGTCAGTATTGTCTCACGTGTTCCAACATTTCTACGGAATCCAAACTGATCTTCCCCGAGGTCCGCTTCTACTAGTTTTTCCATTCGTCTGTAAAGAATTCGCGTTAGTATTTTGCAGCCGTGACTTATTAAACTGATAGTTCGGTAATTTTCACATCTGTCAACACCTGCTTTCTTTGGGATTGGAATTACTATATTCTTCTTGAAGTACGAGGGTATTTCGCCTGTCTCATACATCTAGCTCACCAGATGGTAGAGTTTTGTCATGACCGGCTCTCCCAAGGTTGTCAGTAGTTCTAATGGAATGTTGTCTACTCCCGGGGCCTCGTTTCGACTCAGGTCTTTCAGTGCTCTGTCAAACTCTTCACGCAATATCATATCTCCCATTTCACCTTCATCTACATCCTCTTCCATTTCCATAATATTGTCCTCAAGTACACCACCCTTGCATGGATCCCCTGTATACTCCTTCCACCTTTCTGCTTTCCCTTCTTTGCTTAGAACTGGGTTTCCATCAAAGCTCTTGATATTCATGCAAGTGGTTCTCCTTTCTCCAAAGGTCTCTTTAATTTTCCTGTAGGCAGTATCTATCTTACCCCTAGTGAGATAAGCCTCTACATCCTTACATCTACATCTACATCTACATCTACATCTATACTCCGCGAGCCACCTTACGGTGTGTGGCGGAGGGTACTTATTGTACCACTATCTGATCCCCCCTTCCCTGTTCCATTCACGAATTGTGCGTGGGAAGAACGACTGCTTGTAAGTCTCCGTATTTGCTCTAATTTCTCGGATCTTTTCGTTGTGATCATTACGCAAGATATATGTGGGCGGTAGTAATATGTTGCCCATCTCTTCCCGGAATGTGCTCTCTCGTAATTTCGATAATAAACCTCTCCGTATTGTCCGCTAGCCATCCCTGCTTAGCCATTTTGCACTTCCTGTCAATATCATTTTTGAGACGTTTGTATTCCTTTTTGCCTGCTTCATTTACTGCATTTTTATATTTTCTCCTTTCATCAATTAAATTCAATATTTCTTCTGTTACCCAAGGATTTCTATTAGCCCTCGTCTTTTTACCTACTTGATCGTCTGCTGCCTTCACTACTTCATCCCTCAGAGCTACCCATTCTTCTTCTACTGTATTTCTTTCCCCCATTCCTGTCGGTTGTTCCCTTATGCTCTCTCTGAAACTCTCTACAACCCCTGGTTTATTCAGTTTATCCAGGTCCCATATCCTTAAATTAGCACCTTTTTGTAGTTTCTTCAGTTTTAATCTAAAGCTCATAACCAATAGATTGTGGTCAGAGTCCACATCTGCCCCTGGTAATGTCTTACAATTCAAAACCTGGTTCCTAAATCTCTGTCTTACCATTATATAATCTATCTGATACCTTTTAGTATCTCCAGGATTCTTCGATGTGTACAACCTTCTTTTATGATTCTTGAACCGAGTGTCAGCTATGATTAAGTTATGCTCTGTGCAAAATTCTACCAGATGGCTTCCTCTTTCATTTCTTCCCCCCAATCCATATTCACCTACTATGTTTCCTTCTCTCCCTTTTCCTACTCTCGAATTCCAGTCACCCATGACTATTAAATTTTCGTCTCCCTTCACTACCTGAATAATTTCTTTTATCTCATCATACACTTCATCAATTTCTTCATCATCTGCAGAGCTAGTTGGCATAAAAACTTGTACTACTGTAGTAGGCATGGGCTTTGTGTCTATCTTGGCCACAATAATGCGTTCGCTATGCTGTTTGCAGTATCTTACCCGCACTCCTATTTTTTATTCATTATTAAACCTACTCCTACACAACCCCTATTTGATTTTGTATTTACAACCCTGTACTCACCTGACCAAAAGTCTTGTTCCTCCTGTCACCGAACTTCACTAATTCCCACTATATCTAACTTTAACCTACCCATTTCCCTTTTTAAATTTTCTAACCTACCTGCCCGATTAAGGGATCTGACATTCCACGCTCCGATCCGTAGTACGCCAGTTTTCTTTCTCCTGATAACGACGTCCTCTTGAGTAGTCCCCGCCCGGAGATCCGAATGGGGGACTATTTACCTCCGGAATATTTTACCCAAGAGGACGCCATCGTCATTTAATCATACAGTAAAGCTGCATGCCCTCGGGAAAAATCACGGCCGTAGTTTCCCCTTGCTTTCAGCCGTTCGCAGTACCAGCACAGCAAGGCCGTTTTGGTTATTGTTACAAGGCCACATCAGTCAATCATCCAGACTGTTGCCCCTGCAACTACTGAAAAGGCTGCTGGCCCTCTTCAGGAACCACACGTTTGTCTGGCCTCTCAACAGATACCCCTCCGTTGTGGTTGCACCTACGGTACGGCTATCTGTATCGCTCAGGCACGCAAGCCTCCCCACCAAGGGCAAGGTCCATGGTTCATGGGGGGGGGGGGGGGGGGGACCTATAACATAACTTGACGAAACATAGTTGGGAAGACCCTCTTGAGAAATGACAAACAAAATGTACTTTACGCGCGAGCTTGTTTTGAGACAACGCATGAGATTGCACTAGTGACGGAAGTAACATTTTGTGTGATATTGAAATTTTTTATTAAGGCGAATTGTATTTTGTGCTTTATACGTATAAAATTCAGTTTTTAAAAAGAAAAAAGTCCAAGTAGTCTAGGCCATAAAAGTCCATGGTAATCGTAGATTATGGTAAGCAGGTCTGAACGTTCTTGTCCTCGTCTGAAGCAATGAGTTCGAATCCACTTCTGGCAAAACGTAACTCCTCCGTGAGACAGCTAAATATAGTAGTTCCTGTGAGACTCGCTCATAAATGTAGTAAAGAACTCTCGCTTGTCTGAAATTAAAATACGAATACTGTAACTGTTAAATATCAAGACAAATACTAGGTTCTGATCTTCATGGCATCAAATTAATTGGGACAGTGAAGTTCACGGCTATAATGAAGTTACTGAAATTTTCTTACCGTGCCAGTCACGATAGTGTTCATTTTATTGTGGTTATTTTAATGAATTATTTTAATAAAGTTTTGTATGAAGTACGTGCACTTTTCTGTGTAACGATGAGCCACAAGGCAACCACTTCGTCTTTCGCTGTCAGTGCATGACATTGACACAGAAAACTTATCACGGAGGTTGCACTAAACATCGCGCAAATTCTCACAGCTACGTCTGCACCTAAATGACTCGTGTTAGAAACTATGATACTGGCAAGATGTCAGCATCCAGCTCTGCTGAATACCCTAATACACAAAGCCTTGGCTGTTTCGGACACGCGGCTTCCTCCGTCGGATGTTCGAGTCCTCCCTCGGGCAAGGACGTGTGTGTTGTTCTTAGCGTAAGTTAGTGCGTTAGCTTAGGAACCGATGTCCTCAGGAGTTTGGTCCCATAAGACCTTACTAAAAATTTATAAATTTTTATTTATTTCGGACAAGGTACACCTCGGCTCCGAGATGAGTAATGTGACGACGGTGTTCAGAAGGACGGTGAGTTCATTCCTTGACATTACGTCAACGTTAACGAGAAAACCAAGACGGAGTACCATTCAACAAAGTCAGAAGGACAACACATAGTGCGTCTTCCATTAAGAGGTGCAACAACTAGCAAGAAGTAGAGTCATGAACGCGCGAGGAATCAGATCGGAGTTTCGTAGGAAAAAATCACGGGGTTCGACTCCCCCGACAGGTCGAAGAGGAACCAATAATATAATCAAATGTATGGCCAGCATACCTTGTGTAGGCAACATTTCTCAAAAAATAACGAATCTACTTGGGTCATGTAAAGTGAAAATAGCTTCCTCTACAACGACAAACTACAACAAAAATTAGTGCACACTTTAATCAATGGAAAAGATGAATTCTCACACTCAGGAACATAAAAAAATCAGATGTAAAACTTGCTCCTATAGGACAGATTGGCAGTAGCTTTCCTACTAGATACACTGATGTTGTCTTCTTTGTTATTCGACCTCTTTTTTTCCTCACTCGCAGGTATAAAATTTATAGTTTAATTAAAGCTGCAAAAGACGGTAGTTAACATGTACAAGCCGTAGGTACCCTGAACATATCAACTGTTTCATACATTATTAATTCGCAAAATTAGCAATAGCAACACGTAAAAACGCTGAACATCTGTTCAGAAACATTGAAGAAGATCTTAAGATACTCCCATCACCTCTGTAAATCACATACAATGGATTTAATGGAGGAGATGGAAACTTTTGTACACCACAAAAACAGGTGGAAGAAATTCTCAGTGACAAGCTAGATAGTGAATGATTTGGTTATTTCAAATGTTTCTCCTGTGTATAATAACTGTAGTAAATTCCATAAATATCTTCATTTCATCATGGACTCTACTCAACATTTATAACACAACAGAATATAAAGCATAACACATAATTTAAAAGTTAGTAATAGTAATGGTAAAATAAAAGTATAATTGGCAACCTTGCGTAAATAATGCAAACGACCTCTTACTGCATTCAAACTCTTTATGAAATCGCATTGTTGTGGAATTTCTGTAACATTTGACTTCAAAAACAAGCAGTGTGAGTAATGGTATGCGTGTTTTGTGTGTGTGTGTGTGTGTGTGTGTGTGTGTGTGTGTGTGTCGTATTGCGCGTAACGGAGGAGGCACAGTACCTGTAAGCAAAAGGACGAAAACACAAAATACAATTTCTAACCTTACCATATGAGAAACATCCCAAGTTTAATTTTTACAGATTTTCCATTCCAGCAGAGCCTCAAAAAGGCGACTACAGGAGTAAGAAAGGCAGAAAAACACACACACAGATATTACACAAAACACTTATATAAAGAAACTGAAATGTTTAAGTCTCTTATCGTACTTCTACATCTACATCTACGTGATTACTCTGCTATTCACAATTAAGTGCCTGGCAGAGGGTTCAATAAACCACATTCCTACCGTCCCAGTCTCGAACGGCGCGGGAGAGAAACGAGCACTTAAATTTTTCTGTGCAAGCCCTGATTTCTATTATTTTATCGTGATTATCACTTCTCCCTATGTACGTGGGTGCCAATTGAATGTTTTCGCGATCAGAGGAGAAAACTCGTGATTGGAATTTCATGAGAAGATCCCGTCGCAACGAAAAATGCCTTTATTTTAATGACTGCCACTCCAATTCACGAATCATATCTGTGGCACTGTCACTCCTACTTCGCGATAATACAGAACGAGCTGGCCTTCTTTGTACTTTGTCGTTGTCATCAGTCAGTCCCATCAAGTGCGGATCCCACACCGCACAGCAATACTCCAGAATAGGGCGGACAAGCGTGGTGTAAGCAGTCTCTTTAGTCGACCTTCTAAGTGTTCTGCCAATGAATTGCAGTCTTTGGTTGACTCTACCCACAACATTATCTATGTGATCGTTCAAATGTAGGGTATTTGTAATCGTAATCCCTAAGTATTTAGTTGAATTTACAGCCTTCAGATTTGTGTGACTTATCGCGTAATCGAAATTTAGCGGATTTCTTTAGTACTCATGTGAATAACTTCACACTTTTCTTTATTCTGAGTCCATTGCCACTTTTAGCACCATACAGATATCTTATATAAATCATTTTCCAATTCGTTTTGTTCATCTGATGACCTTACAAGACGGTAAATGACAGCATCATCTGCAAACAATCTAAGTTGGCTGTTATTTGTTGTAATACGTGCGGATCCACTGGGGTTCAGCAGTCGTTTATGCAAGCTGCCTGCTACACTCGTAAACACAAGACACAAATGACCAAACAAGCAAGTCTATGCTCAAATACAATCCAATAAGCTCATCATTATCTACGTTTCTAAGCGCTAATGCAGCTGAGTTTTCAATTCAATTCATATAATTAAAAAGGACCCAACTAACTTTCCAGATAAAAGGAAAACAATATGTTAATGGCACCTGTATCACAATGGAAGCATGCCTCACGGTGAGACTACAATTCAGTGAGCTGTAGCCCACTAAAGGTATTTATTTTTAATGTAAAGGGTCACCGCGTTGGAACGTTGCAGGAGAAAATGATGGAGTGAGAATGATTTATTTTTAAAATACTAAAGTGTTTGCTCTCAATCATTGATGTTGAAATTGAAGTTGGATTGGTTTACAATGACTTTCATCAAAAAATGTAAAAAGCAATACGCATACAGTCTTGAGATTTTTCTGAAGCATCAGCGTGATAGTATCCAGATTAATAAATGTTCTGTCCGTGCAGAAGGAACCCGAATGCTCTCTAGAAGACTGTAAACTAAGATGCAAATCACTGTGCACAATCTGGACAACACACGAAAGGAAAATATACTGGATAGCATCGACTTTGATTCCAGTATGATAGAGAAGTAAGGATAAAAAGCAGTCACAAATTGCGAAACAGACTCGCAAATTTGGAGCTATGTAGTGCAGAGATAATGCAAACACGAAACGCGACACTTGCTCCAAAACAGCTAAAGGAGCGCCAAGTTGAAGAAGGGTTCCGAATAGCGACTCTCCGTAGAGACATGAACCGCCACTATGTATTCGCCCCAGAAATCGACTACCGACTGCCTACTCTCACACACTTCTCAAAAATTGCTGTAGGAGGGGAGGAAATCGCAAGGTTTACCGCAGCGACAACTAAAAATCTCTTTCTCTTCCTGTATGCATGAAAAGCCTGCGAAAATTTCTTCTCCGACACTTGTTGTATTCTTTATCAACAAACTGAAAGTTGGCAGTGCTACTGGCCCTCGCCTTATGGTTGGCGGAATGATGTCTGGGTGTATAAATGCAGCTTACTTCACACGCTTTCGGTGGCTCTGTTCTCTGCTTCCACTTTAAGGAGCGTGTAGTGTTCAGTGTTTATAGACAGTACTAGTTTGAAAACCCTTCAATATAATGAAGCGACCTCACACCATCAATAATATTGACCAAAAATGTTAGCTGGCAACGCAATTTCATGAGGGTAAAATGCCAAATGGCCAGAAGAAAGCGTTTGCTGCAGTTATATTAGCGATAGTTGGTAAACAACATAAAACAACGAAAAAGAGGGAATAGATCAGAGAATGGTTGAAGAAAAGGAGCAACTGGTCAGATGTGAATTTACTAACTGAAATCAGAACCAGACCTGAAAGATTTCATGAACTGTTTTCCGATGAGTCCTTTATCGTACGATAAGTTATTAATGTTGATACGAGATAAAATAGAGAAGCGAAATACGGTAATGAGAGAGGCAACCCCACTTGACGAGAGGCTGAGAGTAACTTTGAGACTTCTGGCGAATGGCAGGTAATTTGAGTGCTTGGTATTTAGTGCTGCAACGTTAGAAAACACAATCAGCAAAATTGTTATGGAAAACTGTGAAGCAATTATAGCTTCCGTACAATAATATATGCAGCTAATAAACACTAGACTCTGTTCACGTTCTGTGGTAACTTGGTAGGAGTGACATGCATTTTACATACCTAGTTACTAGCGCACTGGGTAAAAGGTATGGGCTTGCACTTTTCGTACACCCACATACATAATATGCATCAAAATACAGGGCTATTACAAATGATTTAAGCGATTTCATAAATTCACTGTAGCTCCATTCACTGACATATGGTCACGACACACTACAGATACGTAGAAAAACTCATAAAGTTTTGTTCGGCTGAAGCCGCACTTCAGGTTTCTGCCGCCAGAGCGCTCGAGAGCGCAGTGAGACAAAATGGCGACAGGAGCCGAGAAAGCGTATGTCGTGCTTGAAATGCACTCACATCAGTCAGTCATAACAGTGAAACGACACTTCACGACGAAGTTCAACAAAGATCCACCAACTGCTAACTCCATTCGGCGATGGTATGCGCAGTTTAAGGCTTCTGGATGCCTCTGTAAGGGGAAATCAACGGGTCGGCCTGCAGTGAGCGAAGAAACGGTTGAACGCGTGCGGGCAAGTTTCACGCGTAGCCCGCGGAAGTCGACGAATAAAGCAAGCGGGGAGCTAAACGTAACCCAGCCGACGGTTTGGAAAATCTTACGGAAAAGGCTAAAACAGAAGCCTTACCGTTTACAATTGCTACAAGCCTTGACAGCCGATGACAAAGTCAAACGCTTTGAATTTTCGGCTCGGTTGCAACAGCTCATGGAAGAGGATGCGTTCAGTGCGAAACTTGTTTTCAGTGATGAAGCAACATTTTTTCTTAATGGTGAAGTGAACAGACACAATGTGCGAATCTGGGCGGTAGAGAATCCTCACGCATTCGTGCAGCAAATTCGCAATTCACCAAAAGTTAACGTGCTTTGTGCAATCTCACGGTTTAAAGTTTACGGCCCCTTTTTCTTCTGCGAAAAAAACGTTACATGGCACGTGTGTCTGGACATGCTGGAAAATTGGCTCATGCCACAACTGGAGACCGACAGCGCCGACTTCATCTTTCAACAGGATGGTGCTCGACCGCACTTCCATCATGATGTTCGGCAGTTCTTAAACAGGAGATTGGGAAACCGATGGATCGGTCGTGGTGCAGATCATGATCAGCAATTCATGTCATGGCCTCCACGCTCTCCCAACTTAACCCCATGCGATTTCTTTCTGTGGGGTTATGTGAAAGATTCAGTGTTTAAACCTCCTCTACCAAGAAACGTGCCAGAACTGCGAGCTCGCATCAACGATGCTTTCGAACTCATTGATGGGGACATGCTGCGCCGAGTGTGGGAGGAACTTGATTATTGGCTTGATGTCTGCCGAATCACTAAAGGGGCACATATCGAACATTTGTGAATGCCTAAAAAAACTTTTTGGGTTTTTGTATGTGTGTGCAAAGCATTGTGAAAATATCTCAAATAATAAAGTTATTGTAGAGCTGTGAAATCGCTTCAATCATTTGTAATAACCCTGTACTTGTCAGAGATTTGTCCAAAACGTAAATTAATGTTCTGAATTTACCTTGCAATTTTAGTTTATATAATGGCAAAGCGCTACATGTCTATCTGCCACTAAAGCCTTTGTTTGGTAATCATATTAAAAGGCTTCTGCAACTCTTAACCCAACGGACGCCTTTGAAATTTACCTAGACCTTGGCCTACACCGCAGATGTTTGTCAGCGCAACCAAGATTTTATGACATATTTTTCAAGTAAAAGCATTTTTCATACTGCTTTGTAGCTGGACAACTGTACCTTCTTCACACTGAAGATTTTTGGTTACGTGACACAGCACATACACTGTTGCTGAACGCATTTGAAGATTGACTAAAAACAACGAATTCTAAGCTTACCCTAAATTCTTGTAAAATACTTTATCCTGTCTTCACTCTAAATAATTCAACAAATTATTTGTCCATGCCCTACAGCTACAGTATCTAGGCTACTAAAGTGTTTATGTACTCGCAATTGCTCCTACTGACAGTATGTTCCAGTGCATAAGTTAATGTATGAAACTGTCTTTAAATATTACATAAATAGTTGTGTAATTCTAGTGTTACTACGACAATGGAGATTACCATTAGATACATCGATCTTCGGTTTCATAACACATTTCGTAAACTTTGTTTATACTTTGTAAAATACATTATCAGTCTTCAGCTTAAGCCGTTTTCTGAAAACAGTGTTCCTAAGCTTGGCAGTTTATTTTCCATGAAACTAAAAACATGTTTTAAGCTTCTCACTTCGGCTATTGCCTCCTCCTACTTCTTCTCCTCCTCCTCTGTTCCCTAACTTTTAGACTCTCAGCCTCTTCATTGATTTACCATGTTGATATGGACGCTGTCTTTGATGTTGAAATCGGTGATAGAAATTCTACAAATCTGATATTTTCATCTATTTCATATATCTGTAGAACGAAACAATAACTAAATTTCACTAACAAATGTTGTTATACCAAGTAATAAATTTATTTCAGCTGCCGTAAACAGAAGACCAATGGAGGGATGTTGCTCATGATTGTGGAAGCAAGTGAAATTTTCATAGTTGTTTGGGTGCCATAGATGGTTAACATATAAGACATTAAAAAGCCCATGAACTCAGGTTTTGTTTACCATAACTATAAGAGCTACTTTAGTGTGGTGTTGATGGCTGTTGTGGTCGCTCACTACAGATTTGTTTCTGTTGATTTTGGGTTCAGTTGAAGAATATCCGATGCTGGTGACATTCACTGCACCAATTTTGGGATCTATTTGTGAGTGGGGCCTTACATATTCACGGCCTTAACTTCATCCCAAATAGTGCAGAAAAGTTTCTGTTTATAACAGATGACTCATTTGCGTTACAGACAAATTTCATGAAACTGTACAGTATAAATGGACTACACAGCATGAAACGTGTTTCTAATGACAGACTCTCACGAGCACGAAGAGTAGTAGAAAATGTATTTGAAATCCGAGTATCAAAATTGGGATATTACAAAAAGACAGTAATATGGAGCCACCAGAGATGAGCATAATTATAATGGTGTGGTGTCTTCTACACAGCTAGATAATACAGGAAAATCCAACCAGCTATCTGCATGGAATGGTAAATGTAGAAGATTATATGACTAGCAGTGTTACAAAAGGGGCCGATCGAGTGAACACAGATCTTTTGCAGCTGCAAAGAGGAAGATTTTAGAATGCAAGTGCTGCAGCAAAGGATATTAGAGACAAATTTGCTAGCTGTTTCGCTAATGAGGGGAAAGTTCCCTGGCAAGACAATATTATTTTGTAACAATCAAGTAACCTAAAGCTTACTCCAAATGTTGTAGTGTATTTATACATAATAAATATTTTTAAGCTAAAATTTCTTTTAACGTTGCCAGTACCCGCTGAAAATTTGTGATTAAGTACCACATTTAGTATACACAGCTTTCCTAAACAAACCTGAAGGTTACCTAATAACATGGAATTTTAATCTCAGCCTGAATTCCTGTAAAGTAACTTCCCCTATTCACACTTTAAGTACCTCAACAAATCATTTATAATTGCTCTTGCAAACTCTCTTCTGTAGATTTAATTACTCATACTGAAAGTATATATTTTGAAGCTGTGTCCTTAAATACTACATAAATGACTAACATTTCTGTACCCTTGTTCACTTTAATAAAGCTAATTATAATTTCAACTAATGAAATTGCACTCAGGACTATGAAACGTGTTCACATAAACAAATGCTATGTAGAATTTTGTTGTGGTATGAAAGTCCACACACAAACAGTAGTGTGATGAAAGGAAAATTTATTGTTAGAAATTTAGCTTATTTTCTTCAATAGTGAAGACTCTATTCGCGTCATCCCATGGTTGAAGATTAAACATTATTATAATTGAAAATGAAGTATAAACAAGAAAATAAAGCATGAAGTTACATGTTTTTGTTATACTGATAGCACATACAGTTAAGATTTGATTAAGCTACCTGTTCTCACTTATTACTAAAAAAATAAGACAGTGGTTTTACAGAAATAATTGAGAAATTCGAAGACAATGCACATGTATTTGAATGTCCTGTAATATCTGTTGTATTCTTCACCAAAAATAAATTTGCAATATTTAGATGAAGCATGAGGGCGAGTATTTACGAAAATATATCACAGTTTGCCCACACTAATATAAAACAATACAGTTACATTTCACAGGTGTAACATTTTGGTGTTACAGATATAACAAGTCCAGTTAACTCATAATTTAGGACTGAAATTATATACCCCACAATGCTAAAATCATTGTGTGGTGACAAATTTGTGAATAAACGAACACCACTCAGATAGCAGAAACCAAATGTACTTCAAAATCTTGAATTTAATTTCCTGAGAATCTGTGATAGGTTCTTGTAAAGTACACACCAGTGGGGAAGTATCAGCTTCACTAGTATTGTCTCTTTCTGCCAAATTCGTTCCCTACTCTCAACTTAACTAAAACTTTTTTTTTACTTTGTCAATGACATCTTGTCGAACAAATTTGTATGTATGTTCTTGTTCAGATTCTAGATCAACAACCCACTGTATATTTCTCAAAGGTGGGAAGGAATGTTGTCTTGATGAGTGCTTGGAAGAATTCTGATTCACTCCAGTGCTGCTGTAACTTCTCAGCAAGTGTTTTTCCTCCTCTTCTGGAACTTCTGTTTCATTAAGTTTATCACAGGATCACAATCGATATGCATACCACTGTATGAAATATTTGCGAGCATCTGCAGAGAGTATTTCTACCACCTTAAGATTAGGAAATTTGTTGTTTGGTTTCTGAAGTATGTTCTGATTTTGAGCATGAACATCTGGCTTATCGAGTTGCTGGTAATCGGATGCCATAGCATATGACACTGGACCAGTAACTGTATAAGCCACTGCTATGTAAATAGTGATTTATTCATTACTCTGGTATGAATGTTAGAGCTTATCCTGATGAGCAATAGTGAAGCTTTCACTGAAATCAATCTGGAGTACACAAACGCAGTCTGAAACATCTTCAGCTATTGTCATTTCAAAGATGGTACCTTACTTTTGATAAAACGATGGACTAAAAGCTTGATGCCTAACATTTAGAAAACATCTATAGAACCTTCCTGCACCACTTCAACTACTTCGTTCGTCTCATCACCATTCTGTTGACACCAGTTGTTGAGTTCATGTGAGCAATTTGTTGAGAAATTATTCTCACTACTTTCAGTTTCCACATTTTTGGCTTTTTTTTAAAATTGAAATTCCTTTTTTCAGTAGAGTAAAATCGAATGTTACATCTGTAACAACATTTCTGGTAGTTGCAAGCAGTTGTAAAACTTTTTCTTACTAGAATTTTATCTGTCACGACCAAATAAAAAAGAGCATATAATTTTTTCCATTAAATGTAAAATTATAGGTTTGATAGAAACATTTCCGTTTAATTTATTGTGGACCTATCAGTAACTGACTTCCTTAAACTATTTTAATGCCTTTGTTTCTAAAATTTAAAGTGTACTTCAAATACTATTTTAAATTGTTTGGTTATGTCTAAATAATAGATTCTAAATAAAGAAATGTGTTTATATCAAAATATAATGTACCAAATGTCGTGTATTTTTCTCCCACAGTTCTGTTTCAGCGCAAATATATTACTGTGTGAGGCATTGTACAGTTTCAGAAATTCCACATTCTGACTTTTGATTTGATATACAGGATGACAAAATCTGTTGCATTTCAAAATTTTCCATTTTGGTTTCACTTTTCGTGAAATTATATGTATGGAACTTGCGTGTCAGTGTACTGACTTTATTTTATGCAAAACATTTTGTGAGTTTGTAGCTGGTGTGTGTAAACAGTGTTCCTAACCTTGACATTGAGGTAAGGAAATGTGACCTGCAGGTATGTGGTGGGATGCACACACAATGCATACACAGCAGTGGGAGACATATATTATGAGACAACATATTCTGCATAGTTATGGACTACAAAACATAAAACACTATTTTTGCAAGTTACACATATATACACAAAACAGAGAATGTCATTTTTGGGAAGAATTCAGTGGTAGTAATAATGATTCCATTCACTTAATTAAAGTGACTGAAGCAGAGCAATTTTAGAAAACTTCTGATGAGCAACAACAAAATCACATTTAAAAAAATCCAACTAACTGCACATAACCATAAAATTATGAACATAAGAAATTTTAAGCTATGATTTGGTAAAAAAGGAAAGGTCACTTCCAGCATATATCAATATACAGGAAACAAACACAGTTAATGTATAAATTGAATCAAAGTTACATTTATTCAAACTACTAATATAATCTTTTGGAAACAAAACAGGTTGTAACACTTGTGTCTTTGCCTTGCTGTTTGAGGAACAGATTTTTTTTTTTTGTCCTGATTTTACCTGATGCTCTATCTTCTGGGTGTGTAGGGATGTTATTTGTTGCTCTGGTCTCAATCAGTCCTGGAGAAGCATATCTATCAACAGAGATCCCAGTTGTTCTACCAATAATACATCAAAAATATGTTTTTGAGCAAATATTGACTTTTCTG
Organism: Schistocerca piceifrons; assembly: GCF_021461385.2. NCBI lineage: Eukaryota > Metazoa > Arthropoda > Insecta > Orthoptera > Acrididae > Schistocerca > Schistocerca piceifrons. The sequence goes on from NC_060143.1 coordinate 27,141,315, forward strand.
AACTCACTGATTTCAGTTTCCTGCTCCAGACTTTTGCAATCGCCTCCTCCTCTGTTTGCTGTCTCGTTTTGAAGTATTATGCTTTGCCAAGAACACCCTGCTCGCTTATTTATCTCTTCGTTGATTTCCCAAGTTGTGGTCTGACTGCAGCTCTTGATGAGCAGGCTGGTGATGAGGCAGGAGCTGATGATTAAGTAGAAAGTGGTGATGAGGCAGAAGGTGGTGATAAGGCAGATGACTAAATTACTGTAACATTTCCGTCTTCATCTAATTCGAAGACCTATAGAAAGAAACAATGAATTTCACTAATAAAAGGTTGCCATAGCAAGTATAGTATTTAATTTTGTGATGTTTCAGAAACACGTCAACTTGGAGACTGAAAAAGTGAATTTCATTACAATGGTATGTTGTCTTCTGCACATTTATATTCCAGCAAGCTACACGCAAGAAGTGGTAGACGTTGAAGACCGCACAACAGGTAATATCGCAAGACGGACTGATCGAGTGAGCAGAGATCTTTTGCAGTTGCAAAGGGGGTGATTTCTGAATGCGATTACTTGAGCAAATAATACTGGAGGCTAAGCTGCTTGCAATTTTCCCAATAAGGAGAAATCTTTTGGCAAGATAATGTCCTCTTGTAATAAATATGTTATCTAAAGCTTAGTTAAAATATCGTAATGATGTGCAATAAAATAAAGAAACACTGTAAAGTAAAACTTTGTTTTAATGTAGCTTACCACTTCTAAAGAAATTGACACAGCCACAAAACTCTCGGTATGAATCTGAAAATGAAGCGTGTGGAAAGTACTTTGGTATGTACACATCTGAAGATCCAGCTCCGGAGCGGTTACTGTCTTCCATTTTTTAAAAATTGTTTCCTGAAGCAGTTTTTCATTAGCATAGCACGTTCAATATATTTTCAGTAGTTCTTCGTAGGCGGCATTTTTTTATTTCCGTCCATGTATTCTTTTTCGGAATGAATCTACAAGGATTTATTTCGCTGGCAGCACTCTATAAATTCTACGATCACAGGCTAGATAATTTTGTGAAAGGCGAACTTCAACGGAAATGAGAAACAAAACCGCACAAAGACTAATGTGGATTAACTGAAAACACGAACACGCAGTGACTGTACACTAGCGCCATGTGGCTGGTTAATGAAGCTGTGCCAACATCTGAAAGCCGAATATTGTCATACCGTCAATACTCGACCTCATACTCTCAGTATGAATCGACACTACTGAAAATATTTTGATGGCCGTCAATACTTCTCATCAATATTTCTTGAACTAACAATACATCAATAAGCGCTCTCAGATGGTCAATATTTTGGGGTTTCGACAATATTATTGAACGCGTAACGTCCCTTTTAAGGACAGGGTGTGGGCTTTTGCTGATATCTTTCGGAAGCTCACGTGGCTCGCACTGCTTTGAAAGGCACTTTTGAAGTATTCTGGCTTAAGAGATACCGAAATCAGCTGCCCATGGGAGCTACTAGTGGGAAACCTCCCGCGATTTCCGCCGTTGTCCAACCATCGCCTAAAACTTACAATTGGCACGTCCAGCCACGCTCCAGCAGCTGAGAGAAACACGAACTAACATGCCACAATTCCCAGGTTCCGCTCTTTCATTCGGAAAGTTTACATAAAATGATTTTATATATTGTCACATAGTGATATGTAACAAATCAGTATCGTCACAAAATGCAATTGACAATGAGACTGACTGCTCGAAACGCGTAGTGCCAAATTAAAAAAAAAAAAAAAAAAAAAAAAAAAAAAAAAAAAAAAAACTGGTGCAATGTTCTGGTATTTAAATCATTAAATGTTGTAGCAGTGTACGTAAGTAGGCTGATTAGGTTTTTATGTTGGTACCGCCACGTAATGCTCTATATGATAATCACTAACTGTGCTGTGTGAAGTCTGTGGCTGGTTTGCATTGTTGGAATATTTGCTACTGTAGTGTTGGGCAGCTGGACGTGAACAGCGCGTAGCGTTGCGCAGTTGGAGGTGAGCCGCCAGCAGCGGTGGATGTGGGGAGAGAGATGGCGGAGTTTTGAGAGCGGATGATCTGGTCGTGTGTCCATCAGAGAGAGTAAATTTGTAAGACTGGATGTCATAAACTGATATATATATTATGACTTTTGAACACTATTAAGGTAAATACATTGTTTGTTCTCTATCAAAATCTTTCATTTGCAAACTATGCCTATCAACAGTTAGTGCCTTCAGTAGTTAGAATCCTTTATTTAGCTGGCAGTATTAGTGCTCGCTGTATTGCAGTAGTTCGAGTAACGAAGATTTTTGTGAGGTAAGTGATTCATGAACGGTATAGGTTATTGTTAGTCAGGGCCATTCTTTTGTAGGGATTATTGAAAGTCAGACTGCGTTGCGCTAAAAATATTGTGTGTCAGTTTAGTGATGATCAGAATAAGTAAAGAGAGAAATGTCTGAGTATGTTCAGTTTTGCTCAGCTGTTTGAAAATCAAATAACGTAAGGGGTACGTTAAATCAAATAACGTAACCGGCACAGTTATTCATCAATTTTTCTAAGGGGACATTTCATGTATCATGTTAACTCAGTGAGCGAAAAGACAGGGGTACAATATTTTTTTTTAAATGCCTTCAGTCTTCTGATTGGTTGTATGTGTCCAACCAAGATTTCCTTTCCTTTTACAATCTCCTCATTCTCTTGTATTTATATGAGTTTTTGTCTCCTCCTATGGTTTCCTCAAAGGCTCTGTGTAATGCCATTGAAGTTATTTCCCGCAACTGTAAAACACACAAGTACACAGACTGGGAGTACTGCCTTCTAGGAACGCAGTGATCGTTTCGTAAGAGAAATTAATTCAATATATGCTAGCTATACCCGGCATGCGTTTATTCTTTCTAAGTAGGTACACATGTACGAAACAGACGCATTTACATGCACAAAATAAGTGAAAGACAAAGACTTTTTGTGGATAAAATTAAAGTTGAAAAAGTTTAAGTGCTTTGAGATATATAATGCTTTTCGTCTTTCCTTCTTATTAAAAAAAAAAACAAGCTTCTTCCAGCAGATTCGGCCACATAGGCACATGTTAAATACGTTGTATATAGAGAGGTCCAGAAAAATTTAGACACTCTTTGATAGTCAGTATTAATGGAACAAAATGACATACTGTCACAATTCTTGCACGGGGGAAAGGTTATTTTATGTGCTCAAAGTGACCCACATTATCAGCCAAACATCGTCGATGCCGCTGAACTGTTTACCGAGCTACAGCTGTCGGTGTTGCTGGTGTGGTAGCTGCGTAGGACGCCTCGATTGTTACTTGTAGCTGGTTGATGAATTTCATTTTTCAAGGTCCCCCATAGGTTGAAGTCAAGAAGTGTAAGGTCTGGAGACCGTGATGGGGACTCAATAGCTCCTTTTCGAACTATCCGTCGTCCAGGTGGATTGACATCTCTGTGGTACTGATGCGGAGCGCCATCTTGTTGTAGGCAAAATTTGTTTCTTCCAAACACATCTCGGATGGCATGTAAAATCGATGTTTGCGCCATGTGAAGATGCACCTCACCACTTACGGTACCTTCAAAGAAGAATAAGCCTGTCAAACCGCTCGATTACAGACTACACCACGCATTAGCACCCGGTAGATTAACATGTTTGCCCACATGAACGCGAGGATTTCCAGGAGCCCAGTACACGCAGTTGTGGAGGTTCCAGTACCGTTCAGTTTGAACTGCGCCCCGTCAGACCAGATAACCATCAATGAGAAACCGGTCATCCTCGCGAAGCATGCCTTCAAACCACTCGCAGTACTCCATCCTTCGAGCCGGGTCGTCCTCGTTCATAGCGTGCAGCAATCTTCGAATGTACACTTCCCACTTTGCAGCCATCCGAATTCGTTGTACGCTTGATCAGTTCACCCCGCTTTCACGTGCACCCCGCATCACAGATTTTTGAGGTGTCCTAGTAAAATGTTACAACACAACAGCGCTGAAAGCTGGACTTGGTGTTTTTGGTTGGTCATGTCTTTCCTTATGCATCCTGAACAGTACGGTCAGATTTATCGCGAATACGACAAATTCTTGTACCTGTTGATGGCTCAGTTCCGTTCACATTACGCCATTGCTGTTGTACCTCCGTCATGTTTTGATACTTCCAGTACCACTTCAATACGGCATTGCGTTGCTCGCACGACAATCTTACTTCATGCAATGCGACACCGTCATCTGCTCGAAAACGCACGCCAAGATCTGTTGAGAAAACAGTGGAGCATGCTACTGCGCGAAATTGCAACGATATGTCACTTTGTTCCAGAGATATTATCTATCAAAGAGAGTCTACATTTTTCTGGACCTCTCTACAGGTCGCACATAAATATATTTCACATACATTCAACGTATTGTACACATACTTCATCTGTGTCTCTAGTGAATTTCGCCTGCCGTTTCATATTAATTCTCACGAATCTTGTAATTCTGCCGGTAACTGATTGTCGTTTCGAGAAAAATGTCTGTCGCTGGCAACTGTCTGATCCTTCGCTGTTTTACACAATTTGATTCTAGAGAGGACGTTAAATGTACTTGTTGTACTAAGCCGAAACTCGTTTTGAGGACCGTTGGCCCGCTGATGTCCACATTCTCACGATTCAAACAATAACGCCAATAAGAGACAAATGGCGCTTAAAGTATTCCAAGTTAACCAATTACTGAGAAGAAATACCAAGAAGGTTGTTTAGGACATGCCACGCCTCATCGTCACCCCCACCCCTAGCAGTAGTTGTCTCTTCCTCCCACAGTATTTTTCTATAAATAATGCGTCACGTATGTATCAGATTTGGTTGAAAGTGCTCCAAGCGTTCCTTAGTTATGATTTTATGTCACGCTTTTTCACCTCAAACCCTCGGCCATAGGGATACTAGGAGTGCCTTACTGCCACACCAGATTATTTTCCAGATAACAAGTGATATGTGGGCCAATACTGGCAGACATTCCTTCAGGCGTTACAGAAATACTCTGATATCTCACTGTCCTTGCACCCCCATCCTCCCTTCCACCTCCTATTCCGACGACTCTAAGGATGAGTGCCAAATGTGGTGGGCAACCATGAAAACAATGAATTTTATATTAATATCGGTCTTATAGATTTAAGTGTCAGGAAGTCGTTTCTGAAAGTATTTGTGTGGAGTGCAGCCATGTATGGAAGTGAAACACGGACGACAAATAGTTTAGACAAGAAGAGAATAGAAGCTTTCGAAATGTGGTGCTACAGAAGAATGCTGAAGATTAGATGGGTAGATCACGTAACTAATGAGGAGGTGTTGAATAGGATTGGGGAGAAGAGAAGTTTGTGGCACAACTTGACTAGAAGAAGGGATCGGTTGGTAGGACATGTTCTGAGGCATCAGTGGATCACAAATTTAGCATTGGAGGGCACCGTGGAGGGTAAAAATCGTAGAGGGAGACCAAGAGATGAATACACTAAGCAGATTCAGAAGTAAGTAGGTTGCAGTAGGTACTGGGAGATGAAGAAGCTTGCACAGGATAGAGTAGCATGGAGAGCTGCATCAAACCAGTCTCAGGACCGAAGACCACAACAACAACAACATCGGTCGTTATCGAATATTTTTACGACTTACGTCTTCTCACCCCATTCTCACCCCTAAGATGATTTAGCGTTCACAATGTTTTTATACATATAGATACACAACTAATGAGCCATATCGATACAAAATTTGATTGAAATTGCTCCATCGTTCCTGAGTGCAGCTTATACGTCAATCCTTTCCAACTCTGACCACTGTGGGTGTCAAGTGGTTCTTACCCCCACAGGAACCTTCGCGGTTGTACACACAGCAACCCACTAAAGTTTCATCCTAGTCATATGACTGGTATAGGGGCACAGAGAAGATGAACATACATATATTAAGTTTCATATAATTGATTTCATTCTAACGTCAAGAAATGGTACAATCACCCGTTTCGACTTCTTAAAAAAAATGGTTCAAATGGCTCTGAGCACTATGGGACTTAACTTCTGAGGTCATCAGTTCCCTAGAACTTAGAACTACTTAAACCTATCTAACCTAAGGACATCACACACATGCATGCTCGAGGCAGGATTCGAACCTGCGACCGTTGCGGTCGCGCGGTTCCAGACTGTAACGCCTAGAACCGCTCGGCCACACCGGCCGGCATCGACTTCTTAGCAAGTTATAATGAGATGACACTGATGGATCACATCCATAGGCGGGTTACATTCAGTCCACTTGCAAAAGTCTAAACCAGCTACGATACGATTTGTCTGATCTGATACTGAAAAAAAAAAAAAAAAAAAAAAAAAATTTGCCCCACAAATTACTTTTTTCGACTATTCTCGAGAGCACCTCCTCATATGGCGCTATTCAACTATAAGCGATTTTTTTACTATCTTCAAGCAATACGGGTCTTTGTTTCCTGAAATATTTCGAAAAAATGTCGTTATAATAGGGCGGTGGCCCGCTCTACGTTGTGCTGACGTGAGCAACCAGGTACTGTTCAGTCCAAGTTGCAACCCACGTGTTGTATCGCCACGCGACCTTTGCAGGCTGCGTCGGTATGGGAGTAAAGGTCGCCAAAGCGCCATTAGCCGAACGGTAAGCGTGACAATGGGCCATAACGAAGCGCAGCCTCACGGCACTCCAGTATTCTCATCTAGGCCGCGGCGAGCTGAATTTCCACAAGCTTTCACCGTCCCGATTAATAACGGAGCTCTATTCTCGATTTACAAAGTATGCGGAGTGGTGTTTTCTGGGAAGTTTAGAGATTCCGAGCGAAAACGGACGTCCCTCCAATTGCTAGTATTTACTGAAAAATTCAGTTTCTGATACGACATTATCACCAGTAAAGGAATGTGATATAAGCAACAAAACGACTGAATTAATCTAAACTGGGTTCCTGTATTTCCTGTTTGTAATATGTGAAACAGATATAGGTGTCAGGAACACATCACACTATTATTCGTAAAAAGCCTAATACTCAGACACAATCGTCTGCAACACGCCACGATAAGAAGACGTGTAGAGCACCGGAACCATAAAATGGTTCAAATGGCTCTAGGCACTATGGGACTTAACATCTGAGGTCATCAGTCCCCTGGACTTAGAACTACAGGGTGATTCAAAAAGAATACCACAACTTTAGGAATTTAAAACTCTGCAACGACAAAAGGCAGAGCTAAGCACTATCTGTCGGCGAATTAAGGGACCTATAAAGTTTCATTTAGTTGTACATTTGTTCGCTTGAGGCGCTGTTGACTAGGCGTCAGCGTCAGTTGATGCTAAGATGGCGACCGCTCAACAGAAAGCTTTTTGTGTTATTGAGTACGGCAGAAGTGAATCGACGACAGTTGTTCAGCGTGCATTTCGAACGAAGTATGGTGTTAAACCTCCTGATAGGTGGTTTATTAAACGTTGGTATAAACAGTTTACAGAGAATGGGTGTTTGTGCAAAGGGAAAAGTTCTGGACGGCCGAGAACGAGTAATGAAAATGTAGCACGCATCCAGCAAGCATTTGTTCGCAGCCCATGGGGGTATGTTAAGGATATGGTGTTTCGGCCACCTCTCCCAGCCACCATTGATGATTTGAAACGAGAAATAACAGCAGCTATCCAAACTGTTACGCCTGATATGCTACAGAGAGTGTGGAACGAGTTGGAGTATCGGGTTGATATTGCTCGAGTGTCTGGAGGGGGCCATATTGAACATCTCTGAACTTGTTTTTGAGTGAAAAAAAACCTTTTTAAATACTCTTTGTAATGATGTATAACAGAAGTTTATATTATGTTTCTTTCATTAAATACACACTTTTAAATTTGTGGTATTCCTTTTGAATCACCCTGTACTTAAACCGAACTAACCTAAGAACATGACACACATCAATGTCGTATTTTGTGCAGCCAGCTGCAGTTGGTGGCTCATGTCGGCACTAGTGACGTGTGTCGCTTTGGATCTGAGGAAATTCTCTCTGGATTCCAGCGGCTGTCTGATTTGGTGAAGGCTGCCGGTCTTGCTTACGAGATGAGGGCAGAGCTCACCATCTGCAGCATCGTTGACAGAACCGACTGCGGACCTTTGGTGCAGAGCCGGGTGGAGGGTCTGAATCAGAGGCTCAGACGGTTTTGCGACCGTGTTGGCTGCAGATTCCTTGACTTGCGCCATAGGGTGGTGGGGTTTCGGGTTCCGCTGAACAGGTCAGGAGTTCACTACACTCAGCTGGCGGTTACACGGGTAGCGGAGGCTGTGCGGCGTGGACTGGGCGGTTTTTTAGGTTAGAAGGCCTCGGGAAAGTACGGGGTGGGCTGCAATCTCAAAGCGTGCATGGCAAATACAGGACGTGCTTGGATCAAGGAACAGTCGCAATTGTAGTTGTAAATTGTTGTAGTTGTGCTGGGAAAGTCCCTGAGCTTCAAGCGCTAATAGAAAGCACAGAAGCTGAAATCGTTATAGGTACAGAAAGCTGGCTAAAGCCTGAAATAAGCTCTGCAGAAATTTTTACGAAGTCTCAGACGGTGTTCAGGAAAGATAGATTAGGCAGAATTGGTGGTGGAGTGTTAGTGTCTGTCAGTAGTGGTTTATCTGGTAGTGAAGTCGAAGTAGATACTCCGTGCGAATTGGTATGAGTGGAGGTTATACTTAACAGCCGAACTAAGTTAATAATTGGCTCCTTCTACCGACTCCCAGACTCCGATGATATAGTTGCTGAACAGTTCAGAGAAAATTTGAGTCTCGTAACAAATAAATAGCCCACTCATACGGTTATAGTTGGTGGGGACTTCAACTTTCCCTCTATATGTTGGCAAAAATACTTGTTCAAAACCGATGGTAGGCAGAAAACATGTTCCGAGATTGTCCTAAATGCTTTCTCTGAAAATTATTTCGAGCAGTTAGTCCACGAACCCACGCGAATTGTAAATGGTTGCGAAAACACACTTCACCTCTTAGCCACAAACAATCCAGAGCTAATAGAGAGCATCATGACTGATGCAGGGATTAGTGATCACAAGGTCGTTGTAGCTAGGCTCAATACCGTTTCTTCCAAATCCACCAGAAACAAACGCAAAATTATTTTGTTTAAAAAGGCGGATAAAGTGTCACTAGAAGCCTTCCTAAGAGACAATCTCCATTCCTTCCGAACTGACTATGCAAATGTAGACAAGATGTGGCTGAAATTCAAAGATGTAGTAGCAACAGCAATTGAGAGATTCATACCTCATAAATTGGTAAGAGATGGAACTGATCCCCCATGGTACACAAAACAGGTCCGAACGCTGTTGCAGAGGCAACGGAAAAAGCATGCGAAGTTCAGAAGAACGTGAAATCCCGAAGATTGGCTAAAAATTACAGACGCGCGAAATTTGGCACGGACTTCAATGCGAGATGCCTTTAAAACGTTCCACAACGAAACATTGTCTCGAAATTTGGTAGAATATCCGAAGAAATTCTGGTCGTATGTAAAGCGGCAAGACGCAGTCAATACCTTCGCTGCGCAGTGCCGATGGTACTGTTACCGACGACTGTGCCGCTAAAGCGGAGTTATTGAACGCAGTTTTCCGAAATTCCTTCACCAGAGAAGACGAATGGAATATTCCAGAATTTGAAACACGAACAGCTGCTAGCATGAGTTTCTTAGAAGTAGATACCTTAGGGGTTGCGAAGCAACTCAAATCGCTTGATACGGGCAAGTCTTCAGGTCCAGATTGTATACCGATTAGGTTCCTTTCAGATTACGCTGATACAACAGCTCCCTACTTAGCAATCATATACAACCGCTCGCTCACCGATAGATCTGTACCTACAGATTGGAAAATTGCGCAGGTCGCACCAGTGTTTAAGAAGGGTAGTAGGAGTAATCCATCGAATTACAGACCTATATCATTGACGTCGGTTTGCAGTAGGGTTTTGGAGCATATGCTGTATCCAAACATTATGAATCACCTCGAAGGGAACGATCTATTGATATGTAATCAGCATGGTTTCAGAAAACATCGTTCTTGTGCAACGCCGCTAGCTCTTTATTCGCACGAAGTAATGGCCGCTATCGACAGGGGATGTCAAGTTGATTCCGTATTTCTAGATTCCGGAAAGCTTTTGACACCGTTCCTCACAAGCGACTTCTAATCAAGCTGCGGGCCTATGGGGTATTGTCTCAGTTGTGCGACTGGATTCGTGATTTCCTCTCAGGAAGGTCGCAGATCGTAGTAATAGACGGCAAATCATCGAGTAAAACTGAAGTGATATCAGGTGCTCCCCAGGGATGCGTCCTGGGACCTCTGCTGTTCCTGATCTGTATAAATGACCTGGGTGACAATCTGAGCAGTTCTCTTAGGTTGTTCGCAGATGATGCTGTAATTTACCGTCTAGTAAGGTCATCCGAAGACCAGTATCAGTTGCAAAGCGATGTAGAAAAGATTGCTGTAAGGTGTGGCAGGTGGCAGTTGACGCTAAATAACGAAAAGTGTGAGGTGATCCACATGAGTTCCAGAAGATATTCGTTGGAATTCGATTACTCGATAAATAGTACAATTCTCAAGGCTGTCAATTCAACTAAGTACCTGGGTGTAAAAATTACGAACAACTTCAGTTGGGAAGACCACATAGATAATATTGTGGGGAAGGCGAACCAAAGGTTTCGTTTCATTGGCAGGACACTTAGAAGATCCAACAAGTCCTCTAAAGAGACAGCTTACACTACACTCGTTCGTCCTCTGTTAGAATATTGCTGCGCAGTGTGGGATCCTTACCAGGTGGGATTGACGGAGGACATCGAAAGGGTGCAAAAAATGGCAGCTCGTTTTGTATTATCACGCAATAGGGGGGAGAGAGTGTGGCAGATATGATACGCCAGTTGGGATGGAAGTCATTAGAGCAAAGATGTTTTTCGTCGCGGCGAGATCTATTTACGAAATTTCAGTCAGCAACTTTCTCTTCCGAATGCGAAAATATTTTGTTGAGCCCAACCTACATAGGTAGGAATGATCATCAAAATAAAATAAGAGAAATCAGAGCTCGAACAGAAAGGTTTAGGTGTTCGTTTTTCCCGCGCGCTGTTCGGGAGTGGAATGGTAGGGAGACAGTATGCTTGTGGTTCAATGAACCCTCTGCCAAGCACTTAAATGTGAATTGCAGAGTAATCATGTAGATGTAGATGGAGATGTAGAATGTCCGAGGCAGGATTCGAACCTGCGACCGTAGCAGCCGCGTGGTTCAGGACTGAAGCGCCTAGAACCGCTCGATCACAGAGGCGGTACCGGAACCGCAATAAGTGATGTAAATGGCTACAGTATAGGAATCACACAGTCAAGCGGTTGCAAATAACTCTTTGTTACAAGGATCTAGGTTTCGACACCTCTAAGGATGTCTTTATCAGAATGAAAGTTTAAGAATCCATAACATTACATTGTGAGAAAGCAATGGTCAATGTTTCAAGCAGATATGCTCAAGTTCGAAATTAAAATTAAACAGGTTCAAGCCTTTGTCACGTATGCCTTTGCTAGGAAGAACATCAGATTTAAATATGTAAGTAGGCTGTTTAGGTTTTTATGTTGGTAACGCCACGTAGCGCTCTATATGAAAATCGCTGACTGTACTGTGTGAAGGTTGTGGTTGGTTTGCATTGTTGGAGTATATGCTATTGTAGTGTTGGGCAGTTGGATGTTAACAGCGCGTAGCGTTGCGCAGTTGGAGGTGAGTCGCCAGCAGTGGTGGATGTGGGGAGAGAGATGATAGAGTTTTGAGAGCGGATGATCTGGACGTGTGGCCATCAGAGACAGTAAATTTGTAAGACTGGATGTCATGAACTGATATATATATATATATATATATATATATATATATATATATATATATATATATATATATATTATGACTTTTGAACGCTATTGAGGTAAATACATTGTTTGTTCTATATCAAAATCTTTCATTTGCTAACTATGCCTATCAGTAGTTAGTGCCTTCAGTAGTTTGTATCTTTTATTTAGTTGGCAGTAGTGGCGCTTGCTGTATTGCAGTAGTTCGAGTAACGAAGATTTTTGTGAGGCAAGTGACTCATGAAAGGTATAGGTTATTGTTAGTCAGGGCCATTCTTTTGTAGGGATTATTAAGTCAGATTGCGTTGCGCTAAAAAAATATTGTGTGTCACTTTAAGCACAGTCATTTATAATTTTGTAAGGGGACGTTTCGTATGTCGACCCTTAGCCGACGGTACCTCACTGGAATCTTCTGATTTTTTTCTTGTAGTTTCTGTAATTAATGTAGCTATTGTTTATTGCTAGCGCATAATTATAAAGAGAATTTCCTTTGTAGTAGTAGTTTTTCATTGTTGTACACTAAAACAGTTGTGGAATTCATGTAGATTTGCACCGAGTATTTCGCAGCTGTGCTTGCAATTAACGAGATATTATTTTAAATGCTATGTTAATGTGTTTTCTTATTTTGCTCTTCAAATTGTGCTTTTCTGTGTTATCATGTCAAATATTGTGACAATAATAGCGTGTGAAAAACGACAGTGAAGACGAAAGCAGTGTGTTAGCGCCACTGTGTAATGAATTAACTAATGTTCCAACTATTAATTTGGTAATTGAACATAGGAAAATGGAGCGGGCTGCAAATAATGGTGTAGACATTAAAACAATTAGTGAACAGGGAAGCATTATCGATCGATCGGTCGGCAACAGCTCGCCTCAGGAATTCGAAATGACAGGACACAATTTCGCAAACACTGTAGATTCAGGTTTTGGGTCCTCACCGTTTTCTCAAATAAGTCAAGACGCATTTTCTGCTTGTCAAAATGTGAATGTTTCCGGTGCAAATTCACTGCCAAAAAGCACTGAGGAACATGTTGCAGACAGCAGTGCATTGTTATTACAATTAATACAACAAATGGGACAAAAGCTTCAAAAGTTAGACGCAATGGAACAAAATCTTCAAAAGTTAGACACGATGGAACAAAATCAGAGACAAACACAGCAAAGACTTCAAAAGTTAGACACAATGGAATAAAATCTTCGAAAGTTAGACACCACGCTTGAACAAACACGTGACGATTTAACTACTGAGTTACATAACATCTAATCGAAATGTCAAAAAGTCTGTAATGACGTAAGAACACAAATTTGTGAGCATTTTCACCTATTTTTTTGCGTCATGAAAATGCATTACAGAATCACGAAGCAGCCACAAAAGAACTGCAAACTATTGTTCATGAAAATCACGAGACCTTGCGGGCTAAAATTGACTCAGTTGCATCTACCGATTCGGTTACGCTACTTGCAAAAACTCAGGAAAACTTAAAGGACACAGCAGATACCCTGAAAATTGGTTCAGAAAGACACATGGAGGAAATTAGTTCATTATCAGAGAAAGTAGTTGAACTTTCGGATCAGCTAAATAATTTGTCTACGAAGGTAGATGATAATCTGAATGACACAAGCCCGGTAGTCTTTAATGATACAGAAGAGTACGAACAAATTAGGAAATTCAAACAAAATCAAAATCAAATCAATACACTGTACAAAAGAGAAATCCGGGAAGTACAAGATCAGTTGGCAAAAGTAATACAAGAATTACATATTTCAGAGGACACTCGCGCTCCAACACGGGAAGAGGGACTCAGAAATATGGAAAAGCCACAAAATAATAACACAGGGCATTTCGGAAATTATGAAAGAAATTGGCAAGGTGCACCGAATTTTGAGATGGAAGCGCCGACACGACGTAACAATGACCGATACGCGACTCGCCGACATGATGATTTTGACTATAAGCTGTTCATTAGTACACGTAAATTCGAAACATTTCAGAATTCTGGCAACGACATTCATCCACAAGCGTGGCTTCATCAATTCTCTCATTGTTTTCCTCCCAACTGTTCATTGGAGCACAGGTTAGAATTTATGTGTGGCTATTTAGAGAATGAACCAGCTGTAAGAATGCGATTGGTCATTCACTATTGTCACAGTGAAGGAGAATTTTATCATGCGTACCTCTCAGCATATTGGTCTCAAGCTACACAAGACCGAGTAAAACATACCATCATAATGATGAAACATTTCGAACAATCTGAATTTTCCAGTCATGTGAAATATTTTGAAGACATGTTGCATAAGAATCAGTACCTGTCAAACCCATACAGCCCCACAGAACTCATCCGCATTTGCTTAATCAAATTGCCTGAACATCTATGACTTATTATTTAGGCAGGACTTTGCAAAGACGACATTGAAGCTTTTCAGGGACTGTTACAAGAATTGAAATTGACACTGACAATCGCGGAACTCGAAAACAGGAGCACAACAATTACAAGTAAGATCTGTCACAATTCCGCATTGACAGAAATAATAGCTGGACACGTCAAGGCTATTCTTACAACGTAAATCGTGACCAAAACAGACACCACCCGTATGACAACCGTTGGCACAGTAGTAATAATTACAAGGAAGATCACCTCTCCCCGGTAATGACTATCACGGAGACAATCAGAGAAACAGACAATATGGGAACCAAAATAACTACAATTTTTGCTTTTGACCAACAGTGTATCAATAAGTGTGTGCATTTGATATCTGTGTTATTGTAATGATGAACAATTTTATCAAATCATTATTGGCCACTGCCCAAAACAATTTGTAAAATTTTTGTGGTGAGCATGGGGGCTATGTAAGTAGGCTGTTTAGGTTTTTATGTTGGTAATGCCACGTAGCGCTTTATATGAAAATCACTGACTGTGCTGTGTGAAGGCTGTGTTTGGTTTGCATTGTTGGAGTATATGTTATTGTAGTGTTGGGCAGTTGGCTGTTAACAGCGCGTAGCGTTGCGCAGTTGGAGGTGAGCCGCCAGCAGTGGTGGATGTGGGGAGAGAGATGACGGAGTTTTGAGAGCGGATGATCTGGATGTGTGTCCATCAGAGACAGTAAATTTGTAAGACTGGATGTCATGAACTGATATATATATATATTATGACTTTTGAACACTACTAAGGTAAATACATTGCTTGTTCTTTATCAAAATCTTTCATTTGCTAACTATGCCTGTCAGTAGTTAGTCCCTTAATTTAGCTGGTAGTAGTGGCGCTCGCTGTATTACAGTAGTTCGAGTAACGAAGATTTTTGTGAGGTAAGTGACTCATGGAAGGTATAGGTTGTTGTTAGTCAGGAGCATTCTTTTGTAGGGATTATTAAGTCAGATTGCGTTGCGCAAAAATAATATTGTGTGTCAGCTTAAGCACAGTCAATGTTTTTCATATAGAGCGCTACGTGGCGTTACCAACATAAAAACCTAAACAGCCTACTTACAAATAGCACAGGAGCGGCGTGCACATCGGCGCAGCAGCGCCCTCTTTTGTGTGATTGGAGAGGACAGTGTTACGCAACACTCAGTAGGCGCGGAGACATTACACGAAATGGAAACGTGTAAATAAGCGCCACTCTGCCTCGCCGCCATCACAGGGTGGGTTATCGGGATTTGAGTGCGTTCGAACGAGGCAGAGTGATTGCTCTTCTTAAGTGGGTCTGTTGTCACGTGACATGGCAGCTCATACACCGAGCACTCTGCTTCAACAGTGAGGTTTATGTGGACACAACAAGGGACACAATATGACCACAGCGGGAGACCGCCGATGCCTTCTCCATTTGGCTGTGACGAACACAACAGTTTCGTCCACAGTGTTGCCGCGACGTTGCAGCATTGCATAGGGTATGGAGATGTCTGCTTCGACAGTTCGACGCCGTCTTCTGTGGGCTGGACAGGTGGCAAGCATGCCATTGTCTCAGCTTCCACTGACCAGAACTGCAACGGGCACGTGAACGCGACCCTGGGTTGCTGAGTGTTTACGGATGAATCCCGCTTCAGTATGTCTTACGGCGATGGCCGCATACGCATTCGACGCCGCCGTGGTGTACAGAGGGTCGGGAAAACTGTATTGTTGAGTAGCAAGAATGATAGTTTGGACACCGTTGCCAAATAACACACGATCTCGCTTCAAACGTCTTGAGGGCAATCTGAGTAGCTACCATTACATCAGGAAGGTTTTACAGCCCGAGGTACAGCCCCTCCTGCAACCCGTTCCACATGGCATATTTCAGCAGGGCAATGCCCGGCTACACGTGGCGAGGAGTGTGCAAGCCTTTTTCGAAGAACGATGTATACCACTGCTTCCCTGGTCAGCCCGTTGGCCTGACACGCACGAACATGTCTAGAATATGATTAGTTGGCAACTTGTTTGTCCAAGTCATCCTGCAGCCACAGCTGACACTTTTTTTTTTTTTTGGACGCACCTACAAACCGTGTGTCAGAGTACTCCCCAGCAGCTTATTCAGAAGCCTTTTGATTCTGTATCACGACATCTAGCAGCTCTGATTGCAACATGTGGTGGAGATATTCCGTACTGAACTTCCAGAGTCACAGTGTGGGTTCGGGTCTGTAATGCTAATCATCTGCGTAGTGTCATGTCGCTAATCAGCGGAACAAATCTCTTTGTGATCACATCTCTCGGTGTTTCACTTTTTACAAACAGTAGTGTATATCTGAAGACCATTGACTTGGTATGACTGGAGTTAATCAGGGAGACAAACCATCAGTGGTCTCAACCCGCTGTTCCCGAAATGAAACAAAGTTAACTATCTGGTATCTCCTCCTGTAACTCAAGTAAAGCTAGCCAGTACCCTTGAAGAGTAGTAGAAGTCGCTTTACTAGTGCTTTGGTAGATACAGTCTCTTGAGCAATTACCGACCCACACATTTTGGGTCTTGTAGCTTCCAGTGCTTCGCACTGGAAGTTTAAATGTTGTGTAGTTTCATCCCCCACACCATACAGTCTACAGTTAGGGATTTCCTTCTCTGTTCC
This sequence comes from Schistocerca piceifrons, assembly GCF_021461385.2. Taxonomy (NCBI): domain Eukaryota; kingdom Metazoa; phylum Arthropoda; class Insecta; order Orthoptera; family Acrididae; genus Schistocerca; species Schistocerca piceifrons. The sequence continues at coordinate 27,158,180 of NC_060143.1, forward strand.
CACCGTCTCTAGATGTTTCTTGAAGTTTCTGTAGGCAGTTGTTAAACTTACCAGAGTTCAATCTGCCTCCCGCTCGACAGCAGAGTTGCAGAACTTCCCTTTGAAGCTAGTTCAGGCAATCCAAAGATCTAATTGCTACCTTCTGATCCAGCTACATAGTTTAGATTTCATTATCACACTGGTGATGGTTTGCACAGGTTGCGGTCCAACAAATGGGGCTGTTGCCCTTCTCCTGCTTAACCCATCAGCTTACTCCTTCCCAGTAACAGCAGATAGATCAGGAACCCATAGCCGGTTTACGCTGTTACTTTCCCCTAGTCGTACAAGGAATGATGACATTCTGTATCGATGTTTGATCTCTTTGCAGAAACTGATAGAGATATCGCAGCTGCTTGGCTGTCTGAATGAATTTGGGCGTTACGAGCCTTGTGGCACCTATGTAGTTTTTCCTCCAAGAATATATCCACTTGTAATGCCGGTGTCTGAGCCCCTTGAGAGATGGCTCTCTCTAGTCTAGCATCTTTGCTTGTTTTCGATCCATCAGCAAAGCAGACTGTGTCATCTGAGCAGTTCATTTTTTCTCTGCTTCCTACTTCCAATTGTTACACTGAAAGGTCTGTTGAAGCAGGTGGAAGCTATTATATAGTCAGCAGACATTTCACCTGTTATGTACGACTTCTAGTTATCGGTGACGTGTCAACTTCCATGAAACTTGTGTATCGCAAGAACTTTACTATTTTCATGTCGCCTCTCGCTAGCGACATTTGATGTATCTCCCGAGGTAAGTATCGCCAATTGCTTTATAGAAATAATACTAATGTTATTTGTTTGAATTCTTGTATAGCATTCCGAGAACTCTGGATCCCGTAGGCACCCTATGAGCGAAGAGTGGGCAAGACCCCACACCCTCCTCCTTCTGGCAGCTGCTCCCTCTTGGTACATATCCAACAAGAGACCGGGAAAGAAGGGAAGCCATGTGAATATCAGGTTTGTCAGAAGCTTGAGGGAAGTCACAGAGAGTGAGTCGAGCAGGGTGTAACGCACCTCTTACAGACTCCCGGTATGATCAGCTGAGAACCAGGCAAGAATCGTCGTGTCCGCGGAGTCTTCATTGAAGTGCTGAACTGTTGAGATTCAATTCGGAAACGAGGGGAGACTGATGAATCGGTGCATCAACTGTCTGTGTCTGCAAGTATCCATTGGGACGTTATAAGCGAACAAACAGCTGAATATGATCTACCATCAGTTTTTTTATAAAGTGCCTGATTTAACGATCAAGTGGTCCTTTCTTATGTTGTGTGGAAGTTCCCCCCCATACATCGGAACTGATACTGACGTTAACTGCATCCATCACTTCACCTACATTACTGAGGGAGAACATGGAGAGATTAAGTTTTAACATCCTGCCAACAACGACAACGTCATAAGTGGAGCTGAACTCGAATTGGACGAACATTAGGCAGGAAAACAGCCACATTTACTAGAAGCAACTACCCTAGTACTTGCCTCATGTTTTTTAGAGAATCGCAGGTAACCTACTATTGGAGGCTAGGATGAGCTTTCAGACTCACTCTTCTTTAATTTGAGTCCCTCGTGTGATGAAAAACCATGGTGGAATTGATTAAAGTATATCGTAGGCAATACACGAGCCTTGGATCGATGATAAAGCGTGGAGCATCTCTGATTGTGTTTCTTACGCTGTGTGCATTGTTTCATTGCAAAATGGGAATTCTTATCCCGCCTAATAAACTCAACGAGTTCTTCCTCACCTTGATATGACATGCGACCTGCTATAGCCTCAAGCTGGGAACCTACGCTGGGAAAATCCGCCAGGAAACATAGTTTGTCCAAGCAACAGTGGAGGGAAAGTCTTCGAATGCCCAATGTAGAAATGTTAGAAATACTCGAATATTCCATCGAAAACTGTTCCGATCTCCTAGGAAGTCCTTCCAGAAGATTCATGGGAATCATATAAATACACCTTGCGTTGATGAATGAATAAGTGAATAAAAAGAACCTTATGAAAGACGTATCATCAAGGTCCGACAACAGACACCCACTCATAGTCGTCACTCTGACTTATTGCCTGAGGTATTTGTGTGTGTCTATGTGTGTGTGTATGTGTGTGTGACCGACGGTAATGTATCATGGCTTGTGATAGCATCAAATGTCGCGAAGTGTGTCAGGCCAATAAAAGCGAAGCAAAACATTCTCAACAGATTGAAGCGGTGTGCCAAGTTTGGGATGGTGAAATGAACTTGGTGCACATAATCACATCTGAATTGTTTGGCCACCATATATTCCACATTAGTAACAGCCCTGAGGAAGCCGTTATGGAAGCTTGTAGCTAAGCAGTAATTTTTTTCATTATCCATTAAATGATGTTATTTTCCATTTTAACTCCCTCTGGCACCCATTATGATAAAATTTTAAGAGCAATAAATAGGCTGGTGTCCTTTATTCTCCCTATAGACCATTTGGTTGTCAAGGCAATTAATCTAAATAAAACTACTATTTTGATCAGAAGAATTGCTTCGCAGTCATAAAATGCTCACAGAACAAGTGACGCAGCTACATTAAGTTTATTTTGTCTGTTGCATTAAATTATGAATTCTCACTTTTCTGATCCAAATGTAAGAAAACGGAACAAAAATTTTGAAGTGTATAGTACATCTCGAGTTCCCCAAGTTACACGATATTCAAACGAAGAAATAAAACACACAGGATGCATTAATTACCAAAACTCATTCGTTCAGTAGAGTATTATTGAAAGTCAGGTGATCATTTTTATCCGATTTGTCTTAAAGTGTTACTTGTTTGTCCCAATGCATGATATTACAACAAATAATGACTGGTCACGAAAAATGATGTTGCCCATTAAGTACACTAATACTGTTTGGAGTTACCTTTGAATACCAGAAAAAAATGCTGAGCAGATCATCGAAGAAACACAAACACAATACGAATGCCGCTTAGTGGGTTGACAGAAGCAAAGAACTATGTTGCTGTGGTCTTCAGACCGCAGACTGCTTTGGTGAAGCTCTTCATGTTAGTCTATTATGTGCTAGTCCCTTACTCTCTGAATAAATAATACAACCTACATCCATTTAACCGGGCGCACATGCAAAGTTGCAATACATTGAAAAATATCCTTATAAAGTCAAAAGTTTTCAAGGCAATGTAACTAAATTTGAGAAAGTTGTTAAGGAATGTTATATGGATACAGACATATGTTTTCACGCTTATTGAAATTATACATTTGTATTTATAAACAATTGAATTTTTTTCAACCAGGTGAGTACAAACTTCCTTTTTTGAATAATCTGTCAGAATGAATTTAATGTGTTCTTGTACAAAGTTTGGTATACCATTATTACAAATATCTGTGGAACAGAGCATTGATATATTCTTTTGCTACAATTTTACAGCTCTCCTAATTTCTATGAATAAAAATATACCAAATCGTAGGGATTTTCTCTTTCATAAATTAATATTATATAAATTAATGTTGTCTTAAACGAAAATTCCTTCAGACTGATTCATAGTATTGACTGATTGCATGTCATATATATATATATATATATATATATATATATATATATATATATATATATATAGGGTGTCCCAGTTATCTTGTCCACCCAAAATATCTCTGGAACAATAACAGCTATTGGAAAACGACTTTAACCGGTATCAATGTAGGGCTGGGGCCCATGAATGTACATATTTGGAAACATTCTAAAACGAAAGCATATGTGTTTTAACACAAACTTATGTTTTTTAAATGGACCTCCTATATTCTTTCTTCAGCAATCCATAGCATGACAAAGCACATACACAATGGCGTTGACTGCATCGCAATATTCCCATTACATCCCGAGATATTGAGACGCGAAGTTGACGCTTGAAACACCCGACATGCGCTGCTAGCGCACGTCCTGAGGCTGAGGCGTGAACCCCATGCTGCCCGTAATCGCGATGTGATTGACATGTGTAATCACAACTCCATACTTATCAAGAGGTCCGAAACGAATAATACGGTCTGCTGCCATCAACTCTCATAAGCACATAATGGTTTCCCTCTTGCACGTTTTACGCATCTACGTACACAATATGATCCTGCACACCCAAAATAAGGTTTATCTAATGCGTTATATGACCCATTATGCCTGTCGCGCAGTGCCTGGCTCTACCTAGTCAAGTGTCCAACGTAGTTCCCACTACTGCCACAGTTACCACTTCGCATTGTTTATGATTTGCGACCCATGCAAACTCCTGTACTCCACCACCCTCCGAGCATTCCACTTGTTGTTGCTTTGGCGTGCAGTACACCGCTTGCCAGTGTAGTCGTGCATCAGAGTAATCTAGTGACGGCACGGAGGTAGTACACATTGTGAATAAACTTTGTGTTGTGGAACTTATACTGTACAGTATAATGTACACACATGAAGATATGGTAGAAATGCTGCTCATCTATGGAGAATGTACGTTGAGGGAAATACGTTATGAGATTGCTTTTTTTTATAGTACTGTTAGCGAACATTATGATTATTAAGTTAATATGTCTGTTATCTACCCTACTCTACATACCTGTACTGTACCCTGTTGTAGGTGGACGAAATGCTGTTCAGGCAGAACGACTGTACAAAAGACGATTCCCTGACAAGTCATCGTCTTCGCGCCGGATGTTTGGTCGTCTCACATCTCGTCTACGTGAAACGGGAAGCTTAAATCCAAGACCTCGACATCGTCCTAGAACACGCACAGATGAACGTGCTGAAGTTGCTGTGCTCGCTACCATAGCTGTGAATCCTCAAATCAGCACACGTCAAATTGAACGTGAAGTTGATGTGTCGAAATCAAGTGCACAGCGTATTCTTAAACGTCATAAATTTCATCCTTATCATGTTCATTTACACCAGGATCTTCATGGAAATGACTTCCGCAATAGGGCATCATTCTCCAACAAAGGAATTGTCAATATGAGGAATATGCATTATTGGTCCGCAGACAATCCAAAATGGCTCCGTCAGGTAGAGCATCAATGTCCGTGGAAAGTTAATGTTTGGTGTGGGATTATTGGAGATACCATTATCGGACCTTTCTTTATAAATGGCATCCAAAATGGCAGACAATACTCCAGATTTATACGACACAATCTTCCTGTTCTCTTGGACACTGTACCTCTGAACCGGAGAATGGTCATGTGGTATCAGCATGACGGATGCCCTGCGCATAACGCCTTACGAGCAAGACGACTTCTGAACCGTAAGTTCGCTGGTAGGTGGATTGGACGAGGTGGCCCAGTTAGGTGGCCTGCCCGATCTCCGGACCTTACACCGCTGGATTATTTTCTTTGGAGAGCAGTGAAGGATGCTGTTTACCAGCATGAACCAACAACACCAGAGGACATGAAGCAACGCATTATTGATGCTTGTACAGCCATCAAAGAGGAAACAGTAGCACCAAGTAGGGCATCCTTCATCCGCAGAGTGACCCTATGTATGCAAGCCAATGGGCATCACTTTGAGCATGAGATGTGAACGCTATGTTTAGTATGTAGTGCTGGTATCACAGTGGAAGTTTCTACAAAGGGCCATTTTACCCAGTGATGTTAAGAAACATTTGTTTGCAACAATTTGTCATTTAACGCATTAGATAAACGTAACATTGATAATTATGTGGTGATAAAACTAATTGGTTAAACATGTTTACATTCATCTTCTATGTCCTACCTGAACTTCCCAAATCAAAACATTTTTACCTAAACAACGGTAAAACTTTTAGTCCACTTGCTCGTTTCACTAAAACCATCAACATGAATTTTACTATTACGAGTGAATGATTAACTGTCACTTGCACTAGATCTACAGTAAAGTAAAGTTTTACCGTTGAACGGCATTACCTTTTTAATAACGGATTAACGATAAGCGAAGTTAACTTTGTGACTAACGTTGCGGTACACAGATATGTTACAGAACCGCATCACCCCTAGCCTATGGGATAAACACCTGCTGGAATGTACGACGTTAATGCAGGATGGCAGCAGACCGTATTATTCGTTTCGGACCTCTTGATAAGTATGGAGGTGTGATTACACATGTCAATCACATCGCGATTACGGGCAGCATGGGGTTCACGCCTGAGCCTCAGGACGTGCGCTAGCAGCGCATGTCGGGTGTTTCAAGCGCCAACTTCGCGTCTCAATATCTCGGGATGTAATGGGAATATTGCGATGCAATCAACGCCATTGTGTATGTGCTTTGTCATGCTATGGATTGCTGAAGAAAGAATATAGGAGGTCCATTTAAAAAAACATAAGTTTGTGTTAAAAAACACATATGCTTTCGTTTTAGAATGTTTCCAAATATGTACATTCATGGGCCCCAGCCCTACATTGATACCGGTGAAAGTCGTTTTCCAGTAGCTGTTATTGTTCCAGAGATATTTTGGGTGGACAAGATAGCTGGGACATCCTGTATATATATAATGTCAGTGGTTTGTGAGGAAAAGGTACATGAAGTCGTCAAAAAGTGAGTTATAGGAATCCCGAATCAAAGCTTTGATGGTGTTTGTATCAGGCCTTGGCTTATCTGGGTGGACTACCGCAAACCATATACACTCCCCTCTTCATTCTCAAGCATCTTTTCTTCGCTTGTCAAAAATTGGCTCTGAACACTATGGGACTTAACATCTGAGGTCATCAGCCCCTAGAACTTAGAACTACTTAAACCTAACTAACCTAAGGACATCACACACATCCACGCCCGAAGCAGGATTCGAACCTGCGACCGTAGCAGTCGCGCGGTTCCAAACTGAAGAGCCTAGAACCGCTCGGCCACCGCGGCCGGCTCTTCGCTTGTCCTCTTAGGTTAACTCGAGTTTCGAACAGAGTAACAATACTGTCAACTGTATCAATTCTCCTGTTATCGATTTCCTTCAATATCGAAAGTGTGAAAGCTCCTGGATCAAATCCTAGCCTCCTCAGCGTCCGTGCCACGATTAGCGCAGTTAAAAGCTAAACAAGCGTCACACATTGCAACTTCATCAGTAGTTGTGGAAACAAATGCTGTGTTGGGGCATGATTTTCCTATCAGAGAGTCGTAAATTTCATTAGGATTTTGTGTTTTTCCATGCACGTAGTTTTGTAGGAGTTCTGAATCTGCTACAGTGTGGCTCTTTAAAACTGGAAGGAAACACCGTAGAAAAAAACGATATGAGGAAATACAGGACAACATAGGGTCGTGGCTCCATACAAGCTTTTGTCAATTATTATTTTAATCACACTTACGAGAGGAATTAGAACGTAATATTCTGAAACTGAAATTTCAATACCATGTAGTAAATGAAGATCCAATAAAATAATTTTCACAATTTTGGTCGCTTTCGCATATGTCCCTCCTTAAACATGGTTGCTGTGTTCATGACTTTGGTATGTCTGCTTTACTGCAGTGTTCATCCCAAGTTCGCCAGAAACTCCATGGCGAGTTACAAGGCGATTTGTGAAAATGGGTCTCCGAAAACAGAATAAAACTGTATGATCGGATTTAGAATCACTTTTTATTTTACTTGAAAAAAAAATACGAACATACCCTAATTTTCATACTTTCAAATGGGACCATCCCCTTAAAGAAAACTCTCAAGAAGCAGCACAGCTCATATCTTATTCAACAGCAACGATAAAACGGATTTATTAAGAAGTGGTGATATTTGTAAAACTCCATTGAGTGCAAATAATTTGTATATTTGTCAAACAGGCAAACCTATATCGGCTGCACCGACTGAAGCCGAAGAAGCTGGAGATCACGTAAGTCAGACTCCACGTTTATTGAACATATGTTGAAGGTTGGTCAGAGATACAGAGCCCACACAGAACTGCTGCGCATACCCAACAAATGGAGGAACATAATCTCGTGGTCGTGCGGTAGCGTTCTCGCTTCCCACGCCCGGGTTCCCGGGTTCGATTCCCGGCGGGGTCAGGGATTTTCTCTGCCTCGTGATGGCTGGGTGTTGTGTGATGTCCTTAGGTTAGTTAGGTTTAAGTAGTTCTAAGTTCTAGGGGACTGATGACCATAGATGTTAAGTCCCATAGTGCTCAGAGCCATTTGAACCATTTGGAGGAACATAGCCTATTAAAACCACTTGAAGTAAATAACCATTTAGGTCAAAAAACCACGTGGTCTTAAATTATCAGTTACATCTGAGCATATCACCACCGTTAAGCTTCAAATGATCCATTCAGTCAGCCACATTCTTCCAGACCTCACTCCCAATGATCGTATTAATCTACACAACCTCTTACCACAACAGAATTGTCATAAATATTACTTTGTTTTTCGTCGCATCCTTTAGTACTATACTTTAATATTGCGTTTGTTTTGTTATGTAGTGTGTTTGATACAAACCACCTTGTAATTGTAATGTAACACAGTAATTTAATGTGGTATGTGCATAAGATGATTAATGAAGGCTCGACTAGACATTTCTCGCCTAATGCCATGACCAAAGAGTCTGTATGTTGATGTTTGTTTCTAATGTTTGCTTCCCTGTTCACTAGTGTCTTTAGCGGACTCTAGTGAATTGTTTTCTCATGATGGCATAATAAGATATACGCAGATTCGAAATAAACAAATATTAGTAGAACAAAACTGCAGTTTCAAGCTGAATTGTGGAATATGCAGAACAATTTCGATCAACCTTGGTACACGTAGTTAGAAAAATTGCTCTGCTGGATGCAGGAAGGGGAATGTAGTGACATAGAAATATAATCGAAAATGCCTGATTCAGCGTCACATTCATAGTCACTAGCTGATCAGCGACATTTCGTAGAGATGGGAAGGCAGAGACATGTGAAAACAATCAAAATTGTTGAAACAAGTTTCAGTACCAAAGTTCTCCAGGTCGTTAGGTCGCTTGGTGGCAGCCATGATGACGTTCCAACTCTAATGATGACAATGAGCTGGGAAAGAGTATGCATAAAAATAACTGAAAACGATACCCATTAGGTTTTTCTTTATGCACTATGCACTGCCTAATATACAAGTACAGTAAGGAAGTAACCGGTTAGCCTGACAGTGTAGCAGGTACACTGGTGTGGAAAACTTCGGGACGAAAGTAACTTTCACATGTTGTGTCATTGCCAAGTAACGCAGATCAATGAAATTTGCACCATACACTGACAGAAACATTATATTACAGCACAGAAGATAACTCAAAAATGTGCAATGAGACGAACAGAAATGACACCTTTATCCAAAAGCAGTAGTGACACTGAAGCCACCACGATCTATGATCGTCCTGTGGACGACACAAATTGCGGGACATTATCACTAACAGAGTGTGTGATCACTGTGGACAGCAATGCAAGCTCTGCAACGTAATTTCATGCTAGCCACACGACTGCTAAGGAGTTCTTGTGAAAGGGCATTCCATTCCTCTACCAGCGCGGTTGGCAGCTGCTACATGGTCGTTGGCGAATGTGGACATTCTACAATACGCCTCCTCAGCGGATGCACACGTGTTCGGTGGGATTTAAGCCCGGGGGGAGGGGGGGAATGTCCATTCGCCGAATATCCTCTCGTTCCAAGGGCTCCTCCACTTGTGCTGTTCGATACGGTCATGCAAAAAAATGAAGGCCGAATACACATCTGAAAACACACATGGGAAAGGAGTAAAGCGTTCCCCCGTGAGTGCACCGTGTTGGAGGATTTGGAGGTCAGTACGCCCACACAACAATATGCCTCCCCACGCCATAGTATCTGGACCGCCAAAAAACGATCATGTGTCCACACACCCTACTGAACCAGTTATCTCCTTTGTAATGTCCAAGGTATCGTCATAAATCGTGTTGACTTCAGGGTAATTATTGTCTAAATAAAACTGTCATTTTTGTTCGCCTCACTGCGTATTTCTCTCAGTTACCTTCTCTCCCACATTGTAGCAGGTCTTTAGCAGATCTTTCTATGTGTGGTCCAAGTTTTATCGAGCTCTGTTATTCGGCAGTGACACATCATATGGAAGTCACTTTCGTCCTAATGTTCAGCGCACCAATGTAGTTGCTGTCTGAAAGCCTCCTCCTAACTCACCTGTATTCACTACCATAGCCATCAGCTTTAATAGTTCCTTCTCGACCGTTCAAGGGCTTCTGGGGTCTTGGAAGTGCTCACAATGAGTGCTCGGCTACTTTTACACTCAGGGCCGTGTTCAGTGGAGCTAGAGATCAGCGCGGGCTTTCCCCTGTAAAGCTAATTGCACTACGACGTCGTTGCCACTAATGCTGCGGTAACGCCAGGGTATTGACCCACATAGCTAGGCCATAACGCGACAGCTTTCCCCAACGCAGCGGCGTGTTATGCAGTAGGTCATGCAGCTTGCGCATCTCTCAAATTCAAACCGTAAAGCGCAAAGAACACACCAAAATGCTCTTCCAAGTTTCCCAACTTTTAAATACACGCCTAGTTTTAAATTGTACTTTCTCCGTTTTTTCGGCGTTGGACAATCTGGTAGATCTCGTTGAATTAGGAAGGGGCTAAATTAAACTTTTATGATGAAGAAGCGCCTTTTCGTCCGGAACGCTGAATGAATGAACGAAATTGTTTGACTCATCGCGTGATACAAGCCTTTTTCGTGGTTAGAGTATGCAAAGTTTGATGTTGCCACCTTAGTGTTGAACTATGAAGAAATAAGGGAGAGAGTCAAATTCGATGTCAGCACGTAGCCTCTCCTCTCAAATGACAATAAGTGCGTTCACCGAGGTAGGCTTCTGTAATTTATGTACCAGTAACACAACAGCACACATTATGTGGCGCGGAAAGTCTGTTGTAAATAGTCTCTGAACCTGGACACACTGTCAGATATAACCACGCCTGTGGTAGCAACATGCCTTTATTTTAGTTAAACTGATATATTTATGTATTTATGTCTCTTCCATAGGTAACTTAAATGATGGGGAATTTTTATTTCACTTTATTGTAAAATTTGTGCCGTCTCCTGAGAAAAATTATAAATGACTGTGCTGATAAACCTCATATGTTATTTCACTTTCAAACAGCTGAGCAAAACTGAACGTACTCAGCCATTTCTCTCTTTACTTATTCTGATCATCACTAAACTGACACACAATATTTTTAGCGCAATGCAGTCTGACTTTCAATAATCTCTACAGAACAATGGCCCTGACTAACAATAACCTATACCTTTCATGAATCACTTACCTCACAAAAATCTTGGTTACTCGAACTACTGCAATACAGCGAGCACCAATACTGCCAGCTAAATAGCTAAATAAAAGATTGTAACTACTGTAGGCACTAATTACTGATAGGCATAGTTAGCAAATGAAAGATTTTGATAGAGAAAAAACAATGGATTTACCTTAATAGTGTTCAAAACTCATTATATATATAGTTCATGACATCCAGTCTTACGAATTTCCTTTTTCTGACGGACACACGTCCAGATCGTCCGCTGTCAAAACTCTGCCATCTCTCTCCCCACATCCACCACTGCTGGCGGCTCACCTCCAAGTGCACAACGCTACGCGCTGTTCACAGCCAGCTGCCTAACACTACAATGGCGAGTATTACAACAATGCAAAGCAGCCACAGACTGCACACAGCACAGCCAGTGATTTTCATACAGAGGTGGCGTTACCATAAAAAAACCTAAACAGCCTACTTACAAATTATATGTTAAATCCGAATGTCACCAAATTCGACCAAAAACAGTAAAAACAGCTAATAATATACAATATGTTTTGTTCATTAAACAATTACATGTTATGCCATAAAACTGGTATGGTGCGATATGTTCGAACAGTATCCATGAAATAGTTTTACTTGTCTTTTTATTGCTCGTCTCCACGGAAGTTCATGCTAGGCAGATGATTTGCAGTTTCCTTTATCGTCCCGGATACATCTCGATGTCGAACTAAAACTTTGAAGATGTAAAAGCTTATTTCATTTTATAAAGTTTTTATGATGCCTACTACTATACAAAGATAATCGTTTTTTAACATTGTTCCCAAACTTCTTGAGAAGTCGTCGACCGATTTATCTCAAATGTTTACACGATATTCTACTCAATATTGCGACAGACTAGGCTACATATTCTGTTTAATATGTGTCGCATACAAATACATATGTACTGTGTTGTTGTTGTGGTCTTCAGTGCTGAGACTGGTTTGATGCAGCTCTCCATACTACTCTACCCTGTGCAAGCTTCTTCATCTCCCAGTACTTACTGCAATCTACATCCTTCTGAATCTGCTTAGTGTATTCATCTCTTGGTCTCCCTCTACGATTTTTACCCTCCACGCTGTCCTCCAATGCTAAATTTGTGATCCCTTGATGCCTCTGAACATATCCTACCAACCGGTCCTTTCTTCCTTCAAGTTATGCCACAAACCCCTCTTCTCCCCAATTCTATTTAATACCTCCTCATTAGTTATGTGATCTACCCATCTAATCTTCAGCATTCTTCTGTAGCACCACATTCCGAAAGTTCTATTCTCTTATTGTCCAAACTATTTATCGTCCATGTTTCACTTCCATACATGGCTACACTCCATACAAATACTTTCAGAAACGACTTCCTGACACTTAAATCTATACTCGATGTTAACAAATTTCTCTTCTTCAAAAACGCTTTGCTTGCCATTGCCAGTCTACATTTTACATCCTCTCTACTTCGACCATCATCAGTTATTTTGCTCCCCAAATAGCAAAACTTCTTTACTACTTTAAGTGTCTCATTTCCTAATCTAATTCCCTCAGCATCACCCGACTTAATTCGACTAAATTCCATTATCCTCGTTTTGCTTTTGTTGATGTTCATCTTATATCCTCCTTTCAAGACACTGTCGATTCTGTTCAACTGCTCTGCAAAGTCCTTTGCTGTCTCTGGCAGAATTACAATGTCATCGGCGAACCTCAAAGTTTTTATTTCTTCTCCATGGATTTTAATATCTACTCCGAATTTTTCTTTTGTTTCCTTTACTGCTTGCTCAATATACAGATTGAATAACATCGGGGAGAGGCTACAACCCTGACTCACTCCCTTCCCAACCACTGCTTCCCTTTCGTGCCCTTGGACTCTTATAACTGCCAATATGTACTGTATAAAGGGGAAACTTTTTGAGCAAAACTCTCAAGAAGTTATACACCAACTGTCTTTAAATTTTTACGCAATACTGAAACAATCATTTGGACGAGTATACGCTATACATATGATTATTACTCAGAAATTGTATTATAGAAAATCTCGAAAAGTTCTTGACCAACTTACTTTAAATATTGATACAATATATAAACGGGAAACTTTGTTAGGTAGAATCATGGAATCTCAGTCGTCTCAAACTTTGTTCCTACTCGGTTTCACATTAAAACTATGTGAAATACTGTCATTGAAGCTACGATTCTCACACATCCAAGCAAGCAAGTTTTGAGTTTTACGTCCCGTCGACATAGAGGTCATTACTGACAGAGCACAAGCACGGAATGTTTCACTAACCGGGTAGTAAATCGGCCATGCCCTTTCAAAGGAACCGTCCAAGCTTTTGCCGTCGTCCTCCTGAATGCGATTCTAGTGTGCTACACCGCTCGATCCACAGATCCAGCAGCACGCGTGGTCCCTCATAACCCGTATACCACTGATCCCAACCGATTTATCCATTAATTTCATTCGACTTTCATTCCCAATAAAGGTTTCATTGACAATAACAATAAACAAGGCTTATGCTCATAGAGAATGGGAATAGGAAGCTGGACAGAGGGGGTGGAAATGGACATAGAGACGGGAAAGGAGGATTGGTTGGTTGGTTGATTTGTGGGAGGGGACCAAACAGTGAGGTCATCGGTCCCGTCGGATTAGGGAAGGATGGTGAAAGAAATCGGACGTTCTCTTTCAAAGGAACCATCCCGGCATTTGCCTGAAGGGAAAGCAGGAGATGAACCGCGAGTGTCAGGAGAAGGAGATGGAGAGATTGCATGGGGGCTTAATTGAAAATATTAATGAATAAATGCAATAATTTTACTAGCTGTGTGATCGGTTACGAAGTCTCGTAACCGGTTGGCCCTGACTATTATTAGCACGCAATCTGACTGCATAAAGTAAAAATAAAGAATGACAAGGAATTTCCATTAACACAATTGATTAATTAAGTCCCCTGCAACTATAAAAGCTACGAAAGAACAAAGCACAAGTGTAACTGTTCTGTGTGTGGTAGTGTGACTCAACGTACATGTATCTGGCTCGGTTCTTTCTCAATACGACAAAATATTTTAAACACCATTTACAACGAACTAATTGAAAAACCAGAAATACTATAATTGCACATAGAAACCAGAATTACAAGTCTAAGAAATGAACACGAGCCAGATGCCCTGTTGACTGTACCTGTGAGCAAGAGGCATTGTCATTAAAGAAAACTGTAATACCTTTTTACCTCATTATATATTGACGAAAAATTTCCATTACACCAGCATCATAAATCAAAAGCCCATCTCCTCAAATACACTCTGACAATTGCAACTTCTTCCATCTACACATTACACCAACCGAACAGCATCTACTCTCTCGCCCAACAGAACAACAACTGCCCTCGACATCCTCTGAACTACTACTGCACGAGTGGGGGCGGCGGAATAATAATCTTTGGCGCAATCTCTGGCGCTGTGACTCAGTGTAGCCACCTTTCAAGATATGGGGCAAAGGAGATGGACAGAAACAGAATGGAGGAGGTGAGGGGCAGAGAGGGGAACGAGAAGGAGATTACGACGAATATCCAATTACCATATATATTTAGCAATTGCGAAGAATTGCCAGGTCTCGCTAGTGTGATACAATAGTCGAGTTTCAATGTGACAGAAACATGCATACAAGAATTATTTTTACAAAAACCTTCAAGAAAGAAGATAATATGATCAAACCCACGTCACGAAAATGACAAAAAGAATTGACTGAACTTCGTTTGTTCGACTTAACATAAATTAATCTGTAATTATTTAAATATTTTGTTCCTCTGAGTTTCTTCTGTGTTTCTGTTATTACAGCAATCTTTACGTTTCTTTGTTTCGAGTTTTCTATAAGGTCTAATTTCTCTGTATTAAAACATGCTCTTACATTACAGGTACCTACGCAAAATATATCTTTAACGCCAGCTCGTTTTCCTTTATCATGGCCTTCGACTTTGAGAACTATCTGTCTTATTCCGGTTTATATGGATAGGTAACCAGTCCACCGCACAACCGCCCACCTGGGGGATAGGGTTTTAAATCAGAGTGTCTTCTGAAATTTCCTGGCAGATTAAAACAGTGTGCCCGATCGAGACTCGAACTCGGGACCTTTGCCTTTCGCGGGCAAGTGCTATATCAACTGAGCTACCGAAGCACGACTCACGGCCGGTACTCACAGCTTTACTTCTGGCAGTACCTCGTCTCCTACCTTCCAAACTTTACAGAAGCTCTCCTGCGAACCTTGCAGAACTAGCACTCCTGAAAGAAAGGATATTGCGGAGACATGGCTAGCCACAGCCTGGGGGATGTTTCCAGAATGAGATTTTCACTCTGCAGCTGAGTGTGCGCTGATATGAAACTTCCTGGCAGATTAAAACTGTGTGCCCGATCGAGACTCGAAATCGGGACCTTTGCCTTTCGTGGGCAAGTGCTCTCAGCTACCGAAGCACGACTCACGGCCGGTACTCACAGCTTTACTTCTGCCAGTACCTCGTCTCCTACCTTCCAAACTTTACAGAAGCTCTCCTGCGAACCTTTCTTTCAGGAGTGCTAGTTCTGCAAGGTTCGCAGGAGAGCTTCTGTAAAGTTTGGAAGGTAGGAGACGAGGTACTGGCAGAAGTAAAGCTGTGAGTACCGGCCGTGAGTCGTGCTTCGGTAGCTCAGTTGGTAGAGCACTTGCCCGCGAAAGGCAAAGGTCCCGAGTTCGAGTCTCGATCGGGCACACAGTTTTAATCTGCCAGGAAGTTTCATATCAGCGCACACTCCGCTGCAGAGTGAAAACTTCTCATTCCAGAGTATCTTCTCCTGGGTAGAATGCCGACCAGGACTTAAGAAGTCTATTTCTCCTTTTCCTCTCTGTTAGTTAAAGCCCAGCGGAGAGGGTTGCAGCTTTCGCCATTGTAGGGATCGCCTGGTCCCACATTGCCCGTCGACCGTTGCAGTCTTCACCGTAACTCTCGCAATGGACCCTCACTAGGTGCTTATCACCCTGGCCATGTGAACCATGGGTTTTAAAGAGGTTTCACTTCTCTCTGCCATCCTTTCTCAACCGGACTTGAGACCGGCTAAGGCGGAAGCCGAAACTAAAACGGGAAAAATTATCACTCGAAGAACTGTTGTCCACTTCGAAGCCCAACTTCTTGGCATGGCGCAGTCTCTTCCGACGGCACGTTCGCGAGAGCAGTCGGTGGATCACTCGGCAAGCTCTCGCAGACGGGAACTGTCTTCAGAGGTGCCTGGGTCGGCTGAGATAGCCACTTCAGGAAGATACGTGCTGCCCGCAAGTCATTCCATACCAGATGGAGGCGTAGTATTGTGGTGCGGCCAGAGACCTCTTACTGCTGCCTGGCCAAGTACCCAGTAGTCCGTAGTTGCCGATGCCCCTCCTGGCGGTCTAAGTTTGTGCTGGTTCCCACGAGGCTGCTACGAAGCGCTCGAGCGTCACCTACTGTCGTGAGGGTTGCGGCCGGCGCCCCTGGTCAGCATAGCAGGTCCCATGGAAGATTTCGATCTTTCTTTATTTTCATTTGCTTGTGCCTTGTTTCCCGTGGATACGCAGGGTCGGCGTGGTTAATCGGATGTGGCAAGGTTAGTGTTAAGAGCCGGCCGGATGCCCTTCCTGCCGCCACCTCGTGTTCCTCGGGAAGGAATTAGTGTACCCCAAGTGTCTGCGACTAGGATAATCCAGGGAATAGTGCGAAAGTGTTCAGATGTCTGCGAGCTGTGTAATTGGGGCGGGACGTGGGGACCGGCCCGGTATTCACCTAGGGGGATGTGGAACACCACCTAAAAACCATATCGAGGCTGGCCGCCACACCGGCCCTCGTCGTTAATCCGCCGAGCGGATTCGATCCGGAGCCGGCGCGCCCACCCGAGTCCACGAAGCAGCGCGTTAGCGCTCTCGGCTAACCTGGCGGGTCCATGGAAGACTACGATATGGCTGACCAAATCATCACCGAAGCCCCGCCACGTTTCACTCCTGGGAGGTAAACTGGGCCGTTAGTTGAAAACAGTGGGAAACGAGACTCAATCCAACCAAATGATTTTCTTCCTCTGCTCCATAGTCGAGATTTTATGGCTTCGGCACCACGTTTTCCTGTTAATGGCGTTTGCATGACAGATAAATGGTCTCGGGATTCCAGCTCACCCTGAATTTGCCTTCTTATGCAGCCGCTCTCGTGGTCTTCTGGCGCTAATAGGACTCGCGAGTGGGACATTCAGTTCAGCAGTGACTTTTGCAGCTGTCGTCGTCCAATTTTCGTCACAATCGTCTTCACGATCAGTCAACACGCACTTTCGCTCTCTTTGTGATTTAGTGGATGATGTTTTTCGGTTTTCTCTGTTTGCGGCACACGAGTAAATCTTCGATATCGAATCTCCTCAAAAAGCAAACAGTTCGGCTAGAAGCACCACCGTACGAGGACGAATAATTTTCCCACGTTCGACTTCACTTAGCAGCGACACAATGCACTCACAACTACACAGAACGCTGTTCTGACTACGACTGACTGGTCAAATACAACAGCGCAACTTTCAGGCTTGGCTAGCAACTGCGTTTATGTTCAAGCATGCTTTCTTCCTGTTCTTTTCAAGTTTTTATCCAGTCCCTATAAGTGAGCCAGGAACAAAATGTCTTTTTACCAACCTGCAGAAAACGCTTTCATTTAAGGACTATTCGTGAGAGAATGGTTCGAACGGCTCTCAGCACTATGGTACTTAACTTCTGAGGTCATCAGTCCCCTATAACTTACAACTACTTAAACCTAACTAACCTAAGGACATCACACACATCCATGTCCGAGGCAGGATTCGAACATGCGACCGTAGCGGTCGCGGGGTTCCGGACTGTAGCGCCTAGAACCGCTCGGCCACAATGGCCAGCTATTCGTGAGAGACAATGGATTGCCGTTACGAATTGCGGGGTGTTTCAGATTATAACCGAGATGTTTTAAATGGTATTTGAATGACAAGAGATCTGTGTGATAGTTGCAGCAGACGTTCATGGTCGTACGGCTAGCGGTGGTGGCACGTGAAAGCGCAACTTGTTCTGTGCCATGCAGAAACAGAAACAGTTGTGCAAGTGGGACGGAGTTTCCGGCACGTGTTTCTCAAGATTCCGCCGTTACATAAGGCCCCCAGGACCTGGCGGAACAGTTTTTGTTGCTGGGGGGCCATCTGGAGGTAAGCCCCGAGTGTCAGGAGTGCATGTCGCGCAGAGAAGAGATTGCAGGGAGGGAGGAGTGGCTCGCCGACATGAAACGCGTCACGGGCAGAGCAGTAATCTATTTGGAGAAGAAAAGTGTAGTGGCCTTGATGAAATTAAAATGAAGTGGTTTAAAACATGAAACCGCAGACCGCACTGGCTGGACGAGGGCCTCAGCATCGCTTACATCGATAACGAGTCGAGTGTCTACGTATCCTGATGAGGTGGTTTTATGCATACAATATCAAGGAATAGGGATTACGGGTATCAAAGACATAAGGGTCAGTCAGAAAGTAGTGCCTTTTTTTTACTTTTTGTTTTACAAGAAAAGTAAATGCAATACACTTGGAAAATGGCTACAACATCCACGTTTAATTTGTCACTTTTCAATGTAATCATCATCTCTGTCCATGGTTTTTCTTCGCCTTGATACAAGTGCATGTATACCTGTGAGGCAAAAATCAAGGTCCTGCTTCCTCACCCACTGGCGTACAGGTTTCTGCAAAGTGTTTTGCGCCTTCAAAGTGATGCCCAGAGGTAGTGCAACAGGCTGAATGCACCTGCTTTCCTGACCTCTTTATTCTTGTCGGCCAACACTTCTGGAAAGCCGGCCGCGGTGATCTCGCGGTTCTAGGCGCGCAATCCGGAACCGTGCGACTGCTACGGTCGCAGGTTCGAATCCTGCCTCTGGCATGGATGTGTGTGATGTCCTTAGGTTAGTTAGCTTTAAGTAGTTCTAAGTTCTAGGGGACTGATAACCACAGCAGTTGAGTCCCATAGTGCTCAGAGCCAGTTGAACCATTTTTTAACTTCTGGAAACCAATGTGCACAAATCTTTGGATAGCCCAGTTTTTCAGTAATGGCCAACACACTGCCTCTACCGATGGATAGCTGACGACACAATTCATCTGTCGGTACCCGGCTGTCGTCACGGATGATCTTGTCGACACGTTGGATATTGTGTGACGTCACTTCAGCCACTGGCCGGCCGTTGCGTGCCGGTGTTGCATCAGCCAAACGCATTCGCCATTCAGCTTCTCTGCAGCGACAAACCCTACCTCTAATGGTACTGACATCCACTGTAGCATCTCCTTCTTCTTCAGCCTTTGATTAATGCAGCTGGGTGTTTCACCTTCTGCTGTAACAATTTCAGTCACAGAACTCTGTCTTGTATGTATGTCAAAGCCACTAATTTTCTGTATTGCCGTCTGTCGATGTAGGACACTGTTCGTGGAGTGAGGTGAGAAAGATGGTTAGCGAATGTGTGCCACATTCACGACTACTACATTCCCCACTTAACGAAGGAGGAAAAACCACGGAAGGCATTACTTTCGCACAGCCCGTAGTTTTCTTGTCTTTCATCTTTAAAAAATAAAAAAAAAAAACCAGGCTACTTAGACACTGAACGTAGCCGCACCAGCAACCTCGGACATCTTAGCGGATTGCGCTCATAGTACTATACTCAGTTTCTTGCTGTGCTTTTTGAGCAACACCTCATCATCAAACAGCCAGTGAGTTTACAGCCGTACTTGACTGTATTATGTCTGTGTCCTAAGTATCGAACCATCAGTGACGTCAAGGCGAAAGCTCCGATATTCAGATCAATGCACAAACGCCTTTAAAATGTTGCCAGTTTTCGAGTCTTTATAGGGACAATTACATTCAGATAAATACAGCGGGCTATCTGTGATATTTTGTGGCAAGAGTGCATCAAAATCCTACCACAATTTCGATGGAAAAATATATATGTAAAAAATCACTCATCAAATTAAACTTCGGATTGAATGACGCAGTGAAAGCAAAATTCCTGAACGCTCGTACGTGATATGTTGCAAACAAGTTATCTCCAAACGCCACTTTACAATGTAATCATTCTGCGTCACCGACATTACCTTTTTCAAATTTCAACTACCGCGTTGATAACAATATCAAGATACGTTTACGATCAACTATTCGTACCGGGATGAGAAGAATCGCACTGGATTCAGACAAGGGACCTATATCGTCCACGCTATTACGCACACACGCAAGTGATATTATCACTTGATGGCAAAAGAAAATGAAAGACTTCTGCTCACGGAGGCGTACTGTATTGAACTCATTCATTTTTGTAGACAACCAGGTATGTTGGCAGACATCGAATACAATCTGAAATGAACTGAGTGGTCTTTACATAGAATGGAAAAACAATACAAATTAACCATATCCCCAAAGAAAACTATAGTTACGACTTTTTTTAAAAAAAAATAACATCTTAGGGCTGAAATCTTAATCGAGAACAATTTCTAGATCAAGTTCACATATTCAATTATCTGGGCTGTGGTACCTCTTAAACTTATCATAATGACCCTGAAAGGAAACTACAGAAGTACTTACACACTTAGGTACGATAATGAGGACGCTCGTGAACAGAACCAGGAAAGAGGAAACACTTAAATTCTATAATACTGTGTGTACACCGTTATTGCTCTACTGATCCGACTCGTGGACCTTAATGACAAAAAACTGACACAGAACTGTAGCTCCAGAAATAAGATTTCTAACACCTTTGGTGGGAATATCATAAGAGCATTTTCTAGGATGGCCTTCGGCTGTGCGTCTGAGGTATGACTTTTGAGGTTTTAGATATTGAGGCTCTAATAGTTATACCACAAAGGCCTATAACGTCCTTGCCTAAAATCATAATACCTACACTCCTGGAAATGGAAAAAAGAACACATTGTGTCAGACCCACCATACTTGCTCCGGACACTGCGAGAGGGCTGTACAAGCAATGATCACACGCACGGCACAGCGGACACACCAGGAACCGCGGTGTTGGCCGTCGAATGGCGCTAGCTGCGCAGCATTTGTGCACCGCCGCCGTCAGTGTCAGCCAGTTTGCCGTGGCATACGGAGCTCCATCGCAGTCTTTAACACTGGTAGCATGCCGCGACAGCGTGGACGTGAACCGTATGTGCAGTTGACGGACTTTGAGCGAGGGCGTATAGTGGGCATGCGGGAGGCCGGGTGGACGTACCGCCGAATTGCTCAACACGTGGGGCGTGAGGTCTCCACAGTACATCGATGTTGTCGCCAGTGGTCGGCGGAAGGTGCACGTGCCCGTCGACCTGGGACCGGACCACAGCGACGCACGGATGCACGCCAAGACCGTAGGATCCTACGCAGTGCCGTAGGGGACCGCACCGCCACTTCCCAGCCAATTAGGGACACTGTTGCTCCTGGGGTATCGGCGAGGACCATTCGCAACCGTCTCCATGAAGCTGGGCTACGGTCCCGCACACCGTTAGGCCGTCTTCCGCTCACGCCCCAACATCGTGCAGCCCGCCTCCAGTGGTGTCGCGACAGGCGTGAATGGAGGGACGAATGGAGACGTGTCGTCTTCAGCGATGAGAGTCGCTTCTGCCTTGGTGCCAATGATGGTCGTATGCGTGTTTGGCGCCGTGCAGGTGAGCGCCACAATCAGGACTGCATACGACCGAGGCACACAGGGCCAACACCCGGCATCATGGCGTGGGGAGCGATCTCCTACACTGGCCGTACACCACTGGTGATCGTCGAGGGGACACTGAATAGTGCACGGTACATCCAAACCGTCATCGAACCCATCGTTCTACCATTCCTAGACCGGCAAGGGAACTTGCTGTTCCAACAGGACAATGCACGTGCGCATGTATCCCGTGCCACCCAACGTGCTCTAGGTGTAAGTCAACTACCCTGGCCAGCAAGATCTCCGGATCTGTCCCCCATTGAGCATGTTTGGGACTGGATGAAGCGTCGTCTCACGCGGTCTGCACGTCCAGCACGAACGCTGGTCCAACTGAGGAGCCAGGTGGAAATGGCATGGCAAGCCGTTCCACAGGACTACATCCAGCATCTCTACGATCGTCTCCATGGGAGAATAGCAGCCTGCATTGCTGCGAAAGGTGGATATACACTGTACTAGTGCCGACATTGTGCATGCTCTGTTGCCTGTGTCTATGTGCCTGTGGTTCTGTCAGTGTGATCATGTGATGTATCTGACCCCAGGAATGTGTCAATAAAGTTTCCCCTTCCTGGGACAATGAATTCACGGTGTTCTTATTTCAATTTCCAGGAATGTATGTGCACTCTTTATTCCATTAGGCATAAATACAAACTCTCTATATGCATCCCTGAATTGACGTATTAACTCATCAAGATTTGGCTTATAATACCAAAGTTCTTCAAGTACAATAACAGCTGCTGAATGATTTATTTTGTTTCCATAAAATGAGCACTTCCTTGAGACAAGAGAGGAGCTCCATGTTCTAGGAATAGTAGCAGTGGCAGGGCGTTGCATGGTCTGATGAATCCCGATACTTTCTTTTTTGTATCCCGCCTGAAAGGCGGTGCGTGGGTCTGCTCCTGAAAACTGGAAGGTTGGACGAATGACGAAAGCGAGTATGAACAGGAGAGGTAAAACACTTCGGTACTGCGAGTAAAATTATAGATGTTTACTATAGGCAAAAACCAAGTTAATAAATGGTAACATAACGTTGTACAGATGAGTACGTAGGTGCGAAGTCTTAGAGCCGTCGTAAGTAGTGCAAAGTCTCTATACGAAGCGAAGTGTCCCGGCCGTCTGCAGATGATGAAATGGGCTGAATCTGGAGCGGAGCTCGTAGACCTCCACAGCACCGGCTAGAGGGCGCTGTCCTCGGTGTCTGTCGTAGTACCAACTTAAGAACTTGCACCTACGCCGTGGCATCCTAGCTATCGATACCACATTCTTCAGCATGCCGATGGGAGGACGCGAAACCGTCGTCTTCGAGGGGAGCAGTTCCTTGCCATGAAATGAACGCGTATGAATGTCTAGTGACTACAGACAGAAGGGTGGAAGAATGGTAGGACGACCGCTAAGAAGATGGTGGAATCAGCTTTGAACTGCTTGGTTTCAGAACAGACAGAAACATCTAAGCCGAAAATGGACAGGATGGTGATGCTCAGTTATCACTTTCTTTGCGATGACAATTGTTGTGTTTCTGTAGCACGCCAGCAGTTAAATAAATGGGAAGCGGCACTTTTGTAAGGGGCAATGGCAAGGATATGAAAGTTAATTCGATTTTAAAAGTTATATGTGGAAGCAGCGTTATTGGGCCCCGCAGTCGGGAGTTGGCAGAGGGAGTGGATGAAGCAAATGGCCGCAAGCGGACGGAGGCATAACGTGGCCACGATGGTGCGGTTTGGGACCGCGAAGCGAGGGCTGACGTAGACAGCATCCGTGATCCCGTTCTGTCACAATACCTGAACTTAGCCTCTAACTGGGGACCTTAGAGAAAATGTGTCGCACACCTGTGACGGGTGTCTGAGCAGACTTCGCCACACCTGCGTATCAGCTTCGACAGCTGCCGCCACTTTGCTAAATAGGTCGCACGCTGTCGCCAGCAGTAGATGAGTATTTCTCATCCACTGGTACTTGTAATAGATTTGAAAGTCTTATCTACTATTAACTCTTTAATTTATAGAGGCGAATTACCTCCCATTGTTAGGAGTAAATCAAATACTTTTGAAAAGCAAACTACCAAGTAAAACCACAGCGACCAATGGAACCAGTAATTTTCTGAATCAGATACGACTTTTTTGCCCATTAACTAGTTTTTGCGTTATTGCAGCGTGCTAATCAGATAGAGCTGCCGCGCGGGATTAGCCGAGCGGTCTCAGGCGCTGCAGTAGTCATGGACTGTGCGGCTGGTCCCGGCGGAGGTTCGAGTCCTCCCTCGGGCATGGGTGCGTGTGTTTGTCCTTAGGATAATTTAGATTAAGTAGTGTGTAAGCTTAGGGAGTGATGACCTTAGCAGTTAAGTCCCATAAGATTTCACACACACTTTAGCTTTTTTTTTGAGATAGAGCTGTTACAGGATCATTATTTCCTGGCAGCTTTGCATGCGCAGCTACATTGATCACCCAGAACATTATGACCATCGTATTATTGATACAATCTAGTCCAAGGGATAGCTGCGTGCATGTGTGCGAGGAATAACTGCTAGTGAGACAAACGCAAAGAGTGTAGATTATCAGTGAGCATGCTGTCCATGTGTAGAGCCGGCCGGAGTGGCCGAGCGGTTCTAGGCGCTACAGTCCAGAACCGCGCGACCGTTACGGTCGCAGGTTTTAATTCTGCCTCGGGCATGGATGTGTGTGTAAGGGTTCAAATGGTTCAAATGGCTCTGAGCACTATGGGACTCAACTGCTGAGGTCATTAGTCCCCTAGAACTTAGAACTAGTTAAACCTAACTAACCTAAGGACATCACAAACATCCATGCCCGAGGCAGGATTCGAACCTGCGACCGTAGCGGTCTTGCGGTTCCAGACTGCAGCGCCTTTAACCGCACGGCCACTTCGGCCGGCCGTGTGTAAGGGGTCCGAGCAGATGTAATACAGATGTAATTTTATGTAAGAGGTCCGAGCAGATGTAATTTCGATGAAATGCTCATGCGCTGCCTGCGATATGCAAGGCATAAGAGAATCGCTGACCAGAGAGCAGTGTTGACTGTACGAACTGTGTAGCAGTAGCAGTAAGTTGTTGGCAGCGTGTGTGTGTCTCCTCTGGTCTGGTATAGTGTATCATGTTGGCTGGGCCGGTCGCGGTGCAGCGATGCCGGAGCCTGAGTATTATTGTATAAGGTAAAAAGCAGCCTCGCGCATATCTAGTAATATTATGTAAACGCCCTTGTATATCTTTTTAAAATTTCCTAATAATAACAAGCATTCATTTCAATTTAAAGAATTTAATATTTTTTTAATGCATGATCATTCCGATTGTTGCAAAAGAAAAATCATTTGCTTCCTTTCATAAATAACAAATGTATAGGCCAGCATTGCACAGAGCTGTGCCGGAAAAGAGCTATTGTAAGACCAGATAGTTGCCGACTTTATCGAGGTGAGAATTTTTGCTTTTTGTTCAGAATGATCTTACAGGGCCATGACGCAGCACTGCTGTCGTCCAAATTTTACCAGGTTACTGAATTTATTTTTTATTATGACGTTTAGGAATTTTTCTGTTTCGAGTTTATATTAAATGAGAAAAGAGTTTTATGGGTACATTAAATGGGAATCAGTTTTGCTCTGAGGTTACACTAAAATTAGAATCATTAACCAAATAATATTTAAAATTATATTTTTTGTGGGGAGGTTATATGCGTTATGTCCTTCGGTTAGTTAGGTTTAAGTAGTTCTAGGGGACTGATGACCTCAGAAGTAAAGTCCCATAGTGCTCAGAGCCATTAGAACCATTTTGAACCAAGTGTAGACTGGGGAAGGTGCACGATCTATCTGAGTTTGATCGAGGGCAGATTGTCACGGTGTGTACGCTCGGAACGAGCATTTGAGAAATTACGCGACTTGTCGCGTGTTAGAGGTGCTGTGGTGGGTGTCTTCAACACGTGGCGAAACCAAAGTGAAACCACGTCCAGACGCCGTAGAGTTGGTTGAGCACAGATGTTGAACGTCGTAAGCTGGAAGGCTGGTAAAACAGGCGGCGAACTGACCGTAACTAACATCAGACTTTGATGCTGGGCAGAGTACAAGTGTGTCTGAACACACGGTGCACCGATCACTCCCAACGATGGGCCTCCGCAGCCGACGACCCACGCATGTGTCACTGTTGACACCACGACATCAGCAGCTACGACTGAAATGGGCTCGTGACCATCGGCACTGGCGCAGTGGCAGGGCGTTGCATCGTCTGGAGAATCCCGATACCTTCTTCGTCATGCCGATGGGAGGGCTCGAAACCGTCTTCTTCCAGGGGAGCACTTCCTTGACACCTCAACTGCGGGTCGGAGACAAGCTGGCGGCGGCTCCATTGTTCTCTGGGGAACATTCACGTGGGCATCCATGAGACCAGTGGAGCTCGTGCAAGGCACTATGATGGGCAAGGAGTATCTTACACTGGTTGGAGACCACGTGCACCTCTCATGACGATCATGTTTCTCGACGGCTGTGGCATTTTTCAACAAGATAATCGGCCATGTCACAAGGCCAGGAGTGTGATGGAGTGGTTCGAGGGACGCAATGGCGAGTTCATATGCTGACCACCCCATCTCACCAGATCTGAACACGATCGAACGTAGTGTCAGAGCTCATCGCCCCCCCCCCCCCTCCTCCTCGGAATCCACAGGAATTAGGTGACGTTGAAACCTTCGCGTCTCCTCTATATCTATTTTGTTACGCAACCCTCTCTTCTACAATAACCTATGAAACCTTCCCTTAGGATTTCCATGTTTTGCTTAACAAATGAAATCTTCCCTTTGAAAGTAATTCTCTTTCTCAATAATAATAAGTGCAATCTTTGCATAAAAATTTAAATGCTGCTTATTGAAAGTGATTTTCTTATTATTTGGACGAAACATAGAATGTGTCGTCGTCGTGGCCCTCAGTCGTTACCTGCAACAACCGAAAACTGTTCCTTACCTTTTTTACTGTTAACTGGATCGCCGTCTGACTGCTACATCGAATTGCGACATGAATATACTTACTCTATTAGCTGCTGGTGGGCTGTCATAATAAGTGGCTGTATTTATTACCAAAGCTGACATTATTCTTTAACAGCAAAGCTGACGTTATTCTTTAATTAATTTGACTGAAGTTACGTAATTTATAGTTAAACTTTTTCCTGACAACAATAAAATTTTGCAAAGTTTTACGTTGATGGTTTTAGGGATGGATTATAATCAGTAATGCAATATCGCTGGCAAAAATTATATTCTGAAAAAGATTTTTCAAATATTTACTGTTGATAATGAAATGATTTTACAAACGTTCAAATGGGACTTACTTTTTACAATAATCTCACAACTAGCATTGCGCAAACATACCTTCAGTAGTCTTGAGTTCCTCAAAAAAAAAATTATAATTCAATAATATTAGTTCCTCTTATGATAATAGTTAGCTGATGTCTCTGTACATCTGTTTATAATCTCTTGTAAATCATAGCTGGTGGCTGGCAGGCACACCGCTCCTCTCAACCTCTCGTTTCAGACCTGCTACCGACTCGCTTCACTTCTCGCTTACTACTGACTTCCTACGAACGCTGAAGTGCGGCCTCTCCTGCCAACAATGCTTTCTGGTGCAAAAAATCCCTGCTACCAATGTATCAATCCGCGGTCTTTCCCGCTCTTTCCTTAAAATGTATCCATACGCGGTCTCTCCCGCCCTTTTTAAAATTATATGAATGTGCGGTCTCTCCCGCCAACAATACTTTGGTGCAGACATTCCCTGCTACCACAATTATTTCCAACATGACAAATATTAATTATTCCTACTTAGTCCTATTAATAAAATATAAACATCTTTCATAAATTGTGGTTTGACAATAGACAATAGAAATATACACGTCTTACAACGTATGAACGGATGTGGTGCCAGTTCCCACTAGCCACCTACCGAGGCCTCACTGCTTCCATGCCACGACGCGCCGCAGATGTTACCCGTGCCAAAGATGGACATACAGGCTATTAGGTGGGTGGTCATAAAGTTCTAGCTGATCAGTGTAGACGCTAGGGTCATGGTCACGGCGGAATTAATAGAAATTTAGGCATACGTTACCGAGACGTTTAGGAAACGAAAAGGCATCTATGTTTTAGGATAGCTATATTGCACTGTCTCATGGCATCCATGAGAAATTCATTCCGTTAATGTATGTTTAAGTTGGGTTGGGTTATTTGGGGAAGGAGACCAGACAGCGAGGTCATCGGTCTCATCGGATTAGGGACGGGGAAGGAAGGCAGCCGTGCCCTTTTTAAAGGAACCATCCCGGCATTTGCCTGGAGCTACTTAGGGAAATCACGGAAAACCTAAATCAGGATGGCCGGACGTGGGATTGAACCGTCGTCCTCCCGAATGCGAGTCTAGTGTGCTAGCCACTGCACCACCTCGCTCGGTATATGTTTCAGTCAGCTCTCTCTCTCTCTCTCTCTCTCTCTCTCTCTCTCTCTCTCACACACACACACACACACACACACACACACACACACACACACACACACATATACAAACACAAACACGCACGCACCCGTACCACACTCTAGGCCAAAAACTGACGCACCACGAAGGAATTATCCGAATGGGACGGAGATCGGTAGATGTGACGCACATGTACAGACAAACAAATGATTACAGATTCAGAAAAAATGGATGATTTATTCAGGAGAGAGAGCAAGTCAGTAACGCGTTAATCCACATCTTGCCTTTTGTAAGCAGTTAGTTGGCTTGGCATTGACAGATTTTAAGATGTCCTCAAGAGGGATGTCGTGCCCAATTCTGTCCCAACTGGCGCGTCAGATCATCGAAAATTCCAAGCTCGTTTGAGGCCCTGCGCATGTTGCTCCACATGTTCTCAACCGGAAAGAGGTTGGTCGACCTTGTCGACCAATGTCGGGTTTGGCAAGTAGGATCAGAAGCAGCAGAAACTTTCACCGTGTGAGGGCAGGCATTGTCTTTCTGAAGCGTAAGCCGAGGATGGCTTGCCATGAAGGGCAACACAACGGGACGTAGAACACCGTCGACGTACCGCTGTGCTGTAAGGGTGCTGCGGATAACAAGTAAAGGGGTCCTGCTATGAAAACAAATGGCAGCTCAGACCTTCACTCCTGGCTGTAGGGCCATGTGGCGGGAGACAGTCAGGTCTGCAGCCTCTCCAGACAAGTCTTCACTGGCCATCAGGGTTCAGTTTGAAGCGAGACTCATCACTGAAGACAGTTCTATTCCAGTCAATGAAATTCCAGGCAGAACTATCTGGAGACGCCCCGGACAGCGGCGGTATGTCAACCTGACTGTCGCTCGCCAAGGGTCATGGTGTAGGGTGGCATTTCACTTCATAGCAGGATCCTTCTGCTTGTCATCCGCAGCATCCTCACAGCACAGCGGTACGCCTGCTCTATTGCCCTTCACGACAAGCCATCCTTTGCTTACATCCAGTGTTTCCGTGCTTGCCAAATCATACCTCGGGCAGCAAGGTCGTCAGATGTCTCCCCAAATGAGCTCGGGATCTTGATGACATAACACACCAAGTGCTCAGACTTTGACACTAAATCCCTCAGGAAGACATCCAAGAACTCTCTCAATCAATGCTAAGCCGAATAATTGTTTACATATGGACAAGAGGTGGACCAAAGGGCTGCTGACTTGTCAATTTTTGAAGCGCCTTCTGTTGAGTAAACCATCCAGTTTTCCTGAACTTGTAATCGTGTTTGTGAATACCTGTACATCAAGATCTTCCGATTTCCGTCCCGTTCGAAGAATTCCTTCGTGATGCGTGGGTTTTGTTTTTCACAGTAAACAAACGTTGAATGTAAGTACAAAGAGTATGAAGGTTGAAGATGCTAGGTGACACTATCACATCGTGATTTTTGACTTGAAATACATTAAATTTATTTACAAGCAACACTTAACGTTGGACGTGGAAATGTAAATGTCGTATAGCATTGCTGGCCGGAATATATCACGGGGTGGGCACAGCAAACCTGTCACGGATCTCACACACGGAGGGCTACTGCGTTCTTCTTCCGCGCACGTTGGCTCCTTGAGTTGTCAATGTGAGTTTGCAGAGTATAGGTGAGGGTATTGCATAGCTGTGTAATAACGTGTTGCGTTTGTTTTATATGATGATGATGACGATAGAAGGGATAGGGTAAAATTCGGAGTCAACTCAAAAGGGTTCCATATAGCCCTGCTACAAATGATTTGTTATGGCTTTCTTCTACTGGTACTGAAATGATCTGTTTGGTGGGCAGATGTGACTTTGGTTTGTAACATTTCCTTTCTGCGGGGCCGGGGATACACCCTAGATTGTACAGTACAGCCCATGTTTTTCAATCGCGAAGTTTAACGCTTATCACGGAACGTACTGTAGGGCATCATATCCATATCTTCAGTTATCCTCAGAATGAGACAGGAGCTACACATGGTCTTAAAGTGCTTTATCGAATTTATAACAAACCTTTCCTCTGTGCACATAGTTAACCCGTTCTTTCGACGCCCAATAGAATATCTTCTTATAGTTTGAGTACCTTATTTGTGGACACCTCGGAATATCTCTGCGGCTAAACTGAAGTTTGAGACAATAGCCACCGTGTGTGAGATCAGTGACTCGTTATTTAACTGCTTTTACCCCCAGCCAGCACTTGACAAGTTCCCTAAGTTATTGCCGAGGACTCTCTACGGTTAATTTCGTCTCTGACAGCAGGAGAGGCATTACGCAGTCAGTCCGACGTGGAATGCGGCGATCCTTACGTAATGAACGGGTCATTTGGCACACCGCCACACTAACGCTGAAGGCCTGTGGGATTTCACCTGTAAATTAATTTCAGCAGTGCTTTGTAGTAAACAGTAAAAATGAAGCTCTTCGTTCTCTATCTGAAGAATCTTCTGAACAAGTGGTTTTTAGCAGTTCTATAACAATCTTTCACAAAACAATTACATTAAGAAAAAAGAAATTGATGAAATTTAATATTATCCAGTTAAGTTTAAATTATGAGGATGGTGGTCGATCTTAAATTGAGTACAATTTGATAAGGAACCAAAGGTCTCAAATGAATATTTGTTGTTTTTTTATTGACATAAACAACTGGCACATCATAGCAAGATCTTGAGCCCACAGGAGCTGTACAAGCTGGTGAGCGCCAGTCCCAGTGCATGTACTATAACGGCGCTAAATAATCTACTGACTGAACTCAGGACAACATCATTTGGCGCTATTGCTTTCTGCCTCTATGATGTTCGTGTTATTGCTGCTACTGCAGTTCTCTCGCAACTGAAGTCTTCGAAATGTGAACTGCATCAGTAACATTTGTGGGTACACGCTGATGATTCAGTACCTTATCCTCGAACTCTGCTATGTCAACAGTCCTTTGTCTACAGCCGAGCCCGACTCTCTGTGGCTTGAACGACTCAGTTTCTCGTAAGTCTCTGACCATAACGGTTAGTCAATCATTTCCAGACATTGGTTTCCCTTCTCAATAAGTTTAGGATCCCGTTATGTACATCGCATGTCGGTATCGCCATTAGTTGTAGCGTATGTCTTTTCGAAGAATTTTCGAGGCAGTTCTGTCATTAGTGTAATAATTGCTGAAGGCAAGGCGTAAGTTCGTTAAAATCACCCACAGTGTTATGTACTGATACGTTTCAATACTTTAATTGTCTGTGGCGTCTGACATTTATTGTGCGTTTAGGAAATATTGTGTTTAATAAATATCGTGAAACATACAGCACGTAATCAACCCAATATTACCATTACTTGCCGGTCCACAACAAATTTTCACTCTAACGTTTCGGGACACACAGTATCATCTATACAGGATGTGTCGAATATAGTGGGAAATAGTGATTAAAATTCTTCTGGGTATTATGCCGCGTCATTGCTAAAAACTAACAACAATTATTATTGTTGTTAGTTTTTAGCAATGACGCGGCATAATACCGAGAAGGATTTTAATCACTATGACACCGGCCGCGGAAGCCTACGTTCTTATATAGTGGGAAATATTTATACATCGGATTCCATGGGTAAATACAACAATAAAAGCTCATCTGAGAATGGGTATGTAAATGTTTCGTTTTCGAGTTATGAGAAAATGAATCTGTGTGTTAATCTGTGTGTGTGTGTGTGTTTCTTTCGCTCTTGAAATAAATTGTGGAGATCGAAGTCTTCATCACAAATTGGTTCAAATAGTTCTGAGCACTATGGGACTTAACTTCTAAGGTCATCAGTCCCCTAGAACTTAGAACTACTTAAACCTAACTAACCTAAGGACATCACACACATCCACGCCCGAGGCCGGATTCGAAACTGCGACCGTAGCGGTCACGCGGTTCCAGACTGTAGCGCCTAGAACCGCACGGCCACTGTTCATCACAAACTAGTTTATTAAATTCATGACCGGTTTCGGATTTCCAGCCTCCATCAAATCCTAAGAGTGCAGCGGCGACACGTAGGTGCATAGTCAGTACTTTCTTTGGTAATGTACTGACTACGTTCTGCTATATTCTTTGGATCTGATGATGCCTGCAAAGCCGAAACCGTTAATGAGTCTTAATTTAATGCTTTACAAATGTCACCGGTTTTCTTCGCAGGTGTGGACGACTTAATTTCGCGAACTTGTTCCTTAAATCCCTTGAGCGTACAGTCCTATTATTCGGATTCCATCCCGCTAGCAGTCCGCTGGAGGATATGCTTCACCTGCTACTACCCTCTGCACTTTTCGGTTCCCCAGTCCTGGAGTAACTTATTGTTTGTCTCTCCGTCCAGCGCAGTGGGTAGGCGGAGGCCGCCCAATATCTTGATTTTTACGGTCATATGACAAACACAGCGAACTTCTTTCTGTCGGTTTACGTCAAGTCAACTGGTCGATGATGAAGAATATCTTTCCGCGCAGATTGTCCAAGTACCGAGAACACAGTTCACATACTTTCAATTGTGCGGTACCGTAATGCGCGTAGAACAGGCCCTGACGGCGTGCTGAAGGCTATATTCTGGCAGGGGGTGAACACTTCCACTATTATGTGAGGAGGGGGTTTAACTGTTCGCGAGAAGAGTAACTAATAACAGTTGCCAAAAGTGACATAGTAGCTTGACAGCCCTGTAACCTAGCAAACGAATTTCGGAACCCCCACTGATAGGATTGCTCACAGTACTCTGCACACCCTGTATACTTACGCGATGATGTCAAAAACTCTTCAAATAACTCACATTCAGCAACAGACTTGAGCCAAATCCAATGAGTGCAGAGGCGACACGTAGGCGCACAGTCAGTCCTTTCTTTGGTAATGTACTGACCACGTTCTGCTATAGTCTTTGTCGTGCTTGTAGTCTTAGACCCTTGGACCCTAGCCTCACAAAATATGTTCGGCTGCTCAAGGGAATAGTCTATCATTGAGTCAGAACTCGTAAACTGTTGGCCAATTTCATTTATAGCAAAGAAGACAGACGTAAATTGAGAAGTGGAAGGTCGAATGAAAACAGTTGCGATTCCAGCCTGGAAAATTTATCTGTTGCGACGTAATTTCACCAGTAATGGGCAGTGAACAGAGGAAAGTTCATGTAGTAAAGTCTAGCAGTTTCGGGTCCATATTGGGCGCCTATTTTTTGATAACTTGAGGGACGCAACGTATGGCACCGTAAAGTTGCTAAGTAACAGTCAGATCTTCTGGAGCGAGCCCAGAGTGCATCACACATTCAGTATCACTTTGTTTCTGTCCTTGCAAAATGTTTTCTTTCGTGTAAATGTTTTTCTTGTCCATTGAGGTGATTGAAGTTCGTTTAAGTGAGGAAAAACGAGCTACCACCGTTTAACTTTTAGAAGTTATCATCTGCTTTTGCCACAGAAAGAAAATCGCTTGCTATTTAAACGTAAAGTCATTCTACTCCAAGAACACTACCTTTGGAACCATATAGAAACTAACACTCTTCAGGATATTAGCGAAGACGATCAATTTGGCTTTAGGAAACGTAAAAGCATAAGAGAGGCAGTTCTCACGTTGCGCTTGATAATGGAAGCAAGGCTGAAGAAAACTAAAGACACGCTCATAGGATTTGTCGACCTAGAAAAAGAGTTCGACAATGTAAAATGATGAAAGATGTTCGCAATTCTGAGAAAAATAGATGTTAGCTATAGGGAAAGACGGGTAATGTATAGGATGACAGTTATTGAACTATACGACATAAAATCATCATAACTTTTGAACGGTTTGCGCTAGGATGTTCAAACCGCACGGCTGACCGCCCTCTTGTTGTCGGCCATTTACACGTGAAAATGTCACGGTGCACACTGCCTGAGCATATAGCGCTTGCGAAGACTTACTATGCGAGCAATGACAGCCCAGCTGCGGCTCAAAGGAAGTTTACGACCGAGTTCAAGCTGAAGACAACCGGTCCATGTGTGCTAACAATCAAGAATTTGATGCTCAAGTTTGAGAGAACGGGTGTGTTCGTGATGACAGTGTTGGCAATGTCGGTCGTCCAAAAAGGCTGAAAACGCCTGAAAATATCGAAAAGACACGCGCTGTGTGTCAAACCAGTCCCAGGAAATTCCGGATATTCTAATTTTCGTTCCTGATTGCCATTTTCCTTCATAAATTCAGCAAAAGCGGGTTTTAAGTAATGAAAATCGTACCATGCATGCATGCCCCTTCCTCCCCCTCAGACTCAGTTGATTGGCCATGTGGCGGGAAATCGACTGCAATGAGTGGAATATTGTTTAAAGAATTTAGACAAAGTGTAATACAGTGTCTAAATTGTTTAACCAATGTTCCATATTAAACTTTGTCCCACTAATTAGGTGCAGTCCAGTTGCTCATGTTTACTGGTCTCTTAACTCCAAGATCCTGGAGTCGCTCTGATTCCTCCCTGTATGCTGCTTTAACTGGACTAACATCCATTCTTGATCTGCAATGTTTAGGTGTTGCTGTTGGTTTCAGCGTAATGCGGGTGTCAAAACTATCGCACATACGAAGCAGAACTAAAACCTTTTGCAAAGATATTCTAACTTGAAAATAAGAATATCTTGCTCCAGTTAACCGATTATTTTTCAGCATCAACACCTTCCCATTCTCATCCCAACGCCTAGGGGTCCCAGACATCTCTTCCTCCCTGCATTTTTTCCCAGTTATCTGCACAAGTTTGTTTCAAAGTGCTGCACAGTTATGCTTTCCATGTCATCTGCTTTCCCACAACATCTTTCACATCTTCTCCTACAGGTCGACAATCACAAGGACTGCCACGATCACCCTACCAAACTCGAATACTACAGATGAAAACAAATATTTGTAGTTTTCGATTATTTTTCCATTGTTCTCACACACTGCCTGCCCCCCTCCCCCCCAAACACATCCCAAGATGTGAAATATAGTCAGAACTGTTACCAGTCAGCCTAGTGATTTCCAAAATTGTGGGTTTTGATGTAATGTCAGCCCTTCTGTTTATAATTATAGATTGTATCTACATGAAAAACACAATTAATATCAGTTCTTTTCAGTTACATGCCGATATCATTCCCTTTCTAGTTTTTGAGTAAAATCCAGGCCCAGTGAAAGAAAATGGTGACTCCTCGATAGAAACACAGGGATTGAATAAAACTATGGGAACACAACAATACAACTGATTACCATGCGTAATACCGTCTAGGGAAACCGTTGACATTCAAAGCTTTCCGTCGTCTCGGAATCGATAAATACAGTTCCTCTATGGTTTTTACACCAATATTGCTGCAAACTAGCGTCAAGTTCTGGTAGCAATGATGGAGGTGGCTCTAAGCACTGTGGGACTTAACATCTGAGGTCATCAGCCTCCTAGAACTTAGAACTACTTAAACCTAACTAACCTAAGGAGATCACACACATCCATGCCCGTGGCAGGATTCGAACCTGCGACCGTAGCAGCCGCTTGGTTCCAGACTGAAGTGCCTAGAACCTCTCGGCCCCCGCGTCCGGCAATGATGGAGGTGGATAGCTAGGAAGCAGACCCCAAGAATTCAATAATACTGAGATCTGGTGAGTGTGGTGTCTAGGGGTGATGCGACAGTTCATCCCTGTGCTCACACAACTAGTCTTAGATAATGCGAACTGTGTCAGGAAGTGTCCTATCGTCTTCTAAGACAGCGTCACCATTGCAGAACAAATATTGTGCCGTGGAATGGACCTGATCAGCCAAAATGGTCTCACAATCCTTGGCAATAATGCGATCTTGGAGAGTACCTCCAGGTATACCATGATATGGCGTTCAAATCATCCTCGAACCTCCGCTATGTTTTACTCTCGGGATGTAAACTCGTCCAGAAGTCGAAACGTATGAAACAAGACTCAAACGACAAAATTACTTTCTTCCATTGTTCCATAGTTCAGGTGTTATGGCTTCGGATCCAACTTTTCCTATTAAGGGCATTTGCATCACCGACGAGGGATTCTGGAATTCCAGCCCGCCTTGCAGTTCCCTGGTAATGGAGCCAGCTTCCTGTTGTTTTGATGCTGAAAGTATTCGCGAGTGCGACATTCAGTCCTGCAGTGACTTTGACAGCTGTCATCCCCTTATTTTTCGTCACAGCCCTCTTCAATCAGTGTCTATTACAATTACTCAACACACATTCTCGTCCGCTGCGTAACTTAGCGAATGATGTTTTACCACGTTCCCTACATGCGGTATGAATCTTCAGTACAGTGCCTGGTGAAACACCGAACACTTCGACTACCTTCGACTACCCACCATACGAGCACCAACAGTTGGCCCACGTTCGAAATGACGTAGGTTCGACCAGTGCACTCACAACTACAAATGTCATTGTCCTGACCACGGCTGATCCTTCCAGTGTACTGAGGACACTGCAATGGGTGACGTTCATGATCCAAATACAACAGCGCAACGTGCAAGTTTGACTAGCATCTTCGTTAACGATCAAGCATGCATTTCTGGCGGTGTTTCCATATTTCCGTCCAACCCCTGTACTAACCCTTTCGTAGAGGTGACAGCAGGACCTTCTGTAATGGTCACCATGCAAATGTGACCGTGGAGGGATTCCATCTTCTATACGATTTCGTATCGTGTGGTAAATCGAGTTTAGATTGCAATGTTATCGAGAGTGAGTGGTTCAAATGGTTCAAATGGCTCTGAGCACTATGGGACCTAACTTCTGAGGTCATCGGTCCCTAGACTTACACTCTACTTAAGCTAACTTATGCTAAGAACAACACACACATCCATGTCCGTGGCAGGATTCGAACCTGCGACCGTAGCAGCCGCTTGGTTCCAGACTGAAGCGCCTAGAACCGCTCGGCTACACCGGCCGGCAGAGTGGGTGGTTATGGAGAGCCGGTGGCGATATACGCTGGGGTGAGGGAAGTCACGGGATAGCGATATGCATATACACAGATGGCAGGTGTACTGCGAAGTATAAAAGGGCAGTGCATTGGCGGAGCTGTCATTTGTATTCACGTGATTCGTCATGAATGAGTTGGATCCTAGACGACTGAAAAGCGTGACCTGGTCAGATGAATGTCGATTTCAGTTGGTAAAAGCTAATAGTAGGGTTTGAGTGTGGCACAGATCCCGTTGGAACTGTGGACCCAAGTTTTCAACAAGACACTGTGGAAGTTGCTGGCTCCATAATGTCGCAGGCTGTATTTACAAGGTATGGACTGACTCCTCCGGTCCAGCTGAACCGATCATGGACCTCATGTTCCAGAACAACGATGGAACTTTTATGGATGACAATCTGCCATATCACCTAGCCACAACTGTTCGCGATTGGTTTGAAGTAAATTCTGGACAGTTCGAGGGAATGATTTGGTCACACAAATCGCCCAGCATGAATCCCATCGAACATTTATGGGACGCAGTGAGAGGTTCAGTCTGCGCACAAAATCCTGCACCAGCGACACTTTCGCAATTACGGATGGCTGTAGAGACAACA
Source organism: Schistocerca piceifrons (assembly GCF_021461385.2). NCBI lineage: Eukaryota > Metazoa > Arthropoda > Insecta > Orthoptera > Acrididae > Schistocerca > Schistocerca piceifrons. The sequence continues at coordinate 27,196,034 of NC_060143.1, forward strand.
TTATTACGGAAGCAGTGGAAATACATAGCTCGACGAACCTTGTAAACAGAGACACGGGCTTTCAGCTCAGTACACCTTGGGATCCAGCAGTGGCCATATTGAAGTCGCTTCGAGCAGAGAGGAGTACTATTGGTCACAAGACGGATGACGATTCGCCAGCAACGTAAATATTCTGTTGACAACGGGAGGATAGTCACGCGCTTACGCGGACGCGCATCTTTGCTTGCGGCTTCCGACAGAGGTCGCTGGGGTGGCCGATGGCAGCGCAGAGCAGTAGCGGCAGCCTCCGCGCGTGCGCTGAAGTCTTTGGTTCTCCATCTTGTAGGTGACGTTGCTGTCCTTCGAGCTATCGGTTGATATCGTCGCTATTGGCCATCGAATTTGGCGCCTCCACGCATGCGCACTTCCTGCCTAAAAAAAACTGGCATAAATATGGGGCTCTAGCCTTGCCTTAGCAGTGTGTTCGTCGCACCTGAAGATGTCGGCCAGTTGCGCTGATGAAATATTGTGGAGTTTTCACTAAGACATCCGACGTCTCGCCTGAGAACCATATACAGGATGTTTCAAAAATGACCGGTATATTTGAAACGGCAATACAAACTAAACGAGCAGCGATAGAAATACACCGTTTGTTGCAATATGCTTGGGACAACAGTACATTTTCAGGCAGACAAACTTTCGAAATTACAGTAGTTATAATTGACAACAACAGATGGCGCTGCGGTCTGCTAAACTCTATAGTACGATATTTTCCACATATCCACCATGCGTAGCAATAATATGGCGTAGTCTCTGAATGAAATTACCCGAAACCTTTGACAACGTGTCTGGCGGAATGGCTTCACATGCAGATGAGATGTACTGCTTCAGCTGTTCAATTGTTTCTGGATTCTGGCGGTACACCTGGTCTTTCAAGTGTCCCCACAGAAAGAAGTCACAGGGGTTCATGTGTGGCGAATAGGGAGGCCAATCCACGCCGCCTCCTGTATGTTTCGGATAGCCCAAAGCAATCACACGATCATCGAAATATTCGTTCAGGAAATTAAAGACGTCGGCCGTGCGATGTGGCCGGGCACCATCTTGCATAAACCACGAGGTGTTCGCAGAGTCGTCTAAGGCAGTTTGTACCGCCACAAATTCACGAAGAATGTCCAGATAGCGAGATGCAGTAATCGTTTCGGATCTGAAAAATGGGCCAATGATTCCTTTGGAAGAAATGGCGGCTCAGACCAGTACTTTTTGAGGATGCAGGGACGATGGGACTGCAACATGGGGCTTTTCGGTTCCCCATATGTGCCAGTTCTGTTTATTGACTGTTGTGCGCCCTAAAACACTAATCATCATCATCATCAATCATCATCTGTTTATTGACGAAGCCATCCAGGTAAAAATAAGCTTCGTCAGTAAACCAAATGCTGCCCACATGCATATCGCCGTCATCAATCCTGTGCACTATATCGTTAGCGAATGTCTCTCGTGCAGCAATGGTAGCGGCGCTGAGGGGTTGCCGCGTTTGAATTTTGTACGGATAGAGGTGTAAACTCTGGCGCATGAGACGATACGTGGACGTTGGCGTCATTTGGACCGCAGCTGCAACACGGCGAACGGAAACCCGAGGCCGCTGTGGGATCACCTGCTGCACTAGCTGCGCGTTGCCCTCTGTGGTTGCCGTACGCGGTCGCCCTACCTTTCCAGCACGTTCATGCGTCACGTTCCCAGTCCGTTGAAATTTGTTAAACAGATCCTTTATTGTATCGCTTTTCGGTCCTTTGGTTACATTAAACCTCCGTTGAAAACTTCGTCTTGTTGCAACAACACTGTGTTCTAGGCGGTGGAATTCCAACACCAGAAAAATCCTCTGTTCTAAGGAATAAACCATGTTGTCCACAGCACACTTGCACGTTGTGAACAGCACACGCTTACAGCAGAAAGACGACGTACAGAATGGCGCACCCACAGACTGCGTTGTGTTCTATATCTTTGACATCACTTGCAGCGCCATCTGTTGTTGAAAATTGTAACTACTGTAATTTCGAAAGTTTGTCCGCCCGAAAATGTACTGTTGTCCCAAGCATATTGCAACAAACGGTGTATTTCTATCGCTGCTCGTTTAGTTTTTATTGCCGTTTCAAATATACCGGTCATTTTTGAAACACCCTGTATATACAACATGTCCATTGGGAAAGCCTCAAGCAACACAACATGGTTCCAGTTTCCTGCAGGACAGTTCTAACAACTTGGGTCCATGTCACGTAGAGTTGCTGCACTGTGCTGGGTAAAAGGAGATCCGACACGACCTTAAGGGGTATTCCATGACTGTTGTCATCTCAGTGTGTGTTGAAGCTTGCATAGCTCGCGATGTTTTTGCGCAACCCCTGTACTAACCCTTTGGCAGAGGTGACAGTTGAAATGAAATGGCTCTGAGCACTATGGGACTCAACATCTTAGGTCATAAGTCCCCTAGAACTTAGAACTACTTAAACCTAACATCACACACATCCATGCCCGAGGCAGGATTCGAACCTGCGACCGTAGCAGTCCCGCGGTTCCGGACTGCAGCGCCAGAACCGCACGGCCACCGCGGCCGGCTAGAGGTGACAGTCGAACCTTTTCTAATGGTCACCATGCAAGTGTGGCGGTGCAGGGACCCCACTTTCTTTAAGTTTTCGTTGCCTGTGGTAAAGCAAGCTCAGGGAGTATTATTACGGGGCGTGTGTGGTTTGGGAGTGCTGGTGGCGAGATACGATTGGTCGGTCAGCCTTCAGCCGGCGGCCAGGAGGCGGGAAACCCGCGGAAGCCCCGGATTAGAGGAGTGGGTACGCTTTTAGCCGGGGAATGCGGCGCGGCGTGCCGACTCAGGCAGCCGGTTATTCTGGGAGGCGCGGGAACAACCGGGGAGGACCGCGGCGGGAGAGCGGCGTTCTCAGGCGGGAATCCCCAGTCCCGGCCGCGGGGGAGGAGGGCGCGGACAGCGCACTGGGGCGTGGCGAGAGACGAGAGCCACACCACCAGATGACCGAACAATCGGGAGACGCTAGATTCACCTCGGTAACGCTCCTCTGCGACATCACAGCAACGTATACACGCCCAATTTCGATCGGTAGCGACGTCTATCGACTTTCGTTGTCACATCGACTCCTGAGCGAGAGAAACTATATCTATATACCGGATGATCAAAAAGTCAGTATAAATTTGAAAACTGAATAAATCATGGAATAATGTAGATAGAGAGGTACAAATTGACACGCATGCTTGGAATAACATGCGGTTTTATTAGAACCAAAAAAATACAAGAGTTCAAAAACAAAGTAAGACAAAGCAAAGGTGATGTTCTTTACAGGAAATGCTGAATATGTCCACCATCATTCCTCAACAATAGCTGTAGCCGAGGAATAATGTTGTGAACCGAAATGTAAAGCATGTCCAGAGTTATGGTGACGCATTGGCGTCAGATGTTGTCTTTCAGCATCCCTAGAGATGTCGGTCGATCACGATACACTTGCGACTTCAGGTAACCTCAAAGCCAATAATCGCACGGACTGAGGTCTGGCGACCTGGGAGGCCAAGCATGACGAAAGTGGCGGCTGAACACCAAAGCAAACGACGCGCACAAGAGATCTTTCACGCGTCTAGCAATATGGGGTGGAGCGCCATCCTGCATAAACATCGTACGTTCCAGCAGGTGTTTATCAGCCAGGCTGGGGATGATGCGATTCTGTAACATATCGGCGTACCTCTCACCCGTCACGGTAGCAGTTACAAAACCAGAATCACGCATTTCCTCGAAGAAAAAAGGCCCGATAACGCTAGATGTGGTAAATCCAACCCATACCGTGACTTTCTCGTCGTACAATGGAGTTTCCAAGACAGTTCTAGGATTTTCGGTAGCCCAAATTCTGCAGTTGTGGGCTTTGACAGACCCTCGGAGCGTGAAATGAGCTTCGTCGGTACACAACACGTTACTCAACCAATCGTCATCTTCCGCCGTCTTTTGAAACGTCCACACCGCAAATGTCCTCCGCTTCACTAAATCGCCAGGTAACAGGTCATGATGCCGATGGATTCTGTACGGATAGCATCGGAGGGTACGCCTAAGTGCCAACCAAACAGTGGTGTATGGAATGCCGGTGCGACGTGCGACTGCACGAGCGCTGACTTCTCCGTGCATAGACGAACCTTCTACAGTCTCCACTTCTTCCTGAACTGTCTCAGCGGCATTACGCCTTGTGCACGGTCGGCCACTACGGGGTCTATCGTCTAAACAACCCGTGGCTTCGAACTTCGAAATCATTCTCGCCACAACTGCATTTGTCAACGGACCTTTTCCCGTTCGAATCCCCTTCCTATGCCGATAGGATCGTAACGCTGAACTAGCACATCCCCATTCTGATAATGCAGCTTCACTAAAAGCTCCTTTTCAGGTAACGCCAACATGCTGCGACTGCTGGCGCATCTGATTCTCTCTCTCATTACAGCTCCTTTAAACACGACGTTTTGCTGTCCATCGCCATCTGTCGAACATTTTGTGAACTTTGTTTTTTATTTTGTTCTAATAAAACCCCATGTCATTCCAAGCATGTGTGTCAATTTTTACCTCTCTATCTAAAAATGGTTCAAATGGCTCTGAGCGCTATGGGACTCAACTGCTGAGGTCATTAGTCCCCTAGAACTTAGAACTAGTTAAACCTAACTAACCTAAGGACATCACAAACATCCATGCCCGAGGCAGGATTCGAACCTGCGACCGTAGCGGTCTTGCGGTTTCAGACTGCAGCGCCCTTAACCGCACCGCCACTTCGGCCGGCACCTCTCTATCTACATTATTCCGTGGTTTATATATACATATGATAGGTTGTAAACATCTACGCTTTTGGAGTCATCAGTCTTCTGACTGGTTTTATGCGGCCACTACGAATTCCTCTCCTGTGCCAGCTTTTTCATCTCAGAATTGCACTTACAACCTATGTCCTCAATTATTTGTTGGATGTGTCCCAATATCTGTCTTCATCTACAGTTGTCAAGGCTCTCTCTCATGATCCATGGAAGATATTCCCTGATATCTTAACACCTCTCATATCGTCTCGTCTCCTCTTCTAGGCAGTATTTTCCATGTATTCCTTTCCTCGGCGATTGTGCGAAGAACCTCCTCTTTCCTTGCGTTATCAGTCCTTCTAATTTACAACATTCGTCTGTAGCACCACATCTCAAACGGTTCTTTTCTCTTCTGTTCCGGTTTTCCAACAGTCGATGTCTCACTGCCATACAATGCTGTGCTCCAAAGGTAGAAACTTCTTCCTCAAAGCTCCTGTCTGGAAGCGCGCGACCGCTACGGTCGCAGGTTCGGATCCTGCCTCAGGCATGGATGTGTGTGATGTCCTTAGGTTAGTTAGGTTTAATTAGTTCTAAGCTCTAGGGGACTGATGACCACAGAAGTTAAGTCGCCTAGTGCTCAGAGCCATTATTCTTCCTCAAATTTGATACTAGTAGACTTCTCTTGGTCAGGAACGTCCTTTTTGCCAGTGCTACAACGCCTTTTACAAGGTGTACAACTTTTCTTCCGCCGCTTTTTTCCCCTAACATTTGAGGCTTTAATGAAACAAATAACATCGAGTATAGATTTAGGTGCCAGGAAGTCTTTTCTGAATGTATTTGTATGGAGTGTAGCCATGTATGGAAGTGAAACGTGAACAATTAATAGTTTAGACAAAAAGAGAATAGAAGCTTTCGAAATTTGGTGCTACAGAAGGATGCTGAAGATTAGATGGATAGATCACGTAATTAATGGGAAGCTAGTGAATAGAATTGGGGAGAAGTTTGTGGCACAACTTGGCTAGAAGAAGGGATCGGTTGGTAGGACATAGTCTGAGGCATCAAGGGATCACCAATTTAGTACTGGAGGGCAGCGCGGAGGATAAAAATCGTAGAGGGAGACCAAGAGATGAATACACTAAGCAGATTCAGAAGGATGTTCAAAATGGTTCAAATGGCTCTTAGCACTATGGGACTTAACATCTGAGGTCATCAGTCCCCTAGAACTTAGAACTACTTAAACCTAACTAACCTAAGGACATCACACACATCCATGCCCGAGGCAGGATTCGAACCTGCGACCGTAGCAGTCGCGCGGTTCCAAACTGAAGCGCCTAGAACCGCTCGGCCACCGTGGCCGGCTTTAAAAATGTCCAAATGTGTGTGAAATCTTATGGGACTTAACTGCTAAAGTCACCAGTCCCTAAGCTTACACACTACTTAACCTAAAGTATCCTAAGGACAAACACACACACCCATGCCCGAGGGAGGACTCGAACCTCCGCCGGGACCAGCCGCACATTCAGAAGGATGTAGGTTGCAGTAGGTACTGGGAGATGAAGAAGCTTGCACAGGATAGAGTAGCATGGAGATCTGCATCAAACCAGTCTCTGGACTGAATACCACAACAACAACAAATGAGACAAATTGGTTACACATGTATCATCCATCGCTGGCCACTATTTTCTCCCATTTTTCGGGGAGTGTACGAATCCCACCTCGAAAAAACTGTTCATCTTTTGAAGCGATCCACGAATCGATACAATTTATAACTTCTTCATGAGATCGGAAGTGTTGGTCAGCCAGGTCATGCGCCATTGATCTAAACAGGTGATATTCAGAGAGAGCAATGCCTGGAGAATACGGCCGGTGGGGTTAGGACTTCCCATTTTAACGTTTGCAAGTACGTTTTGACCTCTTTTGCAACGTGGGGTCGAGCGTTGTCGTGTTGCAAAATCACTTTATCGCCCCTCTCGCTGCATTGCGGCCGTTTGTCTTTTAATGCTCTGCGCAAACGCATTAACTGCGTTCTATAATGGCGTTCTACGGATCGGAGCGTGGAATGTCAGATCCCTTAATCGGGCAGGTAGGTTAGAAAATTTAAAAAGGGAAATGGATAGGTTGAAGTTAGATATAGTGGGAATTAGTGAAGTTCGGTGGCAGGAGGAACAAGACTTCTGGTCAGGTGACTACAGGGTTATAAACACAAAATCAAGTAGGGGTAATGCAGGAGTAGGTTTAATAATGAATAGGAAAATAGGAATCCGGGTAAGCTACTACAAACAGCATAGTGAACGCATTATTGTGGCCAAGATAGATACGAAGCCCACGCCTACTACAGTAGTACAAGTTTATATGCCAACTAGCTCTGCAGATGACGAAGAAATTGAAGAAATGTATGATGAAATAAAAGAAATTATTCAGATTGTGAAGGGAGACGAAAATTTAATAGTCATGGGTGACTGGAATTCGAGTGTAGGAAAAGGGAGAGAAGGAAACATAGTAGGTGAATATGGATTGGGGGACAGAAATGAAAGAGGAAGCCGCCTGGTCGAATTTTGCACAGAGCACAACATAATCATAACTAACACTTGGTTTAAGAATCATGAAAGAAGGTTGTATACATGGAAGAACCCTGGAGATACTAAAAGGTATCAGATAGATTATATAATGGTAAGACAGAGATTTAGGAACCAGGTTTTAAATTGTAAGACATTTCCAGGGGCAGATGTGGACTCTGACCACAATCTATTGGTTATGACCTGTAGATTAAAACTGAAGAAACTGCAAAAAGGTGGGAATTTAAGGAGATGGGACCTGGATAAACTAAAAGAACCAGAGGTTGTACAGAGATTCAGGGAGAGCATAAGGGAGCAATTGACAGGAATGGGGGAAATAAATACAGTAGAAGAAGAATGGGTAGCTTTGAGGGATGAAGTAGTGAAGGCAGCAGAGGATCAAGTAGGTAAAAAGACGAGGGCTAGTAGAAATCCTTGGGTAACAGAAGAAATATTGAATTTAATTGATGAAAGGAGAAAATATAAAAATGCAGTAAGTGAAACAGGCAAAAAGGAATACAAACGTCTCAAAAATGAGATCGACAGGAAGTGCAAAATGGCTAAGCAGGGATGGCTAGAGGACAAATGTAAGGATGTAGAGGCCTATCTCACTAGGGGTAAGATAGATACCGCCTACAGGAAAATTAAAGAGACCTTTGGAGATAAGAGAACGACTTGTATGAATATCAAGAGCTCAGATGGAAACCCAGTTCTAAGCAAAGAAGGGAAAGCAGAAAGGTGGAAGGAGTATATAGAGGGTCTATACAAGGGCGATGTACTTGAGGACAATATTATGGAAATGGAAGAGGATGTAGATGAAGATGAAATGGGAGATATGATACTGCGTGAAGAGTTTGACAGAGCACTGAAAGATCTGAGTCGAAACAAGGCTCCCGGAGTAGACAATATTCCATTGGAACTACTGACGGCCGTGGGAGAGCCAGTCCTGACAAAACTCTACCATCTGGTGAGCAAGATGTATGAAACAGGCGAAATACCCTCAGGCTTCAAGAAGAATATAATAATTCCAATCCCAAAGAAAGCAGGTGTTGACAGATGTGAAAATTACCGAACTATCAGCTTAATAAGTCACAGCTGCAAAATACTAACACGAATTCTTTACAGACGAATGGAAAAACTAGTAGAAGCCAACCTCGGGGAAGATCAGTTTGGATTCCGTAGAAACACTGGAACACGTGAGGCAATACTGACCTTACGACTTATCTTAGAAGAAAGATTAAGGAAAGGCAAACCTACGTTTCTAGCATTTGTAGACTTAGAAAAAGCTTTTGACAATGTTGACTGGAATACTCTCTTTCAAATTCTAAAGGTGGCAGGGGTAAAATACAGGGAGCGAAAGGCTATTTACAATTTGTACAGAAACCAGATGGCAGTTATAAGAGTCGAGGGACATGAAAGGGAAGCAGTGGTTGGGAAGGGAGTAAGACAGGGTTGTAGCCTCTCCCCGATGTTGTTCAATCTGTATATTGAGCAAGCAGTAAAGGAAACAAAAGAAAAATTCGGAGTAGGTATTAAAATTCATGGAGAAGAAATAAAAACTTTGAGGTTCGCCGATGACATTGTAATTCTGTCAGAGACAGCAAAGGACTTGGAAGAGCAGTTGAATGGAATGGACAGTGTCTTGAAAGGAGGATATAAGATGAACATCAACAAAAGCAAAACAAGGATAATGGAATGTAGTCTAATTAATTCGGGTGATGCTGAGGGAATTAGATTAGGAAATGAGGCACTTAAAGTAGTAAAGGAGTTTTGCTATTTGGGGAGCAAAATAACTGATGATGGTCGAAGTAGAGAGGATATAAAATGTAGGCTGGCAATGGCAAGGAAAGCGTTTCTGAAGAAGAGAAATTTGTTAACATCCAGTATAGATTTAAGTGTCAGGAAGTCATTTCTGAAAGTATTCGTATGGAGTGTAGCCATGTATGGAAGTGAAACATGGACGATAAATAGTTTGGACAAGAAGAGAATAGAAGCTTTCGAAATGTGGTGCTACAGAAGAATGCTGAAGATTAGATGGGTAGATCACATAACTAATGAGGAAGTATTGAATAGGATTGGGGAGAAGAGAAGTTTGTGGCACAACTTGACCAGAAGAAGGGATCGGTTGGTAGGACATGTTCTGAGGCATCAAGGGATCACCAATTTAGTATTGGAGGGCAGCGTGGAGGGTAAAAATCGTAGAGGGAGACCAAGAGATGAATACACTAAGCAGATTCAGAAGGATGTAGGTTGCAGTAGGTACTGGGAGATGAAAAAGCTTGCACAGGATAGAGTAGCATGGAGAGCTGCATCAAACCAGTCTCAGGACTGAAGACCACAACAACAACAACATAATGAGCACATGTGACTGTTTCACTTGGTTTTAACACGACGCCGAGCTGGTCCCTCCAGATGCAGAACATGTTCTTGGAGCCTTGAATATTCGGGTTGGCTGTCGACGTGCAAGCATGGCTGGGATATCCCCAGGATTTTTTGCTTTTAGAGCTACCATAATGAATCCATTTTTCGTCCCCGGTCACAATGCTATGCAGAAATCCCTTCCGTTTTTGCCTCTGAAGCAACTATTCACTAACACACAAACGCCGTTCAACGTCTCTTGGTTTCAGCTCACACGGGACCTAAGTTCCTTCTTTCTGAATCATGCCCATAGCCTTGAGACGTTTTGAAATGGCTTGCTGTGTCACTCCCATTAATCGTGCCAATTCTTCTTGAGTTTGACGCGAGTCTTCACTCAACAATGTCTCCAATTCTGCATCTTCGAACACATTCTCTCTTCCACCACTACGCCGGTCTACGGCGTTAACATCACCGTTCTTAAAGCGTTGAAACCACTCACGACACGTTCTTTCACTAATAGCACCCTTACCAGACGTACTTGAGAGCATTCTATGAGAATCAGCCGCTCTTTTCTTCATTCTGAAAGAAAACAGTAACACCTCCCACAAATGATGAGAATTAGGCTCGTAAACTGACATTTTCAATCAAGAACAACTTTATGATGCAGACACAAATCGACTAATGTTTGGGTGAGGTTATGTTTACCGAGGTCCAAGCTAATTGCCTGACGTCTGCGATCTGTTTCTTCCGACCGCTACTTACCGTTGTCACCACCTACCGGCAAACGGCGGAAACAAAGTTGTGCGCCTTGTATGTCCTCCTTGCTCCGTTCGTCAGGATTAAATTGCTGCCTAGGAAGAACAGTTCCTTAACTTCATGTACTTCACGATCCACAGTTTTGATGTTACGGTTCTCGCCCTTCTCATTATTACTTCTTCTCAACACTTTCGTTTTTCTTTCATTTACTCTCATTCCATATTCTGTACTTATTAGACTTCATTCTATTCAACAAATCTCGAGGTTTTTCTTCACTTTCACCTCTACGTATGTCCTATGAATATAGGCTGCTTTAGATACTGAAGAGTTCTAGAAAGCGGGTCGCTATTGGTACGATTTGTTGTAGTTAGATATAAGGTGAATAGACAACGACAGCTGAAGCCTTCAAGCAGTTTACATTTCAAACCGAGTTACAAAATGCTAGAGGCAATCGTCGTGTAGTCGTTAGAGTGTTCCATTATGAAATGGCATCATTCTGCTGCGACGCTTCGACTATTGCCACTTCCAACACTTTTCGTCCCATTCAGATGTTTAAAATATTCTGGGACCTTATTAACTGAAGGGAAATACTTTCTGTAACATTTGATAGTGTGTTCATATAAGAGTGCTTTCTCCCCGGAGTGTGTTTTAACTGTCAATAATTTACAAATTAAGCGTGAAACACGCAAATGCCTGTAAATGTTTGAAATACGTTGGTCATCTGCTAAAACAAAGTACCACTCAAAATGAAAAGCATAGAAAAGACAGATCTGAAAAAGAATTAAAACGTAATTTTGTCTCAGCTGCCTTTAAAACCACGCCCGGGTTCCCGGGTTCGATTCCCGGCGGGGTCAGGGATTTTCTCTGCCTCGTGATGACTGGGTGTTGTGTGCTGCCCTTAGGTTAGTTATGTTTAAGTAGTTCTAAGTTCTAGGGGACTGATGACCATAGATGTTAAGTCCCATAGTGCTCAGAGCCATTTGAACCATTTTTTGCCTATAAAATGCAAAAGAAAATTTACAAGCTAGTGGTTTTAGGAGACTTATTTACAAACAAGAACATCTTACACGTGTGCAGACGTAATGTATTCTGGTAGTGGTACAGGAATGTACCTGTAGCTGTTTTTCCCTCGTTGTTTCAGCGACTTTCAAACGAGCAAGGGAAGACGTTCATTTTTCTCGCAGTGAATTCTAATTTTTCCTGCAAATTAGAACATACTTCACACAAATCACACACTTTTACCATTGGGAAAACTTATTTTTAAGCACTACTCGTAATACATAATTACGGTATGCCGCGTCATGTCACAGACTGCACGACCCCTCCCACCGGGGGCTCGAGTCCTCCCTCGGGCATGAGTGTGTGTATTGTTCTTAGCATAAGTTAGTTTAAGTAGTGTGTAAGTCTAGGGACCGAAGACCTAAGCAGTTTGGTCCCTTAGAAGTTCACACTCATTTGAACACAATTACGGTATGTAAATAACGAGTATAGAATTGAAAAGCTCTCACATTCAAGGAAGAAAAGGTAAGTAGTTCCTGAAATTGCATTGAATTTATCAGTTGAAGATATCAGTTGCTGCTTTAATTCGTGAGCGAGAATGGCCATCACGGTCACAACGACACAGAATATGGTTCTCAAATGAATAAACATATCAGTAAACGAAGTCAATAAACAGGCCAAACCGAATAAGATGAAGGAAGTCAATAAACAGGCCAAACCGAATAAGATGAGGGATGATTTTTCCCCTACCACTGGTACGCAACCAATTAATTGCGTTTCAATTTTTTAATATTAATTAAGTACACACAGCGACTGGGTGTTTGTAGACCATTTTAGAAGAGAGTGTAACTTTGTTATCTACACACTACTTGAATGCTTGGAAATAATTAGGCATTGAAAGCATCAAAGGATATTGAAAACATCAACGAGTCACATTTTTTTTCAGATCGGTAAACTGTTATTACAAAAACGTTCCCTAGGTACTCACATGTATCAGCACGTCGATGGTGCCAACTCCCAAATGAAATTGTGAGACTGTGTGCTCACCGCGGTGATATCTCTCTCTATTTACAATGTGGATAACCATACGATGGGAGTCTCACTGTGCTTATACCCGATACGACCACGAAGGTCGACAGACGTCCTCGATGGTGGGAACTGCGCATGTACGCGTCCAAGGCCCACGAGAAAGACAGGCCGTGGAGCGTACGTCACAGCACGAGGGCCAGCACCCGTCTCTGGCGGAGAGGGGGTTGTTTCACACGAGTTTAACAATTATTAACTGCGCGTTTAAATGCGTGTGAGTTCTCGGTAGTACACGACAAAATTACGATCTATAGTGCGTACCTTTTCAATTAAATGTTAATTTCCCGTGGGGCCCTGCACGGAGCTGAGCGTTCCCGAAGTGTGGCGGACAAGCCGACTGGTGTGACGTCACAAGTTCGTCGTAGGGTCCGTATATTTCGTTGGCACCAGTACGCGTCATAATGACGTCATGGAGAAATGTTACTGAGGTGAATCTAGCGTCTCTCGTTAACCAAAAATTCGGGTGATGCTACCGCAAATAAACACAGTGGCGTCAACGATTTCAGGTAAGTTGTGCATATGCTATCAACTCCGATTATGCACTGTCTCACGATAAGCCGACCGAAGCGTCCTCACTCCGATGTGCAATAATATTGTGGTCGACTCATATTATTGGCTCAAAGCAACGCTTTAACCCACAGGCAGGCAGATGTTGTTCGAAACACGATTAGTCACCAGAAGACTAATGAGCGAAACATTTAAAAACTGTCGAGTACTATTCCATTATGCAGATGAAAGATCTTGTTTTTAAAAAGAGAGCAGAGAGTAATACAGATTGTCGCGGAAAGAATGGTAAATTGTCATGGTTATGACAGGAGCGGATATTCGAAGCAAAAAATTCTAGTAACATTGAGCTCTAAAATGCATACCTTAAGAACTATGAGCACTTGCTCATCTTCGCTTCTGTGAGAAATATCTGTTCAACTGGACAAACGCTCATAGCTCTTAAGGCGTTCGTTTTAGAGCCCTTGTTTACTAGACAATTATTTCTTGTTTTGTTCCATATTACCTCCTCCCAAAATATGAAAAGCAAAGAGAGTGCAGCAAAAGATACACTACTGGCCATTAAAATTGCTACACCAAGAAGAAATGCAGATGATAAACGGGTGTTCATTGGACAAATACATTATACTAGAACTGACATGTGATTACATTTTCACGCAATTTGGGTGCATAGATCCTGAGATATCAGTAGCCAGAACAACCACCTCTGACCGTAATAACGGCCTTGATACGCCTGGGCATTGAGCCAAACAGAGCTTGGATGGCGTGTACAGGTACAGCTGCCCATGCAGCTTCAACACGGTACCGCAGTTCATCAAGAGTAGTGACTGGCGTATTGTGACGAGCCAGTTGCTCGATCACCATTGACCAGACGTTTTCAGTTGGTGAGAGATCTGGATAATGTGCTGGCCAGGGCAGCAGTCGAACATTTTCTGTATCCAGAAAGGACCGTACAGGACCTACAACATGCGGTCGTGCATTATCCTGCTGAAATGCAGGGTTTCACAGGGATCGAATAAAGGGTAGAGCCACGGGTAGTAACACATCTGAAATGTAACGTCCACTGTTCAAAGTGCCGTCAATGCGAACAAGAGGTGACCGAGACGTGTAACCAATAGCACCCCATACCATCACGCCCGGTGATACGCCAGTATGGCGATGACGAATACACGCTTCCAATGTGCGTTCACCAAGTTGTCGCCAAACATGAATGCGACCATCATGATGCTGTAAACAGAACCTGGATTCATCTGAAAAAAAAAGGCGTTTTGCCATTCGTGCACCCAGGTTCGTCGTTGAGTACAACATCTCAGGCGCACCTGTCTGTGATGCAGCGTCAAGCGTAACCGCAGCAACGGTCTCCGAGCTGACAGTCCATGCTGCTGCAAACGTCGTCGAACTGTTCGTACAGATGGTTGTTGTCTTGCAAACGTCCCCATCTGTTGGCGCAGGGATGGAGACGTGGCTGCACGATCCGTTACAGCCATGCGGATAAGATGCCTGTCATCTCGACTGCTAGTGATACGAGGCCGTTGGGATCCAGCACGGCGTTCCGTATTACCCTCCTGAACCCACCGATTCCATATTCTGCTAACAGTCATTGGATCTCGACCAACGCGAGCAGCAATGTCGCGATACGATAAACCGCAATCGCGATAGGCTACAATCCGACCTTTATCAAAGTCGGAAACGTGATGGTAGGCATTTCTCCTCCTTATACGAAGCATCACAACAACGTTTCACCAGACAACGCCGGTCAACTGCTGTTTGTGTATGAGAAATCGGTTGGAAACTTTCCTCATGCCAGCACGTTGTAGGTGTCGCCACCGGCGCCAACCTTGTGTGAATGGTCTGAAAAGCTAATCATTTGCACATCACAGCACCTTCTTCCTGTCGGTTAAATTTCGCATCCGTAGCACGTCATCTTCGTGGTGTAGCAATTTTAATGGCCAGTAGTGTATATGTTTCATTGCGCTGCCCTAAAGCATCGACCAGCGCAGCGCCGCGAAACGGCATCAAGATGGCGCTGACTAATGCGCCAGTGGACAGAGCGGGCAGCGCCACACCTCCTGGAAGACAAGAGTTCAGTGCCCCTGTCAACGTTGATTTAGCCAGGCGCCCGTCGCTTGTCGGGCCCAGTTCGGTTGCAAACTTCCAGAACATCAGTACTGAGTAATAGGTTCAAATGGTTCTGAGCACTATGGGACTTAACATCTCAGGTCATCAGTCCCCTAGAACTTAGGACTACTTAAACCTAACTAACCAAAGGACATCACACACATCCATGCCCGAGCAGGATTCGAACCTGCGACCGTAGCGGTCGCGCGGTTACAGACTGAAGCGCCTAGAACCGCTCGGCCACCAGCGGCCGGCTGAGTAATAGGAAGACGATACTTAGCCTGTGTTCTGCTAGTAGTAATAGGTGTAAAGTACTTGCATATAGGAGGCACAGGAAGCGCATCAAGCCAATCTCTTAACGAGAACTTACGTTTCTTTCCTTTTTAGAATGAAATATCTGCAAAATTTTTGGGATTTGCGGTCCGCCAGTTAGCAAAACACCGTTTTTCTCAGTACCCAGACACGTTTCGGCACCTCTGTGCCATCATCAGTGGGTTTTCGTTTTTATTTATTCTGCAATGTGAACATTATTGTTACAGATTATAAAATCATGTGCATTTTTAGTTCAAACAACACATCGTTTCTTTTTGTAAATACCCTTACATTTGGTGAGCATGAATTTTCTGGATCACTTTTTTCTTAATAATTACAGGTAGCTTGTCATCTGCAACCAAACGATGTTGGTGAGAAAGTTTTTTTTTTCCTGAGAGTTAACCTATCTTCTAGAGTGTAATTTAGGTTTTCGCGATGTTTTCGCGTCTATTTTCGTATTTACTTACGTTTTCGTGTGGCAAGCATTTCCATTCTCCGCATCATGCTGAGATGTTGTGATGGCGGACCTCATATCGCAAAAATTTTAACTGCAAACACGGCCAATACAAGGAGCTGCAAATCAAAACATGGAAAGATTTGCAAGTGTATATACAGATCATTTTGGATTCCTGCCGCTGGCCATCGCAATTTCTCTAGTTCCTTGTTTATGTCGGTGCTGACTCTCGCAGTAGCCGACACAACAGTCACACTATTGAAGATGAAGAAGTGATCAGAGTTTTTACGGTATGTATTTTAGAATCCATCTTTACTGGATTCTTCTGCTTCGAATGATCTTTCCTCTCATATCCCTGAATTCATTCTCGTGGAACATCCTGTATTTTCAAGTGGCTTAGAAGCAATAGTTGACAACTACTGCAACTAAAAACTGTGTATAATCTACTCTCGTCAAAGAGATATATTACTGCCACTTGTCTCTCACATGATCGCTGAAGTCAAACGTTTAAAACTCTTGGTAATAAAGACAGAAACGACCTTCCATCCAAGTATCACATTCGGGATCTTGTACAGCAAAGTACGGGTTATCTTCACTATAAAGATAACCTTTATAGCCACTGCCGCTAGGACATGGATCAGACAAGTAGATATTATCACAATGTCGGGTGCCGGGTTGCATAAAAAGTTTCGGACCTGGCTGTGTGAGCGAATCCATGAATCAGAGGTAATAATGAGCGACGTATGTACCCAGCAGTCGAGATGGACACACGCGCGTTGTTTCGAAAAGTCACTCCAAAACAGACGAGAATCAGCGCGCCGAATGCATTCAGTAATCAGTCACCACATGAGTTCGCATTCTCTAATCTCAAGCTGATTGCTCAGTGCACTTCCCTTGTTGTTACCACAGGCGGTAAAGCTGTATCGCTGAAAGCTGCTTTATATGTGGCCTTGAAATAGACTGCACACGGCGGTATGCCGAAGAAGTCGCGAATACGTGACGCAGTTAACGAAGGTCATGGAACGTAAACAATGAGATAAGAGTACAGTTTACTCTGTAAGATTCTTCTAGCTACTAGGACCTACGGTGTTACGCTATCGAGAGTCGTTAATTTTGTTGTAACTGGTCCAGAAATTTTACGTAACTTGAAGCCGGGACTATCAGATCATTCTTCATAGTATACTTTAGAGAATAATTTTATTCCCATATGTTAATATTCATGAATGAAAAATTCAAAACGTAGGTGCTCTGCAGAACAAAGTACAGCTTTGTCCTACTAAGCAGTTGCAGAAGAATCAGCTAAGATAAATAGCTACATCTATACTGTACAAGCCAGAGAGTACTTGTGGCTTAACTATCGCTTCTCACATCTCTTATTCCGTATACGAATGGTGTGTGGGAGACCGTCAGTCGCTAAGCCTCCGAATGAGCTCTTATTTCTCTGATGTTTCAAAAAGAAACGAACACGAAAGTTTAAACTCCAATCCACGACGGCGTCACTAGACGGAACAAAAGCTCGGACCCGGAAAGAACAGGGAATAACGGTTCTATTATGTCAAGACGAGTCACCGCACCAATCTTCAAAGCAAGAAACTCCCGTCTATAAAACAGCTTCAGAAGTCTGATTATATTACAAATGAATTAAAGTCTTAAGTATTTGACGTTAAGCATGTAAAATCTTTAGGGTTGGCCGCGCGAGGTAGCCGCTCGGTCTCGGGCGCCTTGATACAGTTCGCGCGGCTCCCCCCGTCGGATGTTCGAGTTGTGGGGCGGCGGGTAGGAAATTTTACTGTTGTATACATATTTGTAGAATGTAAAACCAGTTCCTATTATTTAGAATGTTATTTATGCTGTCTTTCGCCGTTCTCAACACTGGCTTTCTAACTACAATATTGGCAACCAGAAAGTGATTAGCAAACGTGAAGCCTGTAATTAGAATTCCTAGTGCCCACTTCATCTGAGAATACACTTATAGTTACAGCTTATAGCTCTGAGGAATTAGGAGATTGTCCGGGATTTATAATCAAAAACGGTCGTGAAAAAACGTTCTGTATTCTGAAAGTCACAGATGAAAACAAAAGAATCCACACAATCTAACTAACAGAGCCGTTCAGAGTCTAATGCGCTGATGCCACTATAACTATCCAAATTAAATATTTAAATGAATGCTCGCCATAATTTGATGATAAGGTTCATCAAACGCCACGCTAAATAATGGTAGAATGTCTGTCCCGCGGCGGCACGTGAAAATACGACAATACGCAAACTGAAGATCGATAATTAAAGTCAACCCAGAATTAACACTTCACTCGAAAATGATTTCATGGTTACGCGTATCTCGAGTAACTTAATACGGCATCCGAGGCTGTGTGTAGCAATGATACAGACGCGACGCGACTCCCGACACAGATGACGTGTTATTCAGCGTCTGGAGAGAACTGGGGCCTTGCTTCCTCGCGCAGCGTTCTTATATACGAGGGCAGTTCAATAAGTAATGCAACACATTTTTTTTCTGAAACAGGGGTTGTTTTATTCAGTATTGAAATACACCAGGTTATTCCCCAATCTTTTAGCTACACAACACTATTTTTCAACGTAATCTCCATTCAATGCTACGGCCTTACGTCACCTTGAAATGAGGGCCTGTATGCCTGCACGGTACCATTCCACTGGTCGATGTCGGAGCCAACGTCGTACTGCATCAATAACTTCTTCATCATCCGCGTAGTGCCTCCCACGGATTGCGTCCTTCATTGGGCCAAACATATGGAAATCTGACGGTGCGAGATCGGGGCTGTAGGGTGCATGAGGAAGAACAGTCCACCGAAGTTTTGTGAGCTCCTCTCGGGTGCGAAGACTTGTGTGAGGTCTTGCGTTGTCATGAAGAAGGAGAAGTTCATTCAAATTTTTGTGCCTACGAACACGCTGAAGTCGTTTCTTCAATTTCTGAAGAGTAGCACAATACACTTCAGAGTTGATCGTTTGACCATGGGGAAGGACATCGAACAGAATAACCCCTTCAGCGTCCCAGAAGACTGTAACCATGACTTTACCGGCTGAGGGTATGGCTTTAAACTTTTTCTTGGTAGGGGAGTGGGTGTGGCGCCACTCCATTGATTGCCGTTTTGTTTCAGGTTCGAAGTGATGAAACCATGTTTCATCGCCTGTAACAATCTTTGACAAGAAATTGTCACCCTCAGCCACATGACGAGCAAGCAATTCCGCACAGATGGTTCTCCTTTGCTCTTTATGGTGTTCGGTTAGACAACGAGGGACCCAGCGGGAACAAACCTTTGAATATCCCAACTGGTGAACAATTGTGACAGCACTACCAACAGAGATGTCAAGTTGAGCACTGAGTTGTTTGATGGTGATCCGTCGATCATCTCGACGAGTGTGTTCGCACGCTCCGCCATTGCAGGAGTCACAGCTGTGCACGGCCGGCCCGCACGCGGGAGATCAGACAGTCTTGCTTGACCTTGCGGCGATGATGACACACGCTTTGCCCAACGACTCACCGTGCTTTTGTCCACTGCCAGATCACCGTAGACATTCTGCAAGCGCCTATGAATGTCTGAGATGCCCTGGTTTTCCGCCAAAAGAAACTCGATCACTGCCCGTTGTTAGCAACGCACATCCGTTACAGACGCCATTTTAACAGTTCCGTACAGCGCTGCCACCTGTCGGAAGTCAATGAAACTATACGAGACGAAGCGGGAATGTTTGAAAATATTCCACAAGAAATTTCCGGTTTTTTCAACCAAAATTGGCCGAGAAAAAAAATGTGTTGCATTACTTATTGAACTGCCCTCGTATAAGGCCGCGGTGCGGACGCCTAAGGGAACGCCTGATCAAATCGGCTCTCCCGACTAGCCGCTGGGCTAGTAATGCACCACATTTAGTTACCGAATAAATCATAGCTTCTTTTGCTGATGGCCGATGAAGCTCTCAATTTAAATGTGCATCCAGCACACAGGTAAGTAATCATAATAAAAGTTTAACGTGGCTAAGTTAAATATTTTGGGCGAGAGAATTAATTTAATTACACTACACGCAGTAGACGAGCTCTGAACTTGCCCTTTTGAGATACGCTATCGCTGTAGTTTTACAGTTATTGAGTTGAAACTTCTCACATCTTCATGGGTATAGCGGATCTCCATTCTACTTAAATATAAACATCCTAGTCTTATTTATTAGCCTACTTAATCTAGCCTACTTAATCTATCTTGCTTCCTTAAGTTTTAAGACAAAAACCAGAAAATTATGAATTTCAACTAAAATCTTAATTTGTGAGATCCAAAGTACTGTTTCTATTAAATTATTATGGAAAAGGAATCTAACTATAAATTTTTAAATCTCTAGCTCTTTTCTGTTGCGCCAATGACTTTTACAGAAAAATGTCCAAATTTCGAAAATGGTTAAAGTTATTGAACTGACATTCAACACATGTTGATTTAGTATTACTCCTGACACGCAAGAAATATTTTAGGTTATTTACTTGATTTTTAAAGTATTGCGCAACATTTATGACGTCAGAGCTAGTTACAGCGGACTGGCTGGCACACAATGGAAAGACTGATGTGAATTTACTACGGCGTGAGTAGGCTGCTTCCCTACAGAGTCTTCCCTCGGGCATCGGTGTGTGTATTGCCTTTAGCGTAAGTTCATTAAGTTAGATGAAGTAGTGTGTAAGCTTAGGGACCGATGACCTCAGCAGTTTGTTCCGATAGAACTTAACACAAATTTCCAATTTCTTTCTGGTTGGAAAGGCAAATCTGTAATTTATGATTTTATTATTTTCGGATTATTCATCAATAGTCTAATGATAAAGTAAAAACCAAAATTGGTAAACCAAAAAAATCATAACCCCTTTATAAGTTCATGTAATAGCTGCTTCTGCTGCTGATACAGGATCTGAAGAGACTAAACATCCAAGGTCATCGGTCTCTTATTTACCCTCAGGATAGAATCCGTGTACCCCAACTTCTGCACCTAGAGTTAATTTTATGTGCAAGGGCTAGACCGTATTCTAAATATTTGCGTAGCTTGTAACTGAGCTAGAACGTGGGTATCAGCCACCTATTCATCTAGTGGTAAGTTGGAAACCGCCTAAAAACAACATCCAGGCTAGTCGGGTTACCAGCCCCCGGCGTTAATTCGCGAGGCGGATTCGGACTGGGTCAGCATTGCCTCCCCGAGTCAAGGAAGCAGCGTGTTAATAACCGCAGTTGTCCGGGCAAGTTTCACACACCACCTTTTTTGCAAATAGTGCATAGTGTCAAACCATTTCTTCTATGCTTGATCATAGCAAAAGTCATTAAACTGCAATTTAACAATACAAGTATAATCTCGGGCAAATATCACAGCATATATTTTGTAATTTATATGATGGATAAATTACGAAACGCTTTTAGTACAAAAAAGTGAACTAACAAAGATTAACGAAGGACTAAGGGTGTCTGTGAAAACTAACAATATCCTTAACGCAAAGGTATTATCATACAATAATATAACTTTGCAGGTATATTGTAAGTAGGCTGTTTATGTTTTCTCTATGTAAGTAGGCTGTTTATGTTTTCTCTATGTAAGTAGGCTGTTAGGCTGTTTAGGTTTTTTATTGGTAACGCCACCTCTGTATGAAAATCACTGGCTGTGCTGTGTGCAGTCTGTGGCTGCTTTGCATTGTTGTAATACTCGCCATTGTAGTGTTGGGCAGCGGCAGCTGGATGTTAACAGCGCGTAGCGTTGCGCAGTTGGAGGTGAGCCGCCAGCAGTGGTGGATGTGGGGAGAGAGATGGCGGAGGTTTGCAATTTGTCATGAACTGATATATATATTATGACTTGTGATGATATTAAGGTAAATACATTGTTTGTTCTCTATTAATATCTTTCATTTGCTAACTATCCCTATCAGTAGTTAGTGCCTTTAGTAGTTTGAATCTTTTATTTAGCTGGCAGTAGTGGCGCTTGCTGTATTGCAGTAGCTTGAGCAGCGAAGATTTTTGTGAGGTAAGTGATTTGTGAAAGGTATAGTTTAATGTTAGTCAGGGCCATTCTTTTGTACGAATTATTGAAAGTCAGATTGCGTTGCGCTAAAAATATTGTATGTCAGTTTAAGGACAGTCTTGTAGAAATGTTCAAAGGGGAAGTTTCATATGTCGACCCTTAGCCGAGGATACCTCACTGGAATCTTCTGATTTTTTCTTGTAGTTTGTGTAATTGGTGTAGCTATTGTTTATTGGTAGCGCGTAATCATAGAGAGAATTTCCTTTGTAGTTGTAGTTTTTCATTGTTGTACAGTAAAACAGTTGTGGCATGCATGTAGATTTGCACCAAGTATTTCGCAGCTGCAATTAACTAGACATTATTTCCATTGCTACGTTATTTTATTTTGCTCTTCAAATTGTGTTTTTCTGTGTTGTCGTGTGAAATACTGTGATAATAATGGCGTGTGAAAAACGTAATACTAGGCTCCAAAGTAAACTGAGAAATGACAGTGAAAATGAAAGCAGTGTGTTAGCGCCACCGAGTAATGAATTAGCTGATGTTCAAAGTAGTAATTTGGTAACTGTTCATAGGGAAATGGAGCAGGCGGCAAACAATGGCGTGGACAGTGAAACAATTAGTGAAGAGGGACGCATTATCGATCGATCGGTCGGCAACAGCTTGCCTCAGGAATCGGGAATGTCAGGACACAATTTCGCAAATACTGTAGATTCAGGTTTTGGGTCATCACCGTTTTCTCAAATAAGTCAAGACACATTTTCTGCTTGTCAAAATGTGAATGTTGTCGGTGCAAATGCACTGCCGAAAAGCGTAGAGAAACAGATTCCAGACACTAATACATTATTATTGCAATTAATGCAACAAATGGAACAAAATCAGAGACAAACACAGCAAAAGCTTGAAAAATAAGACACAATGGAACAACACCAGAGACAAACACAGCAACAGTTAGACACAGTGGAACAAAATCTCAAAAAGTTAGACACAGTGGAACAAAATCTCAAAAAGCTAGACACAATGGAACAAAATCTTCAAAAGTTAGACACCACACTTGAACAAACACGTGAAGATTTAACTAGTGAGTTACATAACATTGAATCGAAATGTCAAAAAGTCTGTAATGACGTAAAATCACAAATTTGTGAGCATTT
This sequence comes from Schistocerca piceifrons, assembly GCF_021461385.2. Taxonomy (NCBI): domain Eukaryota; kingdom Metazoa; phylum Arthropoda; class Insecta; order Orthoptera; family Acrididae; genus Schistocerca; species Schistocerca piceifrons. The sequence goes on from NC_060143.1 coordinate 27,219,145, forward strand.
CCAACCTATTTTTTCGCGGCATGAAAATGCATTACAGAATCATGAAGCAGCCATAAAAGAACTGCAAACTATTTTTCATGAAAATCACAACACCTTGCAAGCTAAAATTGACTCAGTTGCATCTACCGATTCGGTTACGCAACTTGCAAAAACTCAGGAAAACTTAAAGGTCACAGTAGACACGATTGCAACACAAATGGACACTCTGAAGCTTGGTTCAGAAAAACATACAAAGGAAATGATTTCACTATCGGATAAAGTAGCCGAACTTTCAGATCAGTTCACTAACTTATCTACAAAGGTAGATGATGATCTGAATGACACAACACCTGTAGCCTTCACTGACACAGAAGAGCATGAACAAATTAGAAAATTCAAACAAAATCAAAATCAAATCAATACACAGTACAAAAGAGAAATCCGGGAAGTGCAAGATCAGTTGGCACAAGTAGTACAAGAATTACGTATTTCAGAGGACACTCGCGCCCCAATACGGGAAGAGGGACATACAAATACGGAACAGACACAAAATAACAACACAGGGCACTTCGGAAATTGTGAAAGAAGTTGGCAAGGTACGCCGAATTTTGAGATGGAACCGCCGAAACGACGTAACTATGACCGAGATGCTACTCGCCGACACGATGATTTTGACTATAAGCTGTTCATTACTACACGTAAATTCAAAACATTTAAGAATTCTGGCAACGACATTCATCCACAAGCATGGCTCCATCAATTCTCTCATTGTTTTCCTCCCAACTGGTCGTTGGAACACAGATTAGAATTTATGTGTGGCTACTTAGAGAATGAACCAGCTGTAAGAATGCGATCGGTAATTCACGATTGCCACAGTGAAGGAGAATTTTACCATGCCTTCCTCTCAGCATATTGGTCTCAAGCCACACAAGACCGCGTAAAACATAGCATCATAATGATGAAACATTTCGAACAATCTGAATTTTCCAGTCTTGTGAAATATTTTGAAGACATGTTGCACAAGAATCAATACCTGTCAAACCCATACAGCCCGTCAGAACTTATCCGCATTTGCTTAATCAAACTGCCTGAACATTTACGACATATTATTTTGGCAGGACGTTGCAAAGACGACATTGAAGCTTTTCAGGGACTGTTACAAGAATTGGAAATTGACACTGACAATCGCGGAACTCGAAAACAGGAGCACAACAATTACAAGTCAGATCCGTCACAATTCCGCGTTGACAGACATAATAGCTGGACACGTCAAGGCTATTCTTACAACGTAAATCGCGACCAAAACAGACACCACCCGTATGATAACCGTTGGCAGAGTAAAAATAATTACAGAGAAAGATCGCATTTCCGTAGTAATGACTATCACAGAGACAATCAGAGAAACAGACAATATGGGAACCAAAACAAGTATTATCAAGGGAGGCAGAATAACTTCAGACGCAACAGTTCGGCGCAGAGTTACGATTCAGGGAGAAATTCTCCACCACATGACCGACAAACAAGAAACTATGTAAACTACCGACAAAACGACAGACGTGAATTTCATCAGAACTGGCGGGACTCTTAACAGAGCTGGGCCCTCTCGGCAAGGCGAATTTGTAGAAGTTAGGTCTCCTAATCCCAATAACGACGCGCGCCAACAAAGAGGCAGACAATGACTCGCGCCGCAGGCAGCCACCTGCGCCGGCTGGCTCAGGAAAAAATAACATAGACGCTAACATTAAGAAAAATTCAAGTATTCTTTAACGACGTATACCGCATGATAATTGCGTTGAAGTTGAAACTCTGCGTACTAGGAAGAGTAAAGGTTTACACCATATTTCACATGTAAAACCGTTTATTGAAAGATAATCTGCTTTTTAACTTTGTCTTTGCCATAAAACGTTTCACTTCACGTTACTAGTATGCTTTAGAAACTGTTACCATGCAACAATGTTTGAAGTTCAATATCCAGCCAAGAACCAAGAGAAATTATTTAAACAGAAATTACGAATGCATTGTTATTGCGAACTGACGACACAGTGTAATTGTGTGTGTACATTCTTGCTTGTTAGTTGTACGATTAGAACATTTACCAGTACTGCTAATGAGATTTTAATGCAACATTTTGGTTTACTTGAAAATACATTCCGGATTTAAAGTACTTTCTGAGAGATACCAGATGACACAGAGGTTAGTTAATGTGACAGCTACACGATTTTATCACGACGCTACTAATGAGTGACAATTTACAATGTTGCTTTTGCAGTGTATCTGTTTTATATCTGCACAGTTTTCTGAATTCTTCTGGAAAGTGAAACATGTTTTAGTAGTAACTTTTGTGGTATAGCAACAATGAGACAGCCTTTTTCGTGGCATAACAATACGTTACAGCACAGTACTTTCATCATCACAACTATAAGCGTAATAACTAAGATATCTCTACGCAAAGCATTTCACTTTTGTGTATCATGAGGTAAGTACATTGACTTTAGCAGAACTTTGCTTACAGAGGACGATAACTACGACAGTTCCACAGAATTATCTTACAGCAAGACGCGCATTTAGCGCTACAGGACACGCATTTGAGTGATTAATCTTATACTTAAAACACTTATTTTCAAAGATTTTTTAATTACAAAGAAAGTTTTCCGTGATACATTTCATTCCATTGCTGTAATTTGTAACACCTGAGGGTATAATTACATTTATCCTCAGGGGGGTACACACTTACTTTGTGTACCATGTGTGTGGCAACCACAAGGAACCCTAGCTAATATGGTATTTGCTTATACAACTTTACACATCGGTACCTTATTTCTCTAACACACAAATTACACAGCTATCTGATTATTTAACTGAGAGAGACAAACATTTATTTTACTGCATCAGTGACACATGTTTACGCAATTACACGGTTGGATAACTTCACACTTATGAAACTGTATTTTGTCTGTACTTTGTAAACTGTTCATATTTTTTCGGAACCATTGTGATACTATGAGAGATTTGAATGATATATTTGGTAAGGGAGCATGATTTTAAAGTACGTTTGAGGTAGATGACACTATTGAAATGAGCAGAGAATTTTTTTTACGTTTTGAAATTTTTGGAGGAAGTTACGACGATTTTAAGATTTGACTGAAGTGTTATGATGTTATTATTACGACGACGATGTGTACTATGCTGTTGAGGTATGTTTATGATAAATAAGCTGATGCTATATGAGGAATCTGATTATGCTATGTAGCTATTATGATGAAATATTGAAGACGTGTTGATGAATATGAATATGTATATGTGTAATAAGGTAAGGAATAAGGAGTAGGGGTTAGGGACTCTGATTTATGAAAAGGTTGTTGGAAACCAAGAATCGTACTTTAAGAGTTATGAAATGTGTGTGTATATGCATGAATGTATCACAATGCCACTGAAAATTTTTTTGGACACTGTTATATTTATAGGGTTTTGTTTCTACAGATTTGCAACGCTAATTCTTGACCTGTGAAATATTTTTATATGAGACTACCACGGTAGCAGAATCTCCTGTCGTAAATATTTCCGTACGAAAGTTAAGTGACCACCTGCACGTAATGCGTCGCGGGCACCCAGCTGTGTCAGACGCCTGGAGAAAAAGCCATTATTGCGAGCCCTTTTCAGCGGCACAGGTAGCACAAAAAAAAAAGGGGAGGCCATTATCCTTGGAAATATTCTTACATCTGCAAACCTGATAATGACAAGTGTCTTTCTACGAGAATTGAGAGCTACTGACTTACGAAATGCCACATAGCTATTGAATGATGTTTTTATGCTTTGGTTTGCGTAATTGCTTATTTCATTTGATACCTGTTTTTCAGCTGTGTTGCAGCATTGCTTTTATAAAATGAAATGCATTTGCTAATGTGAACACTTTCTGTCAACAGATCTATTAAATAATTATTTTTTGATCCACATTCTTTAAAAAAAGGAGCACTTGGAAAGGAAAGAACAATAAGAAGGAACTAATAACAGTAACACATAATTTTCTTTTCAAGTACTTGGTAATTTCTTTTGTAGAATAAATTGTGATGCATCACTCTAGTGTTAAGATGTGACATAGGTATTAGACATGGCCATTTTAGTGTAATATTTTTTCTGCTTGCGCTATGTCATGTTTAGGTATAAGTTGCTGCTGTTTGCCAGGCATAGTGTTATTGAATTTGACTTTTTCTCATTTATGCTGCTAGCTTTGCCAATTTGCATTTTTCGGTCATTGCTGTTTGTGTTACTTATTTTGTGCTGCTGCATTGCCTCGTCCCTTAGTTTAGCATCTGAGCTCAGTAGATTTAAGTTAGCTTATAAGAAACTGACTATGGACAATATGAAAAAGATTTGGGCCAAAATGAGTATTGTACACTGAAAAATAATTATATTGAAAGAAATATGAATAGAATACAGAAAGCATGCTTGGATAGGATTTTTTTGGTGGAAACAAAGGATGAAATAAGAGGAAAGATATATGAAGTTTTGGGTTGGACTGCAGTACCAAATGTTACACTGAAAACGAACCCTGTCCTTTCCTTTTGTGTTATCCCAGTACGTGTTTGTGTACCCTTGTGTATTTGTTTTCTTCCTGTCTCTGTGTAGTTTCATAGAATTTTTTCTTCTTTTAATATTAAGCTACATTCACTATGATGAGGAATACTGTTATCCTCAAATATAATTGGCATTAATAATATGTTATTTACTTTGTAAAGATGTTAGACATTATTCATTCTGTTTAAATGCTCATGTGTGAAGTTGATGTTTCAATAATTATTCTGATCTTCTATGTATGTACTCATGTCATAATTCCTGTAACACTGACGTATATGTCTATTTCTATTCTTTTGTAAAGCCCCTATTACTACAAATGTTATCTATATTGTTATGTTTTTAATGATGTATTGTGTACCTTTGTTATTGTATTCTCATGTTATAAAATTGTAATTGTTACCAGTTCTTCAAATTAAGTAACATTTCACTGCACACGTTTCTGTTGGTCATAGTACATGGACAATATGTGAGAAGTAGGGACTGATAGTGTTTGCACGTGTGTTAATAATTCAGCAAGGGACTGGATAACAGCATTGCTGGATCTAAGGACAATTCCAAAAACGTTGTGAGTGCACAAGTGGTGGTTTATGGACTTGCTATATTATCCGCAAGACTCTTCGATGGTGATTGTGCACCTGCACATTTGCAACAGATGGCTGCTGGCCGTCTCTACAAGGACTACAGTGGGTCTACATCTTTGATGGCCCACCAATACCGTAATCTCTACCAGGACTACAGTGGGTCTGCTCTGTGATGACCTACCTACCAATACTCTTCAAAACTTCGATTGACTCTGCTGTGGGTTTGCTCTGTTGTGGCCCATTACCTGTATGCATATCAAGAGTCAGCACTGTCTTTCCATTGGAAGGACAACACTACTTCTTCAAGACTGCATGGAAATCCACTACTTCCGTGTGCATTTTCTTTTACTGCTCAGACTTTGAGAAAAAACACTGCTATTCTACTGTTATGTACGATTAGGACTGTCTTTATGGACTGTGAGAAAATTTTAGCTTTTGACCAACATTGTATCAATAAGTGTGTGCATTTGATTTCTTTGTTATTGTAATTATGAAAAATTTTATCAAATCATTATTGGCCACTGCCCAAAAAAAAAAATTTGTAAAATTTTTTGTGGGGAGCATGGGGGCTATGTAAGTAGGCTGTTTATGTTTTCTCTATGTAAGTAGGCTGTTTATGTTTTCTCTATGTAAGTAGGCTGTTTAGGTTTTTTATGGTAACGCCACCTCTGTATGAAAATCACTGGCTGTGCTGTGTGCAGTCTGTGGCTGCTTTGCATTGTTGTAATACTCGCCATTGTAGTGTTAGGCAGCTGGCTGTGAACAGCGCGTAGCGTTGCGCAGTTGGAGGTGAGCCGCCAGCAGTGGTGGATGTGGGGAGAGAGATGGCGGAGGTTTGCAATTTGTCATGAACTGATATATATATTATGACTTGTGATGATATTAAGGTAAATACATTGTTTGTTCTCTATTAATATCTTTCATTTGCTAACTATCCCTATCAGTAGTTAGTGCCTTTAGTAGTTTGAATCTTTTATTTAGCTGGCAGTAGTGGCGCTTGCTGTATTGCAGTAGCTTGAGCAGCGAAGATTTTTGTGAGGTAAGTGATTTGTGAAAGGTATAGTTTAATGTTAGTCAGGGCCATTCTTTTGTACGAATTATTGAAAGTCAGATTGCGTTGCGCTAAAAATATTGTATGTCAGTTTAAGGACAGTCTTGTAAGAATAGTTCAAAGGGGAAGTTTCAATATTAGTGGTATATGTGGATGCTGTGTGCAAATAATTCGGTCGCGGTGGTCTAGCGGTTCTAGGCGCGCAGTCCGGAACCGCGCGACTGCTACGGTCGCAGGTTCGAATCCTGCCTCGGGCATGGATGTGTGTGATGTCCTTAGGTTAGTTAGGTTTAAGTAGTTCTAAGTTCTAGGGGACTGATGACCACAGTAGTTAAGTCCCATAGTGCTCAGAGCCATTTTTTGTGCAAATAATTAATAAATTAAAAGGTTGTGCCGTATGATATTTTACAATATGAATGAAAAACCAGTAGACGATAAGATTTTTCCAATTAATAATTATTTCAGAACTGTCAGCGAGAAAACTTTTCGAAAACATTGATATTTTGCATAGTATTTGTTGGAAGTCGCTACATACCTCATTCTCAAATATTGTATCAATACAGTCTGAGTAATTTGCAGACCATGATTTACGCTGCCTCGAGGCATAACTCAGTTTTTTTGGCAAAAGTCTTCTGACTGGTTTGACGCCGCCCGTCACGAATTCCTCTCCCAAGCCAACCTCTTCATCACGGAATCGCTCTTGCGACCTACGTCCTCAGCTATTTGCTACATGTATTCCAATCCCTTTCTTCCTCTACAGTTTTTACGGTGAACAGCGCCCTCTAGTACCATGGAAGTAATGTCTTAACAGATGTCCTACCATCCTGCCCTTTCTCCTTCTCAGTGTTATCCATATATTCCTTTCCTCGCCGATTCTCCGAAGAACATCATTCCTTACGTTATCAACATTCTTCTGTAGCACCACATCTCAAATACTTTGATTCTTTTCCGGTTTTCCATGTTTTCCATGTTTCACTGCCATGCAGTGCTGTGCTCCAAAAGCACATTCTCAGAAATTTCTCTTCAAATTAAGGCCTCTTTGATACTAGTAGACCTCTCTTGGTCAGGAATGCAGTCCATATTCTGTACTCAGTGGTGTGTTCATTTCATTCAGCAGATCCTGTAATTCTAGTTCACTTTCGCTTAGAACAGCAATGTCATCCGCGGACCTTATCATTGGTATCCTTTCACCTTGAATTTTAAATCCACTCTCGAATTTTTCTCTTATTTTCGTCATTGCTTCTTCGATGAATCGGTTGAGCAGTAGGGGCGAGAAACTACCTCCCTGTCTTACACTCTTTTTAATCCGAGCACTTGTTCTTGGACTTCCAGTCATTGTTCCCTCTCGGTTCTTGTACATATTGTATCTTACCAGTCCTTCCCCACAACTTATTTTTCTCAGAATTTGTAACATCTTGCATCATTTGACATTGTCGAACGCTTTTTCCAGGTCGACAGATCCTATAGATCTATCTTGATTTTTCTTTAGTCTTGCTTCAGTTATGAGCTGCAATATCAGAACTGCCTCTCTGAGGCCTTTACCTTTCCTAAAGCCAAACTAATCGTCGTCTATCACATCCTCATTCTTCTGCATATTATTCTTGTCAGTATCTTGGATACATGAGCTGTTACGTTGACTGTGCGATAATTCTCGCACTTGTTGGCTCTTGCAGTCTTCGGAATGGAGTGGACGGTGTTTTAACGAAAACAGACTCATACATTCCACACAGCAACGTGAACAGCCGTTTGGTTGCCACTTCCCACAATGATTTTATCTATCCCTTCTGTCGTATTTAATTTTATTGTCTGCCAGAGCTCTTTTAAATTCTGATTCTATCTCTTCTACATCGTCTCCTGTTTCTTCTTCTTACATGACATCAGACAAGTCTTACCCATAATAGAGGCCCCAAGTGTACTCTTTCCACCTATTCGCTCTCTCCTATCCATTTAACGGTGGAATTCACATTGCACTCCGAATGTAACCACTCTTGCTTTTAATTTCACCAACGGTTGTTTTTACTTTTCTGTATACTAGGTCAGTCCTTCCGACAACCATTACGGGTTATCTTTCCTGGACTTCCTGTTTGTTTCATTTCTAAGTGAATTGTATGTCTGTATTCTTGAATTTCCGTTGACATTTTTGAAACCTGGTTTAAAAGGGAAGTTAGGATTCGATTACGATTGCGGACGCGGCCGTAATCAGTTACTATTGGTTGCCTTTTTCAGTTACAAACATTTATTTTTAAAACAGTAATTCCAGATTCAGCAATAAATAAAAAATACCACACGTTATTAACGAAGAAATAAACTATATACGAAGACAGTAACTTGTTCTCGAAAGAACTGTTACTGTTGATGACCGTGCAGCTTTTCCCTGGAAGAAACGATGACTAACTGACAACCTCAGCTGCTGATAGGTGTTGTTGTTATACCTCGATGTGGACAGCTGAAAATGTGTGCCCCGACCGGGGCAGCTGAGGTTGTCAGTTAGTCATCATTTATTCGAAGAAATAAACAACTGTGTAAATAATATTTTTTGAGTGAGTAACAATTTAGCAAATCACCATATAATACAGATACAGATAATGTTTAAAAATAAACCAGCCACTGTGATCACGGTTGAAGGCCTTACACGCAAAGAATGGCAAAAAATTAAGAACGTTTAAGAACTCGCTGCAATTACAACTTGTATTGAAATATTTAAAGGTAAATGTCCACAAATACAGCAGAAGATATCAGCGCCAGTAATGGCAGTAAATAACGTTTTAAGGCTTACTGCTAAAACACCAATACAAATTAGAATTTTAAGGCAAGTGACCACAATCACGGCTGAAGGCCTTACACGCCAGGGACGGCAATAATATTTTTAAAAAATTTGAAACCTTCAGTAAAACAACAAATACAATAGCAAAAGTTAATTTTAGAAAAACAAGTAACTAATCCAGACGGTGCCCCAGGAATCGACCTCTGAGAAGGTCCGGCAACAAACACTTTCGCGAGCGATGAGATAGGCATCCAAGAGTTGCATTCACTTCACAAGATGGTAACTCAGACCAGAGGCAGTTAAACGAATGACTAATGATAACATTCTGAAGCTACCTGACATCCGACAAACCAAATACAACGATGGAACAATACGCCAAAGCCGGAACCGGCAGTCTGCAATACGCCCCCAGAATACTGTGTTTGTCCGCAGCTCGTGGTCGTGCGGTAGCGTCCTCGCTTCCCACGCCCGGGTTCCCGGGTTCGATTCCCGGCGGGGTCAGTAATTTTCTTTGCCTCGTGATGACTGGGTGTTGTGTGATGTCCTTAGGTTAGTTAGGTTTAAGTAGTTCTAAGCTCTCGGGGACTGATGACCATAGGTGTTAAGTCCCATAGTGCTCAGAGCCAATTGAGCCAAATACTGTGTTTAGAGGGCCCGGAACGAGAAAGGAACCACTACCATCAGAGTAGCAAAACTCACCAACCGGCCTACAATCAAGAAAGCTGTCAAAATTACACGCCTCACCGGACAGCAGCGGCAAGGCGAGGAAAAGTACACTGTCGTTACATACACCAACCCCCAGGACAGGTAACCGGGGCGTTAGCGGCCACCAGGCAGGAAAAATATCGCTGTTTGAACTTAACAAATTGTAAGAAGCTGAAAGCAGTAAACAGTAATAAGAAGTTGAGGAAAGCTAAGCAGATCCACCTTCCCCAAGCACTCCATTCGCTGCTCTTCGCCTCTTCGACACTACGACCAGCAACACGAACCCGAGTCACTGTGGAAGCGCGAGATGTCACAATGATGGAGGTTTCTCTCTACTTGAATTGAAATGCACTCATCTTAAGGCCTGCAGGATCCGGTTTACGACGAGGTCGTGCACCCCTGTGACCACAGCCCTTCCATCCAGCAGTCCACGCGCGCGGCCAGCGGTCCCGGCGTGTTCTGGCACTACGCGGACCTGACTTCTGAGTCCCCAACCGAACTGCAACACTCACACGACACGGAAAAACAACGAGACTGTTTCAAAGAGGAAGACTACACTGTTGTTCCTTCTCTAGATTGTCGCACAGATGACAAAATGGTAGATATCGAAATAGACGACAGAGGGATAGAGAAACAATTAAAATCGCTCATAAGAGGAAAGGCCGCTGGACCTGATGGGATACCAGTTCGATTTTACACAGAGTACGCGAAGGAACTTGCCCCCCTTCTTGCAGCGGTGTACCGTAGGTCTCTAGAAGAGCGTAGCGTTCCAAAGGATTGGAAAAGGCCACAGGTCATCCCCGTTTTCATGAAGGGACGTCGAACGGATGTGCAAAACTATATACCCATATCTCTAACGTCGATCAGTTGTAGAATTTTGGAACACGTATTATGTTCGAGTATAATGACTTTTCTGGAGACTAGAAATCTACTCTGTAGGAATCAGCATGGGTTTCGAAAAAGACGGTCGTGTGAAACCCAGCTCGCGGTATTCGTCCACGAGACTCAGAGGGCCATAGACACGGGTTCACAGGAAGATGCCGTGTTTCTTGACTTCCGCAAGGCGTTCGATACAGTTCCCCACAGTCGTTTAATGAACAAAGTAAGAGCATATGGACTATCAGACCAATTGTGTCATTGGATTGAGGAGTTCCTAGATAACAGAACGCAGCATGTCATTCTCAATGGAGAGAAGTCTTCCGAAGTAAGAGTGATTTCAGGTGTGCCGCAGGGGAGTGTCATAGGACCGTTGCTATTCACAATATACATAAATGACCTGGTGGATGACATCGGAAGTTCACTGAGGCTTTTTGCAGATGATGCTGTGGTGTATCGAGAGGTTGTAACAATGGAAAAATGTACTGAAATGCAGGAGGATCTGCAGCGAATTGACGCATGGTGCAGGGAATGGCAATTCAATCTCAATGTAGACAAGTGTAATGTGCTGCGAATACATAGAAAGATAGATCCCTTATCATTTAGCTACAATACAGCAGGTCAGCAACTGGAAGCAGTTAATTCCATAAATTATCTAGGAGTACGCATTAGGAGTGATTTAAAATGGAATGATCATATAAAGTTGATCGTCGGTAAAGCAGATGCCAGACTGAGATTCATTGGAAGAATCCTAAGGAAATGCAATCCGAAAACAAAGGAAGTAGGGTACAGTACGCTTGTTCGCCCACTGTTTGAATACTGGTCAGCAGTGTGGGATCCGTACCAGATAGGGTTGATAGAAGATATAGAGAAGATCCAACGGAGAGCAGCGCGCTTCGTTATAGGATCATTTAGTAATCGTGAAAGCTTTACGGAGATGATAGGTAAACTCCAGTGGAAGACTCTGCAGGAGGGACGCTCAGTAGCTCGGTACGGGCTTTTGTTAAAGTTTCGAGAACATACCTTCACCGAAGAGTCAAGCAGTATATTGCTCCCTCCTACGTATATCTCGCGAAGAGACCATGGGGATAAAATCAGCGAAATTAGAGCCCACACAGAAGCATACCGACAATCCTTCTTTCCACGAACAATACGAGGCTGGAATAGAAGGGAGAACCGATAGAGGTACTCAGTGTACCCTCCGCCACACACCGTCAGGTGGCTTGCTGAGTATGGATGTAGATGTAGATGTAGACGTCGCCCCAAAGATAGGGCAACAGTTACTACATATCGATAACCGCCGCTGCTGCCACTAGCGGACGGGCAACGCTTGCGAAACGAGTGGCGTCAGTCAAAACGAGAAGAAGACAAATAAGAGCAACCATGCCAACTAAACGATACGGTCTGGCCTCCAACAGAGGGCAGAAACCTACAAACAGCACCAACGCGAGCCGCAGCACGGCTCAATTTTTCTACTTTGTATTTTGTAATTAAACTTCAAATACACATCACATTGTTAGCGATGTGAGGCGGACACGTCCTACTCCGGTGTCTTAGCCTGGCGGCAGCTAGCAGGTGGCTGGAATCCACCCTGGTGAAGAGATGCTGGCTTTGGCACCCTTGTTGTTGATGTTAGGCTCAGCAACAGCCAGTGGTCTGACAGTGGCTCAAGGCCCCGACATCAAGGGCTCCCTCCTTCTTCTGCTGTGACTGCGTTCTGCTGCGGAACAGCCGCACCTGGCCATACAGACTCGGCTTGTATCCACAGCGGAGATGAGCGAACACCTCCATCCACGGGACAGGGCCTGCTAATCCCAGGCAGGAGTCTAACGACTTCAGGCGCAGGTGACAAGGCAGTACTGCTTCGACACAAAGTCCTAGAAGGAGACTCACTGCAGGAGGCAACTTCCCTCGCCCGGTCTTGAACCTGTGCCTGCAGCTGGCAGAGCCCAGTTGTTGTTTAGTGTGCCACTGGTGCTGGACTCCCAGCGAACATGCTTCGAAATTTGCAGCTCTTTGTCTCCAGAACCCATTTTTGGCACTATTACCAGCTCACAACATGGGTCTTGCACTAGTGTGGTAACATTTCCCGCCCCCTCTGGCTATTTACGGCTTTGCGTTCCAAGTTTTGCAGAGCACAGCTAGCCCATCTTGCATATGTGTTATTGTGACCCATACGTCACCACACTGCGCTTACCAGCCATCATTAGCTAACGTAATCCTTCACAGTGGTTTTCTTACAAATTCCTTCCAGTTTCACTTAAAGCTAGGTAGTGGCACTATGTTGCCCCATTCCAAGAGTAAGACCCGGCCCTTGGGTCTTGCTCAGAACCAGTTAATCACAGTGACTACTTCCGTCATTGATCTATACGTGTCACACATCTATAAGTGTGACACTCCCAAGATTATACTAGTCTGACTGTCTTAAAGACTATACATTTACTACGTTAAATTTTACGGCTGCTCCCTTGCAAAACCTTCAGAACTGAAAAATGGTTCAAATGGCTCAAAGCACTATGGGACTTAACATCTGAAGTCAGCAGTCCCCCAGACCTAGAACTACTGAAACTTAACTAACCTAAGAACATCACATACATTCATGCCAGAGGCAGGATTCGAACCTGCGACCGTAGAAGCAGCGCGGTTCCGGACTGAAGCGCCTAGAACAGCTCGGTCACAGCGGCCAGCCCTTCAGAATATCTACCGTCTACTGCGTCAGTGCGGTGGGCACATCCTTGCTGCTGTATGGCATTCTCCAAGCTTCCAGTCTTCCATAAGTTCTAACAAGTTCATTTTTCTCTGATATTTATACTACAATACTCCTCACGCACTTACAATGACTGTCATGTCCGGCCCCGGTAGCTGAGTGGTCAGCGCGACGGAATGTCAATCCTAAGCGCCCGGGTTCGATTCCCGGTAGGGTCGGAGATTTTCTCCGCTCGGGGACTGGGTGTTGTGTTGTCCTAATCATCATCATTTCATCCCCATCGACGCGCAAATCACCGAAGTGGCGTCAAGTCGAAAGACTTGCACCAGGCGAACGGTCTACCCGACGGGAGGCCCTAGTCACACGACATTATTATTATAATGACTGTCATCACTTTGGACTCTCTACTCGTACTGCTTAATCTCACAACACCTCAGAAGGGTCCCTTGCGCTGCTCTTTATCACACATACAACGAAACAGATTTCAATGCTGGGCTTCTTTCCATGCTTATACACAAAAACCTCTGACTCTCCATTCCACACTTACAAACTAAAAATGAAATCCACATATCAGCTTCAACAATACATGGTCTAGCTCCATTAAACTCTTATCCCTGGCGTCTTGTCCCTTATACAATGTTTTTTTATAACCTTTGTTTTAGAACAACTTTCAGAACGTTGTCCTCGCAAGAACAGTTCCCTTTATGCCTCACCACCGAACATACTTCCAGGACTATCATCACGAGAAAGCCACGTTCTCACTGCCATTCACAACACTTTAGCAGGTAGTCCAACTTATTCTTCCCACTACAGCTCTCAGTATGATTTCTCCTCGAAATCCTTGGTTTTTTGGTACTCTTTCTCCCACAAAACAACTTCCTGATACCCGGTGACACACTGCCACGGCAATTACGCCTTAACTGAGGGTGGTACATCCAGGTAACCCATGTAAGTATAACGGAAATGCAGTGAAATTACAGAAACAAGGAGCCGCAATTGACTTACCATTTATATACTATGAAAAACGCAGCGAAAATACTTTTATGGAAGATGTTGAAAGTGACCCCCTTTGACATCGGTACACAGCTGTGCACCTCTAAGCGTATTCAGATATACCCGGTGTAAAGGTCAGATGTCGACGGCGGCAACTGCACGGCTGATGTTGTCTTTCAGTTCCTGTATTGTGTGTGGATTTGTTTCATAGACCTTGTTCTTCAAGCGTCCCCACAGGAAAATATCACATGTTAGATCCGGCGAACGTGGTGGCCATAACTGTTTGTTGACAATTCATTCCTCAGTGAAGACGTCATGGACTCGTTCTAGGGATACCTAAGACATCTGGCATGTCGCTTCATCTAGCTGGAAGAAACAGGATTGTCCTTCATATTCAGTAATTTGAGCACAAAATCCATTAAAAACTTCCATATATGCAACCGTATTGAGGGTAGTGTCAAAAAATATCGGTCCAATGATGCGCTTTCCTGTTACACCGCACCAGACGCAGATTTTTTTTTTTTTTTTTTTTTTAAAAAAAAATCATGGAGCGGTTCCTGACACAATGTTGCCGTTCTCAGTTGCCCAGTTCCCCGATCTGTGAATTCACATTATCGGAAAGATGTTTCTTCACTATTGATCTAATGAAAAGGGTCTAACAAGCCATCGTTGATGTTATTTGAAAGCCACGTGCAGTAATCTACACGTTTCGGACGGTCGCGCGATATGGCTTCAGATTAAGATTTTTCAGTGTCTGTTGGCAACTCCTCCTGTTTACATGTGCCTTTTGGGCCAGTTTACACTTAGACTTCTTTGGAATCTGCATAATTCTTCGGCGAATGTTTTTAGTAACTTGTGGTTTGCGTTTTACACTTTGCACAGATCCGTAGGTGCACCTATTTTTACATAGACTCTGCATTACTCTCTTTGCTGGTAGTCCTCTATCTAGATACTTGGCCCCTAAAATTTCGCGAGTTTCCTTAATCGTAGCTGTTTTCGCATATGCTTCTACAATTACAATTCTTTTTTCTATCGAGGAAGTTATTTTGCAGACCACGAAGAGAA
Source organism: Schistocerca piceifrons (assembly GCF_021461385.2). Taxonomy (NCBI): domain Eukaryota; kingdom Metazoa; phylum Arthropoda; class Insecta; order Orthoptera; family Acrididae; genus Schistocerca; species Schistocerca piceifrons. The sequence goes on from NC_060143.1 coordinate 27,234,441, forward strand.
ACGTCTAACTTCACTGATTAAATAAACTGAAATGCTAACAGAAGATTGCTAACAATAGATTATTGCATAAAACTGTCCATTGTTGTAGTTTGTAATATTATTGGTATTTCCGTCCTATGAAAGCTTTGAGTACCCTTTGAGAGACATTTGTTTTGTATAATTTACATAACTGTAAAGATGCGCATCTAGCGCGGACGCTAATACATCGATTGCGCAGTCAAAGAAACATTTTAACAGAAGCTGAACTGTCGTTCTGCTTCGATCGAAATAAAAGATGACAGTAAAAAACGTAAAAGAGGTCGACTTTAAGTTTAAAAAAAGCGAGCGGTCTTGCTAGCGTGCAGACAACATTATTAATTAATAAAATTAAAGTAATTCATGTTCGAAACTGTAAATCAGCAAGTTATTGTTATCGGAGGAGTTGAACAGCGCAAGAATTGTCTTCAGCGAAAGGAGAAAAGTAGTGACTATAATTTGTGACAAAAAAAAAAAGTGAACCAAGGAGACAGCACAGGACAGGCTGAAATCTGATCGCACCATACTGTTAGAAAAGTAATTATGTAAGTTGTATTGTTTATAAATAAGCCCTAATTTGCTAGTGAGAATTGTTTGAATATATTTAGTGTTTACCAGACTTCTTATTCTGTTCTTTTCCTTTATACTTTTTTATCCTCCGTGCCATATTATTTTTATAAATGTCAAACAGCCTTTACTACAGCAGAGAATACTGCGGCATCCTTGTCGTAGACAGAAGGCCGCTCCTTGTCTTCTATACAACTCATAGCTGCCCCATTTATTAATGATTTCATTTGCAAAAGCAATTTTTTTTTACTATTCATTGTTAAAGGTCCCTTAGGTAATTATAAAATTCATACTGATTACGTAAAGAAATCCGGGTTGTTCTTTTCCAAATAATAGAAGTTTTTGCGTAATCAGAAACTAGCCTCCTTCTGACAACGATCAGGAGCCGACCAGATAGACGGACGTCTTCGACCGCTTTCGTGTGTCCTGTGGCAAAGCTGTGCCGAACTGGGAACACGGCATTCTAGTATGAAACACAGATTTAAATTGATAGAATTGAAATATATTTAACGTAATAATAATAATAATAATTTTTTTTATCATACTAGAAGTTGTCGACTCAGAATTGGAAATATTGCACTCGCATTCAAATGGGAGGCGGGCTACTTTTAACTGTACCACCCAGCATATCTGGAAACGGTTTAACTGGTTTTTCCTGTACGCTAGAAGTACCTCGCGACAACGCTACATTGGCAACAGGTTTCTGTAGCTGAAGGTCAACTTTCGCATGATGTTCAGTCAGTATTTTTACTTTCAGGCTCATGTTGTAGCTGCTTGCCTCCAAGACTGTGACACAGCACGTGCGCTCACGCTGCATTCTGAGCTTTTGCCGTACACTCTTTAACAGATAGAGCCCTGTCGACTTGATCATCCATTCTGCCACTCTGTCTCCTCTTCCTTTTCCTCATTTCTCCCTGCTTTTGAGGAAATATATGTGCCTGTACCATTACTGCCATAACATCTGCAACACGACTATCAACAACTTCCTGTTCATTCCCTGTAGCATCTAAAACAACAACATCGTCTGCAGTTTCACTCGGCGTGACGCAAAAATCACCGACACATGCACTTCCCAGTGCATCTGGCCGACGCTCTCCGGCCTCAACACAACAGTGTGTTTGACCAGATCATTTGTATATACATTAAATAATGTTGGTGACATGCTACAGCCTCGTTTGAATCACTTACTGGTAGTGATTGCTTCAGTTTAGCATTATCAACTTTTATTATTATTTTTGTGTCCATGTGTAAGCTTTTTTGTAGCATCAATAAGATGACCAAGAGCTCCAACTTTGATCAGTATGTCCCATAGTTTCAATTTACACTGTCATATGTTTTTCGTAAGTAAGTAAAAGCTAAAAGTGCTTCTAAATTGAATTCTTGTCGTTTCTCCAAAATTCGTTTTGTGGTAAATTGTTATCACTGCATGAACTGCCTATCCGGAATAACCATTGTTCTTCCAAAAGGTGAGTCTCTGTTATGGTTCTTAAACGATTATTAATTATTTTTGCAAATATTTTATAGGCTGAGTTCAGGCGAATAAGTCCTCTATAATTTTCTCAATTGTTTCTTTGACTTTTTAAAAACTGATAACACTTCAGGTATTTTCTAAGACTCTGGCGTTTTCCACCTGTGTCAACATTCATTAAATAAATGTAATAATTTGAAATCACAAAAGCGACCAACATATTTTAAAATGATAATAATAACAATAAGAATAACACTGGGCACAATGCCAGAAGATCCTAGCATCTACCACCTACAAAAATCTATTTTACTGGAATCTGCATGTATTATACACCGAAACATCAAGCAGTCCTAGACTCTTCGATACGTCCTACTGATCATAAAATGTGAATCCGTTACATGTATCCGTTACATTGTTACTGTTGTATCATCCTGTCAATTAGATCGTTTAATATCGCAAATTAATAGTGTCGCAGTTTCTGACATATTGCAGGAACTGCCTTCTACTCGGAGAAAGAATTTTCATAAGATATTTGAGCATACATAAGGATATGTTATTCAGATTTAGTGCCACAAATGCCTGCTACAAAGTGCAAAGTACATATTTAGTGAGTGGTCTATGTCAGGGAAATGGTGTTCATACATTGGTTTAACAATCTGTAACCTGCAAGACATTGTATCACACGTTAATGCTAGTATTTCAAGAAAAATATAGCTTTTGGTAAATTACGTAATCGATATTAGAATGTTATGAAGTAGTGATATCATTAATAACCTTTTAAAAATAATTTAATTTCATGACCGAAAGACAACTGAATCCTTACGTTTTTACCCTTACAAATATTTCATTTTAGCCCCAGGTAGGGAACCACTATTGAAGCGCTATTACAGTGGTTAGTGTGTGTATAAAAATAAAAGAATCATATAGTCATAGATCTCATTTGAGCCACAATTTATAAACAGTACTTTTGTATTCTCGCAGTCTTTGCTAAATGGAAGACATGAACGAAGAGTGTGCAGCAGTACCGTGAAATGCTGAAAGCCATGATACAGCAGCAGGCGCGATGCAGTGACGTGTTAATCGCGCGATGCGTGTATAAATAGGCGCAGCATTATCAGTTGCGTCCGGTCAATTCACAAGTAGCGGCTGCGACCTCTGCGAGAGAGCAGCTGTGTGGCGCGTGTGGCGATTCCAGAGGCCTTGGAGCTGGCGACCTCTCCATGAGGCGGCTGCCGATACAAGGAAATCGCGCGTGCCTTCGATGCGAGGCCAGTGTTCAAGCGCTAGGGTCGTTATAACCTGCTTCCTCGTCTCCACACGCCCTTTGCACTACTAAAGACATACTTTAATGACTGTGTATATTGAAGGAAGCATTGGAGCTGAGGCGTCACTGCAGCAATGCGCCCAAAACAAGTTCGACTTTGCGCCCCTTCTCTCTTCCCTATCAGCCGACAGATAGATATTCAGTGATCACAGGCCGTGCAGACCACGCGATGCTTCCACAAATTGCCTCCATTCCTTCCTGTTTTGGGCTCGGTTCCTCCAGGTGTCTTGAATTCCCAGGGCTGCTAGGTCCTTCGCCAGGTCGTCCATTCAGCGCTGCCTTGGTCGTCCAATGGGGTGTTTGGTGTTTGGTTGCCCCGCTAGTGCCATCTTCCATCTGGCATACGAGCTACATAGCCCAACCATTGTATTCTTTTGGTTCAAATGGTTCAAATGGCTCTGAGCACTATTGGACTCAACTTCTCAGGTCATTAGTCCCCTAGAACTTAGAACTAGTTAAACCTAACCAACCTAAGGACATCACACGCATCCATGCCCGAGGCAGGATTCGAACCTGCGACCGTGGCAGCCGCGCGGTTCCGGACTGAGCGCCTAGAACCGCTAGACCCCCGCGGCCGGCTGTATTCTTTTGCTCTTTATTTTCTGCAGGATGGTTAGTTGTCGCATCAGAAGATATATTTCCTCGTTTTTTCTCCTCCTCCATTCACCGATATCTAAAACCGGTCCCCATGTCTTCCCCATTACTCTTCTTCCAAATATTAATAGTTTTTCCCTTTCTCGCTTAGTCACGCTCCATGTTTCTGAGCCGTACATTACTGCTGGGCATATTGCTGAGTTGTGTATTTTCATCTTAGTGTTCACTGAGATCGATTTAGAGTCGAGCGTCTCTCTAAGGGGATGCATGCATTTCATTCCCACTGCTATTCTCTCCTTGATGTCCATTTTTATGCTGCTGTCCGTGGTAAAACAAGATCCCAAGTATGTGAACTGGTGTACTCTCTTGAACCTCTTGCCATCTATCTCAAGAAATTCTTCCTGCTCTTGTCTTCTTCCTAATTGCATCAAATCTGTTCGGTCTCGATTCACTTTGAGCCCTGCCTTCTGTGCATAATTGCCATTTTCTGGTGCTTTTCTTTCAACTCGTGCTTTGATTTACTTAGTAGTACTATGTCATCTGCATATGCGAGACAATTGAAGTTACCGTCCACCTATACTCCAGCCCACTCGTGTTGCCTGCACTCTTTTAGTACTTTCTCTAAGATGACATTGAACAGAACACATGAGAGAGCATTCCCTTGTCTGAGGCCTGTCTCAATCTCGAATGTTTCTGATGTGGCTTCTCGGAAACGTACTGCTGCCTTTGACCCTTCCATACAAGCTTGCACCATTCTCACTAGCTTCTCAGGGATTCTGAAGTCACGTATTCCATTGTATAGGCTATTCCTGTAGATGCTGTCATATGCACGTTGAAAATCGATAAAGAGGTTGTAGATATCTATATCACATTCTCAGTGTTTTTCAAACAATTGTCTTAGTGTGAAAATGTGATCTATTGTCGATCGGTTTGGTCGAAAGCCAGCTTGGTACGCCTGCATGTTGTTCTCTATGAATGGTTGCAATTTCCTGAGGATAATGATGGACAGCACCTTGTATGTTACATTCAACAAGCTGATTCCTCTGTAGTTACCGCATTCCATTCAGCCGACATCAACCCATTTTTCATTTATTCCTCATCGCCTCTTAGTCCGGTTTATTAGTTCACAGATAGCACCACTAGTGCACACTGAAGTCAAATAGTGTTTATTTCAATAATTAATTACACTCTGACGCAAAAAAAGATGCACCACGAAGTAATTATCCGAATGGCACGTAAATCGGTAAATGTGATGTACTCATACAGGCACAGACAAACGACTGCAACTGCAGAAAAATTGGATGATTTTTTTCAAGAGAAAGAGTTTCACAAAGTGAACAAGTCAATAATGCGTTGGTCCATCTCTGGCCGTTATGCAGGCACTTAATCGGCTTGGCGTTGATTGACGGAGGTGCTGGAGGTCCTCCTGATAGATTTCCTGCCAAATTCTGTCCGACTGGCGCGTTACGTCGTCAAAATCACGAGATGGCTGGACAACACGTTGTTGACTTGTTCGTGAATAAATAATGCTTTGGTCCAGTTCTGGCCCATACGCAAGCAATTCTTCGACTTGACATGGATTGACAGAGTTGTTGGATATCCACACGATAGACATCGTGCCAAATTCTGTCCAGTTGGTGCGCCAGCCCTTCAAAATCCCATAATGCTCCGAACGTTTAATTGGGAAGAGAACCGGTGACCTTGCTGGCCAAGGTAGGGTTTTACAAGCACGAACATAAGCAGCAGAAACTCTAGCCGTGTGCGGGAGGGAATTATCTTGCTGAAATGTAAACCCAGGACGGCTTTCCATCGATGGTGACAAAACAGAGCGTAGAATATCGCCGACTAACAGCAGTGCCCCCCCCCTCCCCCCCCCCCCCCCCCCCCTGTGAAAAGAAAGACTACAATTTCTGGCTGTTGGGCGCTATGTCGGGCGACAGTAAGGCAGCTTTCCCACCCTGTCTGGGGCGTCTCCAGTCACGTTTTCGCCATTCGTTGGGGCTCAGTTCGAAGTAGGAATCATCAGAAGACAGTTCTACTCCAGTCAATGAGATTCAGGCAGAAGACGTATCTGAAGATACAGTGGTGGGATCCCATCGTGACTGTCGCCCTCTATACGGCCCGACAACAAGGAGTGCTGGTCTGCGGTGATGTATCTTTTCACAACAGCTTCTCTTTGGTTGTCATCCGCAGTGCAGTTATAGCACAGTTTGAGCCGTGCTGCGGCTCGCGTTGGTGCTGTTGGTAGATTTCCGTTCTCTTTTGGAGACCAGACCGTATCGTTTAGTTGACATGATTGCGGTTGAAACTTCCTGGCAGATTAAAACTGTGTGCCCGACCGAGACTCGAACTCGGGACCTTTGCCTTTCGCGGGCAAGTTTGGAAGATCACTTGCCCGCGAAAGGCAAAGGTCCCGAGTTCGAGTCTCGGTCGGGCACACAGTTTTAATCTGCCAGGAAGTTTCATATCAGCGCACACTCCGCTGCAGAGTGAAAATCTCATTCTGGAAACATGCCCCAGGCTGTGGCTAAGCCATGTCTCCGCAATATCCTTTCTTTCAGGAGTGCTAGTTCTGCAAGTTTCGCAGGAGAGCCTCTGTAAAGTTTGGAAGGTAGGAGACGAGGTACTGGCAGAAGTAAAGCTGTGAGTACCGGCCGTGAGTCGTGCTTCGGTAGCTCAGTTGGTAGAGCACTTGCCCGCGAAAGGCAAAGGTCCCGAGTTCGAGTCTCGGTCAGGCACACAGTTTTAATCTGCCAGGAAGTTTCACATGAGCGCACACTCCGCTGCAGAGTGAAAATCTCATTCATGATTGCGGTTGTTTCTCTTCTTCTCGTTTTGACTGGCGCCACTTGGTTTCGCAAGTGTTGCCTGTCCACTAGTGGCAGCAGTGGCGATTATCGATATGTAGCAACTGTGGCCCTATCTTTGGACCGACGGCGTGGTGCTTCCAGGTTGTGAGTGTGCAGTTTGGTTGGGGACTCTGGTGAGCCAGGTCCGCGCTGTGCGGGAACACGTCGAGACCACTGGCGGCACGCATGGACTGCCGGATCGAAGCCCAGTGGTCAATAGGGAGCACGACCTCGTCGTAAGCCGGATCCTGCAAGGTTTAAGTTGAATGCATTTGGATTCAAGTAGAGAAACCTCCACCATTGTGAGATCTTGCGATTCTCCAGTGACCAGGGTTCGTGTTGCTGCTCATACTGTTGCCGAGGTGAAGAGCAGCGAGTGTAGTGCTTGGGGAAGTTGGACCTGATTGGCTTTCCTGGATTTCTAATTACTATTTATTGCGTTCGGTTTGTTACTATTTGTTAAATTCAACCAGCGCTATTTTTCCTGCCTCGTGGCCGCAAACGCCCCAGGTACCTGCCCTGGGGGTTGGTATATGTAACGGCAGTGTACGTTTCCTCGCCTTGCCGCTGCTGTCCAGTAAGGCGTGTAGTTTTCACAGCTTTCTTGATTGTAGGTTGATTGGCGATTCTTCTACTCTGGTGGTCGTGATTCCTTTCTCGTTCCGGTTGCTCTAAGCACAGTATTCTGTGGACGGAGTCCAGACCGCCGGTTCCGGCTTTGGCATATTTTTACATCTTGCATTTGGCCTGTTGGACGTCACGTAGCCTCAGCAAGATTATCATTAGGCATTCGTGAGACTGCCACTAGTCTGAGATACGATCTTGCGAAGTGAATGCAACTCTTGGCTGCCTATCTCATCGCTCGCGAAAGTGTTTTTTTTGCAGGACCTACTCAGATGTCAATTCTGGTGCACCGTCTGTGATTGGCCCTTATGTTTTATTACTGTATTTGCTGTTTTATTGTACGTTTCTCAATTTTTTTTATATAATTGCCATTCTTGGCGTTACAGCAGGTTTAAATGATTGTTCTACAAAGTTTTCCATCACTTTGTCTCACCTGTTTGGCGATCTGTTGCTTGTCCTTTAAATTAACCTTTGCTGTTGTGGTTGCTATTTTCTTCTTCTTCTTTCGTTTCACCCTCTTTGGGGTACGCTGGATCAATCATTTCTTTGTGCATTGTTCTTTTCTTAGGGCCTAGTATTTCTTCATTCTTTCTGATCTTCTTCTCCTCTCTACTTCCGAGATGAAGGGTTTGGACTTTTGTGTGGATTTGTCTTCGAACCTTATGTTTTCACCTTTAGTAGTTAATTTAGCAGTTCGATCAATAAGTGAATTTTCTGAAATCTTTAATTCCACTAGGTCTTTCTCAGTTTCTTTAAACCAGTTGGGCTTCGTTTTTCGGTTACGGAAGAAGTCAAAGATTTGTTTAGTTAATCTGTTGGAATTCATTCTGAGAAGATGACCATAAAAATTTATTCTCCTTTTTCGCATAGAATCTGAAAGTTTTTCAATTTTCTTGTAGAGAGTTTCATTTTTGATGTATATAATCTTATTGTCTTGAAATTTTGGCCCAATGATTTTTCTTAAAATTTTTCTTTCCTTTACCTCAAGTTTCTCCATTTGGCCTTTGAAATTCATGTTAAGTGTTTCTGCTGCGTACAGTGCTTCTGGCTTAATCACTATCTTGTAATGTGTAATTTTGGACCCCCATGAAAGTGATTTTTTGTTGTATGTATTTTTTGTTAGTTGAAAGGCCAATTCAAGTTTTTTTTTCTGGATTCCATTGCTTTGTTTTCCCCAGCATTCCAACTAATCCATTCTCCGAGATATTTGAATTCTTTTACTATTTCAATCTTCTGTTCTTCAACTTTGAGGTATTTACATGAGTGCTTGATGTTTGTTAATATCTTAGTTTTTTCAAAGGAGATGTGAAGACCACTTTTAGCTGCTTGTTTCTTTAGTTCAAGGATTTGCTCCCGTGCTTCTTCCATTGTTTCAGCAAACAGGGCCATATCATCTGCAAAAGCAATGCAATTTACTTTAAGGTTCTTCTTTCTGCAACCCAGTCTTATACCACTCTTAATATTTGTGTTCCATTCCGTGACTACTTTCTCAAGAGCACAATTGAACTGCAATGGTGGGAGCCCATCGCCCTGTCGCACTCCCGTTTTTATTTCAAAGGGTTCCGATAGATCGCCCATAAATTTAACTTTCGAAAATGTATTTGTAAGGGTCGCTTTTATAATATTAGTTGTTTTCTTATCCAAACCCATTTCTTCCAGGACTGATAACAGAGATTCTCTATCAATCGAATCATTTTACTGTATTTTTTTCAAATTTTTTATATAATTGCCATTCTTGGCGTTACAGCAGGTTTAAATGGTTGTGCTACCAAGTTTATCAACATTTTGTCTCACCCATTTGGTGATCAGTTGCCTGTCTTTTTAAATTTTAAATTAACCTTTGCTATTTCTTTGCTGCTTTACAGTATGTTTGTTAAATTTTTAATAATTGCCGTTCTTGGCGTTAAAGGTCTTCAGCCTTGGCTGTGGTTACTTGCCTTAAAATTCGAATAGGGATCACATTGGCTTGTTTTTAAAACATTATTTGCTGTGTCTGTATTTTATGCTCATTTGGTAAACTGTAACGCACTGAAAGCACTATTAATTACACAGTTGTTTATTGCTTCATTAATAACGTGTGATATCTTGATTTATTGCTGAGTCTGGAATTACTGTTTTAAAATAAAGGTGTGTAATTTCAAAAGGGAACCAATAGTAACTGATTACGGCGCCGTCCACAATCGTAACCGAATCCTGTCTTCCTTGACTACCAGGTTTCACAGCTGTACGTCGATTATATTCTACATGTATCACTGGCGACATTAGTGAGAGCAAGCTGTACTGCTGAAGTGGTTTCACTGCAATGATTTATAAATTTCATGTGCTGACCACCAGATGCTTTCTGGTACTACATCAGTAAGTATAATATTTCGTGATACACACACACACACACACACTGAGATATTGGGGGCTCATTTCAGTCAGTCTAGTAGTGGAAATTTAGGATTAATCATCTGCTGGAAGTTATAGCTCTTCTTATTTCCGTGCTTGCTAAGAAAACTGAAGAGGAATTCCGCCTTATGGAAGATACCGTTTTACAGTTTTGTTTCATCTGGACACGTTTCAGCATTTTATGTTCTGTCTTTAGTGGAAATTTTTGTTTATTTTCTTTCTGAGGAATTATTCTCGCATCCTAACCTCTTTGCAGGTCATGTGAAGTTTGGCTCAAAAGTATTTACATCTGAAAAAAGAGTGATCACTTAATGTCAAATATTTTACATTAGTTTACAATCTAGACATGTGTCAATGAGTTGTTCAGGCATTGGGTGTTGTTCATATTTAAGGCATTGGTTTTAGAAAAATTTGGAAGTAATAACGGACATCCATATCTGTTTACGGACATCACACGACGTTATTACTTGTCGATGACGGCAGTTTTAAACCATTCACTCTACAGCTTGTCATCTACAAACAACGAAACGTTTTTATTTTCTGTCCGTCGTTCATTTGCGACTGATAATCGACATATATCGTATTATTTCGCATCTTACATACGGTTTTTTGATATTGTGATGTTTTTTCACTTGGTTGTAGTTGAAGTACTTATTTGTTTTGCTACTGCCGTTTCTTACTGTTACACATGGATTTTGTACGGTTTATCAGAGTAGCAGAAAGTCGCTGCTGTCTTTTCACGTGTTGTTGCGGCTGTTGTTGGTCATTTGTTTCGTTTCGTATTCGTTTGGATGAAATATCTGTGTGTGTGTGTGTGTGTGTGTGTGTGTGTGTGTGTGTGTGTGAGAGAGAGAGAGAGAGAGAGAGAGAGAGAGAGGGGGGGGCGGAGGGGGATGGGCGGAGAGAGAGAGGGAGAGAGGTGGAGTGGTTATGGAGAGGGCTGTAGAGTGAGTGGTGTGAAGTATGGAGAAGAGAAATTGACTTTAGACGGTGATCACATGCTGTTTGGGGGAAGAGGCGGGTTGGACAGTCCGTCTATTGTGGAAAAAGTGTTTTATTGCACGGTGATGTGTATTCATTTGGTACTTCCTTTCTTTGGTCTATTGATTTTTAGGATGTGGTAATATTGTTTTATTACTAATTTATGTTACACGTTGTTACTAGTTTTTAAATACGTTTCTAAGTTATTTGGGTAGCTATTACTATTCAGTGCTCTCAGATGCTCTGTATATCTGGCTCTAAAGTTACTACATGTCTGGCTCACGTATACTGATTGACAGAAATGTAAAATATGTAACCTCCCATGATCGCTCCTTATGTAAATGTTTCGATGTTGCGATGTCGCCAAACACGGATGCGACCATCATGATGCTGTAAACAGAACCTGGATTCATCTGAAAAAATGACGTTTTGTCATTCGTGCACCTAGGTTCGTCGTTGAGTACACCACCGCAGGCGCTCCTGTCTTTGGCGCAGCCATGGTCTCCGAGCTGATAGTCCATGCTGCTGCAAACGTCGTCGAACTGTTCGTGCAGATGGTTGTTGTCTTGCAAACGTCCCCCTCTGTTGACTCAGGGATCGAGACGTGGCTGCATGATCCGTTACAGCCATGCGGATAAGATGCCTGTCATCTCGACTGCTAGTGATACGAGGCCGTTAATATCCAGCGCGGCGTTCCGTATTACCCTCCTGAACCCACCGATTCCATATCCTGCTAACAGTCATTGGATCTCGACCAACGCGATCATCAATGTCGCGATACGATAAACCGCAATCGCGATAGGCTACAATCCGACCTTTTTCAAAGTCGGAAACGTGATGGTACCCATTCCTCCTCCTTACACGAGGCATCACAAAAACGTTTCAGCACGCAACGCCGGTCAACTGCTGTTTGTGTATGAGAAATCAGTTGGAAACTTTCCTCATGTCGGCACGTTGTAGGTGTCGCCACCGGCGCCAACCTTGTGTGAATGCTCTGGAAAGCTAATCATTTGTATATCACAGCATCTTCTTCCTGTCTGTTAAATTTCGCGTCTGTAGCTCGTCATCTTCGTGGTGTAGCAATTTTAATGGCCAGTAGTGTAGCTTCCTGACGCCCTACCTCAAATCGGAGGCGGCTGTCTCGCAGTAGACCGTATGTTGATGGGACGGCATGGCATCCGTCTTGCGGTCCATCAAAAATGGGTCAAATGGCTCTGAGCACTATGGGACTTAAATTCTAAGGTCATCAGTTCCCTAGAACTTAGAACTACTTAAACCTAACTAACCTAAGGACATCACACACATCCATGCCCGAGGCAGGAATCGAACCTGCGACCGTAGTGGTCGCGCGGTTCCAGACTGTAGCGCCTAGAACCGCACGGCCACACCGGCCGGATGCAGTCCATCATTTCCCGGTTTATCGTGTGGCAAGATTGTCTGTGTAATACTAAGATCCAACCGAAACACTGTTGATCTCGAAAAGCCGTATTCTAGTACAGTTTGCAATATGCTACGCTGAAGGCGTCTTGCAGCGATTACCATCCCACGTTCAGAGTCTGTTAAGTCTCGACTGGCTCTCAGGTTCACAACTCACCTGTATGTAACAGACTGTTCGGGTATGGTTTACAGACTCACGCCACAATCCGCATCTAGCCGCAACATTCGGGCGTCTTACGCGGCACATCTTCAAACAGCAGAAGCCTTCCCGTGACTTTTAGTGGCCTGGTTTAAAAAGGATGAACTGGAATACAAATACGCCACTACACCCGGTATGAAGTGGTTCTCACGTTTCCTTACAGCTTCCTTGTTAGTCAGAGTTCCACCGTTCTCCCGGATTCTCCTTCTCGGTCGCAGACGTATCTCAAACCACATAGCGGTGTTTGTCACTCTGTGTGGTGTGTTCAGTGTTGATGGAAGTTCTGAATTAGCTTCTCACCGCCTTCCATCCGCATCTCGCTGCTATTCTGCTTCTGGTCCCAGTAAGGTCCTTCTTCCGCGTCTCGAGATCGAATGTACGAGGGTTGCCCAGAAGGTAATGGGCCACATTGTTTTTCTCAGCCTAAAACAATGCTACGAATGTAAAACAATACGTGTGCATTATTTGCAGTCTCCTGAGTGAGCGCGCCAGGTTTCCATCACTTCTGACAGTTTCAAAATGGCGTCTCTAGGTGATGTACGTTACAAGCAACTGCACAGCAGAGAAAGAAACTGTGGGGAATATTGACAAACGCTTGTGCAAAGTCTGCTGTTGACAGACGTACAGTTAGTCGCTGGACACGGAGGTGAGGTCATCAGGAAACGGTTCGGCGGAGCTCCACGATTTGCAGCGGTCGGCAAGACCATCCGCGGCTGTCATAGCTGACATGTTGCAGCGAGCTGATGCTGGCAATCGCGAGAACAGACGCATTACGACTCGGCAGTTGGAGCTGCATCTGCCAATCAGCAAAGGAATTGTAGGGAGGTGATTCACACAGTGAAGCACTGGCTCCGGCACCACGACAAGGACTCGTACCGGCCTTGCAAACACGCCCTCGTTTCGCGGCTGAAGGAAGGCCATAGAACGGAATGCAGATTACGTGGAAAAAAAGGGTGAGTAGATAAAACACATTATTTCGTCTGTGCAATTCTCGTTGTGTTCAATAAAGAATCGTTGAAGGAAAAAAATGCGGTGCATTATTTTCTGTGCAACCCTCGTATCTCCTTCCGCGTTCCAACATTGAATCTCCTCCTCTTTCTCCTTCACACCTCGTCGTATCATATGTCTCCCCTTATTTTGTGCTTGTGCACAAATGCACGCACTTCCGGACAAAGTGCCGGCCGGTGTGGCCGTGCGGTTCTAGGCGCTTCAGTCTGGAACCGCGTGACCGCTACGGTCGCAGGCTCGAATCCTGCCTCGGGCGTGGATGTGTGCGATGTCCTTAGGATAGTTGGGTTTAAGTAGTTCTAAGTTCTGGGGGACTTATGACCACAGATGTTAAGTCCCATAGTGCTCAGAGCCATTTTGAACCGGACAAAGTCGAAAACATAGTTACATTCTCATTCTCCACCAAAGTGTAGCTGCGTATCGCTATTACACATCGTAAACAACTCGCGACCTACTCACTGGAATACTAAGCACTAACGCTAATCTATAGCATAACAGTGTCACCCTGCCACGTAGACAATACAATAGCCCACAGCGAACTACAAATAAGCTGTGTAAGTAGGCTCTTTGTGTTTTCTTATTGGCAACGTTACGTAGCGCTCTGTATGAAAATCACTGGCTGTGCTGTGTGCAGTCTGTGGCTAGTTTGCATTGTTGTCTGCCATTGTAGTGTTGGGCAGCTGGATGTGAACAGCGCGTAGCGTTGCGCAGTTGGAGGTGAGCCGCCAGCAGTGGTGGATGTGGGGAAAGAGATGGCGGAGTTTTGAAATTTGTAAGACTGGATGTCACGAACTGCTATATATATTATGACAATTAAGGTAAACACATTGTTTGTTCTCTATTAAAATCTTTCATTTGCTAACTATGCCTATCAGTAGTTAGTGCCTTCCGTAGTTTGAATCTTTTATTTAGCTGGCAGTAGTAGCGCTCGCTGTATTGCAGTAGTTCGAGTAACGAAGATTTTTGTGAGGTAAGTGATTTGTGAAACGTATAGGTTAATTTAGTCAGGGCCATTCTCTTGTAGGGATTACTGAAAGTCAGATTGCGTTGTGCTAAAAAAATATTGTGTGTCAGTTTAAGCACAGTCATGTATAATTGTTCTAAGGGGACGTTTCAGCTGTGTCATTCATTAAAAGTACCAAAATTTCTGAGAAATCTACACTTACAGAGCAAAATATCTGAGCAGAAACAATAGACTGTGCTATTTTCTACTGAAACGCCAAGCACCGCTAACAATTTTTCCTTCCCAACGAAACGTCTGCCTTCTGTACAGAAGCATATGCCATTCGAGAAACAGTTATGTATGGTAGACAGTCTGACCTAAAAAGTTGCAAATCTATCGGGTAACAAGACTGTACTGCAATTTTTGTAGTGTCCATTATAATGTAAACACCTCAAACTGATTTTGAATATCAATCAAAAAGTGCAAAACTACAGCGCAAAGACGGCACGAACAATTTATCCACGTAAATTGTACATACTTCCTACTGAGTTCTTAGGGGCCGCGTAGGAATAATAGTAATGAGTATGCGGACATACTAGTAAAAGAGGCAATGACCATATCATAAACACATGATTTCAATCACAGTTAACAGTATCGTTCAAGTGGAGCCTTTCATTAATGTGAAAGCAGGTGATATCAACCTAAAATTATAAGAAACAGAAGTTACGCATAGGTACAGACAGACATTCCCCGACAACATTGATATAGTAATTCGCAGAAACTGGAAGTCTTTGGTCGCAAATTTCTTTATTTGTTTCAATTAGATCAAATATTTTATCCATTTCCGTGAATTTTTAAACATTGGAAGGTTGCAATGTCCATGGTGATCATCTCACCCCTTATCAACTTCGATTTACTTCGTGTTTTAAGGACATAGAAAGCAAGTAACATCGCTAGTAAGGGTGAGATTCAGTCGCGGTTCATTTACTAGGAACTTGCATCAAATCAAGGGTCCTCATATTGCGAGTGTGAGGGTACATCAAGTGCACATTATTTTTCTCTGTAGGTGGCACGACAGGCACCAAACAGAGTAACTGACCCTTTTTAGTCCAATTTGAACAACGACAGCCACCTGCTGCTAACTGTTTGCCATCCACGAACATTATGGGAGGATATAAAATATTAGCCAAATATTTAGTGTGGATTTGTGTTAAAAACTGTACTATAAACATTGAAAGAAAATGTAATACATTTGTGTTATGAAATACTGAGATTCGCAGACGGCCACATGACCAGTTACCAAATAACTAAACTAAGAAATAAATAATGTGTGAGTTTTTAACAATAACTGCGATTAGCTGGAATATTCCTCTATTTATCTTCCTGGCGTATGTTGGTGCCAACTTGCCCACAGGAGCTGACTTCGGCAGTTCTCATTACCTAGATTCCGACGCACACAGTTGCCCAAGTGTGTGATTTATTTAATGTAAAAATTACAGCATATTTCGGGAGGTACGCCCCCTTATAAAGTCCTATAAAAAGAAAAACATTAATCACTATTTCGCACAATTTCACACACTAACATATATGTAATGGCTAACTTTGTCCATGTGAAATGACGTACCTTAAAAGCGTTATGCCGTTAGGCACAGTCAAAAATGTGCAAGCGGCACCCAAGCATTGCCAAACATATAACACCCTCTGTTATACATATCATGGTTATTCAACAACAAAGAAGTTGACGTTGTGCCTCTGATGGATAACAAACTGTAGAAAAGGCTGAACCATAGGAACAGCACAATTGTGAATTGGGTGGTGAAAAGGGGAAAGCATATGAAATAAAATGTCAGAGTTGTTAGATGAAGAAGGTGGGGAGACATAGGAAACCTTTAAATGAACATAGTAATAAACAGAATGGCTCATTGGCGGTAGCAATGTGCCTTAAAAATGTGCAGCACTCATTAGGAAGCACAAGAAAGCTTGAAAACATTGCATTTATAAGAAAAAGATTGGTTAGTGTCAAATTTACACGAAATAGAAAAATTTTGAGCAATCAGAGGTGAACGAGTCAACATGTTAAACGAAAAGACTGAAAGGTCCAATGAAATTTAAGGGCCATCTTTGGCGATTCTCGGAGAAAGAGCAATAAAAAAGTTTTTAGTGTTTCTAGTTTTTAATTTATAGTGTACGTTGTGAGCGACTTTTGCAACCTGGAGATTCACTTTCTATCAGACTGCCATAACTACCAGTCCTCATTAGAAGAGACATGTCAGATGTCGACTGCTCCCACGTGGCCACCGCCTTGCTCGAGAACGTAACACACAGTCCGACGTACTACAGTTTTTATGCGACTCTAATGCGCCATCGAATGTAAACACAACATTAAATCATAAAAGAGAGTTTCTAGGCGTATCACTGGATATACAGGTACATGGACTATCAAAGCAACAACAATTTTTAAGCGG